>NW_019737088.1:1955037-1989364 GCF_002891405.2 Cryptotermes secundus | reverse complement strand
CGATTCCACTCATAATGGCTTGCGTGGAATGAGAAAAGATGACCAGAATTTCAATATTTCAAACCAAGAAAAAATTATTTCTCACTTGTGCGAGACACAACTCTGTGTTATAGTGGAAAAAGGATTATACCGTATATTGTATATTTTGTAAGTGAATACATGTATATTTTAATTTTTCACTTCTAATCATTACTGATTATATAAATATTATTTATTATCATCTCTAAATAATAACTATGTTCTCTGTTATAATTACTCTTTTATTATCATCGATACTCGGATGTCATAATTGCTTTGTTTATTATTTGTGTGTGGGGGTTTCTATCTTTCACTTATGCTCACTTCTTATTGACCTTGGGCGTTGAGTTAGCAGGCAAATAAACAAGAATTCAACCGAATTTAATTATTGCCAACACCATCAATTGTGAATTCATTTCTAATTAACAGTTAATTAATCTTAATTTACTCTTGTGTTCAGTCAATTTAGGCCTATGTTGTACAATTACACACTTTTATGTTCTTTGTCATAAATTTTCAAAAGTGTCGTTTGCAGTTCCTCATATGAATTGTTCTCCTTGTTCTATTGCTTAGCGTCCTTTCAATGCTTGCCCGTAATTAAGGTCCTTACCGTTGTCAAACGGAGCAGGGATAGTGTTGTTGGTATATCGGATGGCTACAGGCTGAACGACTGAGGAGTCGGGGTTCGAGTCCTGGCATGGTCAGGAATTTTCTCTTCTCCACGTAGTCCAGACCAGTTCTGGGACCCAACCAACCTCTTTTCCAATGGGTGCCGGAAGCTGCTTCAGGGACGGGAGAGGGGGGCAAAGTCGTTAAGTTGACTACCCACTTCATACTAGCGCCGAGGTCAAGAAAATATGGATCTACATAACCATGTCCCCACAGGCCTTCATGATTTAGTGCTTAATTAGTTAAGAACAGGAACAAACTTTTTTTTCTTCTTAGCACTACAGCCCCAGTGGGCCTAGGCCTACGTCCATGAACTCCGTTCACTTCTGTTTTTATAGATCTTACACATTCGGTAGGACTCCTTGGGCAGGTGATCAGCTCGTCGCAAGGCCTCTACCTGTAGACAAACACAGAAAAATGCACACAAACATCCATGTCTTGAGTGGGATTCGAACCCACAATCCCGACTTCCGAGCGAGTACATCCTTACATTGCTCGGCTACCGTGAACGGTGGAACAAACTTTTACTGTTATAAAACATTCTAATTATCTGACTGAATTATTTATGTAAAGTCACAATCAGTCAGCCACAGTGCCAGCCAGCAACATATGTAAAGCCTAGTCATAGTGCTTGAGACCAAGAAGATGTCGGGGTACAACATCGCCAGGACAGCCGGGTACTCCAGTTGTCTCCGAGGAGGTGCAGATTTCGTAACCGGAAATGTAAAGCAAACATTGAGTTATAGGGAGGAGATGAATGCGCTGCACTGAATCTGAGCTTAACTATTAAGAAAATTACTTGTACTTCATTTTGGTTCAGTTATATTTCAATTATGCCGAAAATGTGCACCAGGAAATAATATTAAAGCGACAAAGTGTGTACGCACGTATTCATGTATACATATGAAGACAGGTGGAAGAACGCATGTAAATGTGAGTAACGGCTTGTGTTACTAGCGAACAAAGGAGTAGACAAAACTTTTCGCTTCCCACATATAGAGCGTCCGGATGAAATGTACACATAATATAAATTGTAGATATCGGAAACTAATAGTCATACACGAATCCGATTTATGTCATCGGAAAGGGAAAACCGAATTTTATTTTTTACCGGCTTACGCGCGTGTGCCGCCACATTTTTGTCACCATGTTAGGAATCACTTGGATAGACAGATTGCTGAAATGGCAGAAGTACACTAATCGCTTGGCCTCCTAAGCCGCTAGATTTGACCCCAATGGATTTTTTCTTGAGGGGTTATTTGAAGAACATTGTCTGCCAGGTTGAGATCAACGACCTTCAACACCTGAAAGGCCGCATAAGGGATGCTGTGGCTACGGTAACACAAAACATGCTTCAAGCATTGATATTTGCCGTACCACCAAGGAGACCCACGTTTAAATTCATTGAGATAAGCATATACGCAGAAAAAAAATGTTGATAGCTTCCTTTTGTAAAGGTGTAACGCTTTATTGTGTATAATAAATTCTTTCTGAAATATAAGGATTTCACTTTGGATACCGTTCATCCGGACGTTCTGTGTATATTACGTATTGATGCCCATATTAATTTTATTTCAGTGAATATCCACGAACTTAATTGCTACTTAAAACAGCAAAATGTATAGTGCTCTGAAGGTTATGAGGTAAAATATTTAGTATTAAGTACAATAGCATTCATAGGAAATTATGGCGCATTACATATTATATTATATGGAAATACGTGATTCAAAATTACACAGTAAAAAATAAAACAATGTCGTCAAAATACACTTTTATGGAAATATATTACTAAAACACACGCGGTACAGAAAAAATATTCTTTCAGAAAATTGCTAAAAGTATTTCAAGTACACACATTATAAAGAAACATAACATCCTCAAATTTAAACTATAAAATATCTAAAATTTTCGTTAAATACAAATCATAAAATTGTTCATAAACATATAATTGTATTCTCATATATTTATATATATACATGTATATGCATGCACAATATACAATAAATAACGGCCTTAACAAAATAGTTTTTTTTGTGCGAAAGATTTTGACAAATCTAACAAGTTTTGAAGGCATGAATATATGCTTAATAGCAGCTAAAGCCAAAATAGAAGCATATACTCACATTCAATGCAGTACGGCAATTTTCTATAAAAGAACATTCCCTCTGCCCCCAAAAAATGCATCGAATTGTACATGTATATACATATTTTGAAATGGTATCTTCACATTAATTAGGACATGCTTTTTCGCCGCTCCTCTTCATGAGGATCTGATAGGCACTAAAGTAAAGTTTACATTTCGCGAAGCTTGCAGCTGTACGACCTCGCGAATCTTTGACGCTAAGATCCGCACCGTAACGAGTGAGGGTCTCAATTACTGAATCGCGTTGGAATTCAACCGCCCAGTGTAATGGCGTTTGACCACCTATTCTGGTGCGGGCATTAATATTCGCTCCACTTTCGATAAGAAGTTGTACCACTTCCTTGTTCCCACTTGAACATGATAAATGTAAGGGTGTGGCGCTGTCCGAAGAGTGTAACTCAGCGTTTACATTTGCTCCTTTATCAACCAACAATTTAGTGAGTATATAATTACCCATTTTGGAGGCCGTCATCAGTGCAGTAACTCCGGTTACGGTAGGAATATCTACTGGTGTGCCATTATCAAGCAAAAGACGAACATTGGCCTCACGTTTGTTTAGTGTAGCAACATGTAGAGGGGATTCCCAACGGTTATTCCGTGACACTAAATTACTTCCCTTAAGGGCCAGTAGCTGAAGACAACGCGAATCAGTATTTTTTGCGGCAAGATGAAGGGCGCTATCTCCCCAAGCATCCGCAGCCGCTATATCTGCTTCCCAGGATATCAGAATTTCTACAATATCCTCGTATCCTCGAATTGCTGCGAAATGTAGGGGGCTTCTTAAATTCAATTCTCTGCAGTTCACATCTGCTCCTGCTTCAAGTAGCAGCAAAGCCAATTCTCTCCTGCCTTTATCAGCAGCATAATGAAGGGCAGTTATGCCATTATTGAGCCTGTCGTCCGCAGGAACCCCGTTTTCCAGCAACCAGCGCACCACGTCTAGAGAGTCATGCATGGCAGCAGTAATAATCAGTGGTTCTGCATTCGTCTTATTCATGATAATCATTACGTCCGCACCATGGAGTGTCAAGAGCTTCAGACTTTCCACTTTGTTACCCATAGCTGCAAAATGCAAAGCTGTAAAACCTGTCTTCTCTTGGATAGCATTCACATCAGCGCCATGATATATTAACAGACGTATCATATCTAAATGACCCAGATAAGCTGCCATATTTAGTGGTGTAAAATTTTCTGGGTCCTGGGTTATATAATAAATTTTGGAGCCTTGCTGAAGCAGATAAGAAGCCATATCGATCTGATTGAACCGCACTGCTGTGTGAAGTGGAGTGTGTCCTCTATGATTTCTACAATTGAGGGACACGCCTTTAGAGTGCAGCCACTTGACTAGAGGCAGATGGCCTCCCATAACAGCTAGGTGAATAGGACAGTCGCCTTCTGAGTCATCCGTCTTCACTGACAAAATAGATCCAAACTCGCACATCAGCTCGAACAATTCCACCTTACCTTCTTTTGCTGCCCAGTGAACGGGCGTTTGGTGCAAGGAACTGCAAGGAATATACATATTTGCCCCGTTCCTCAGCAAAACTCGGACAATATCGAAAGTCCCATGCGAAACCGCAACATGAAGAGGAGTGACGTTATGTAAACCAGTCTGTTTTATATTGACATCTGCTCCCTTATCTATAAGAATCTGCACCAGATGCGGATATTGCTCATTTATAGCATAAAAGAGCGGGGTTCTTCCTTTCCGATCCATGATATCCACGGACACTCCATTTTCTAGCAACCAAAGAAGTGTTTCCATTTGATTGAATTTGACAGCTGTATGAACCGGTGTTTCTCCAAACTCTGAGTTATCCTGCACTGTCAAGGAAGCACCATAACTTGCCAGTATACGCAAACTGTCCACACTTCCGAACATGGCTGCATAGTGAGCAGGGGTTTCATTACAGTCTTTTGAGCCATCATTAATTCTGGCTCCCATTTCAGCCAACAGAGTAATTATTTCTATCTTGTTTTGCAATACTGCGTATTGGAGAGGTGTGCGTCCCCATTCGTCGTAAGTATTGACGGAGCTTCCCCTCTGTACTAAATTTCTGATCTTGTCTTTGTCGTTCTGAATTATAGCATCGAAAAATATTGCAGAACTCCTTGCATTCTCTTCCATCTTAAAACCATCTGCTACAGCTCTCGAGTCTTTGGCAGGGAGATGCAGTTCCTTCTGAAACGAGAAGCAAAACCGAAAGCTCATAATTTGTAAATCTCCTTCAATAAATAACACTCGTTTGCACGATACACACGAGGTATCTCCCGCAAAAGTAATGACCCGCGACATTTACCGTCGCCTGAAAATTTTTCATAAAAATATTATAGTTTGTGTGGGTTTTCAACAATTTGGATTCTACTTCGCCATCTTTGCATAGACCGTCGTCACACAAGAGTATATTTAAAATAAAAAACAAGCATGTAAATTAATTATTGCATTCCTCTTCGCTTATATGACTATAATTCCTATCTGCAGGATAAATGACGTTCAGTTATAAGACAGTATGAAAGGTGACACGTATACCCTGTGGAAGGGGACTTTTGTTTTTCACTTTCAAGCAATTTCATATTATGTTAATTGTTGACGTCATTATCGTTGTAATACGTATTTATACCTCCATTATTTTCCTACATTTTAATCAGNAGGAGTGACGTTATGTAAACCAGTCTGTTTTATATTGACATCTGCTCCCTTATCTATAAGAATCTGCACCAGATGCGGATATTGCTCATTTATAGCATAAAAGAGCGGGGTTCTTCCTTTCCGATCCATGATATCCACGGACACTCCATTTTCTAGCAACCAAAGAAGTGTTTCCATTTGATTGAATTTGACAGCTGTATGAACTGGTGTTTCTCCAAACTCTGAGTTATCCTGCACTGTCAAGGAAGCACCATAACTTGCCAGTATACGCAAACTGTCCACACTTCCGAACATGGCTGCATAGTGAGCAGGGGTTTCATTACAGTCTTTTGAGCCATCATTAATTCTGGCTCCCATTTCAGCCAACAGAGTAATTATTTCTATCTTGTTTTGCAATACTGCGTATTGGAGAGGTGTGCGTCCCCATTCGTCGTAAGTATTGACGGAGCTTCCCCTCTGTACTAAATTTCTGATCTTGTCTTTGTCGTTCTGAATTATAGCATCGAAAAATATTGCAGAACTCCTTGCATTCTCTTCCATCTTAAAACCATCTGCTACAGCTCTCGAGTCTTTGGCAGGGAGATGCAGTTCCTTCTGAAACGAGAAGCAAAACCGAAAGCTCATAATTTGTAAATCTCCTTCAATAAATAACACTCGTTTGCACGATACACACGAGGTATCTCCCGCAAAAGTAATGACCCGCGACATTTACCGTCGCCTGAAATTTTTTCATAAAAATATTATAGTTTGTGTGGGTTTTCAACAATTTGGATTCTACTTCGCCATCTTTGCATAGACCGTCGTCACACAAGAGTATATTTAAAATAAAAAACAAGCATGTAAATTAATTATTGCATTCCTCTTCGCTTATATGACTATAATTCCTATCTGCAGGATAAATGACGTTCAGTTATAAGACAGTATGAAAGGTGACACGTATACCCTGTGGAAGGGGACTTTTGTTTTTCACTTTCAAGCAATTTCATATTATGTTAATTGTTGACGTCATTATCGTTGTAATACGTATTTATACCTCCATTATTTTCCTACATTTTAATCAGAATTTGCCCCTTAATCACAGATATTCACTTCACTTAGTGAATAATCGATAAGTTCAAATGCTGACAAAACCAGTTGGTCTATTTAGCTGTTGTTTATAAGCTAAATGTTTCGGTCGTTGCGACCGTTATCAGACGTTTATAAACAGTGAAATGCGTCTACGTTCGTAACCGGATTCTGCTCACAAGGAGAAGAATATTATTGTGTAGTTGCCATATCATCTGCTTCGTCTTGACGCTACGATTCTAACAATGTTATAACACTAGTTGATAAGGAATTACTATCATCACAATTATCAGTATTTGTTTCTGTCATGGAACTCTTCGGGACTGAAATATTTTATCTTCTGGAATACAATTCCTTGCAGTCCAGCGAAAGCCAGCAAAGTTTCGGAGGAATATATTGCTTCCATCTTCAAAATAATAGTCAAAACTGAGCAAGAATCTAGTAGAAGCAGGCGGAAAACTCAAGTCAATTTGTCGCTTGCTTTTAATGGTTTCTTTCTTGCTTTACTAGAAGAACCTGAAGATGGGGTCCATGTGCTCCTCCTTCCAAAATAACGGAGTCTCTCGGAACTATACAGGGTGACAACCTAGAAATGGCCGCGCCGTAGCTCAAGCAGTTAGCCGCTGGGTTTCCACCGCGGCGGCCCGGGTTCGATCCCGAGTCTGAACAAGTGGAATTTGTGGTGGACAAAGTAGCGCTGGGCACGTTTTCTCCGAATACTTCGGTTTCCCCTGCCAATCTTCATTACACCAATTGCTCCACAATCACCCTCACATATCATCTGGGGCTGGCACAATAGGTCAGAAGTGGCCGCAGTACACGGGACTTAGTCCCGTCCTACAGCAGTACAACTTAGAAGCCCGAAGTCTTCATAGCGACCTCAGCGAAAACTTCAAATTCTCTTACGAATCATTGATCCAGATATGTTTATGATTTAGTACTTGCATATGTTAAAGAAATCTTAAACTACATTCATAATCTTCTACATGTTTATGAAGACTAATTTAAGTACAAGATAATAAATAAATATGGAGGAATATTTACGAGGAGATACCGGCACTTATGGAGTTCATTTCTGAAGACATTTTGAGCAAAAAGTGTCTTATAACCCTCGGTCCTAATTCAATATTTACAGAGTTACGTTCGTAACTAGAAACACACTACTGAGAACTGATCGCCAGACTTTCCCAGTTAGATCATTGCATTTGGGAATGGATGAAGGACATTGTTTGTCAAAGGAAGGCACAGACACGTGAGGAACTACTTGCTCGCTTCATGCACGCTGCTACGGAACTCAGAGATAACAGTGTGCACCTACGTGGAGCAACGTGAGCGGTTCACAAACGTGTGGACAAGTGTATCGAAGCGGAGGGCGGCATTTGTGAAAATGTGTTGTAATCTCTGTAACACTTCGCAAAATTGAACTACAGAGAATCAAGTCCATAGAATTAATTTGTTTTTGTGACAATAAATGCATTAAAATAGAGAAATTTTGTATTTAAAATTAAAATTTAGAAACGTTCAAATTACGAACGTATCTCTCTAAATATTGCGTATAGGACCCAGGTTTATATTACACTAGTTGGTCAAAATGTCTTCAAAAACGAGCTCCATAAGTGGTGGTAACTCCTCGTGACTCACCCTGTAATTCACACCACAATCCATACCACTAATAGCTAACAATGCAACAGGACGTGAAGGCCCATAGGCTTGTGAGACGTCGGGCCTCCCACATTTTCTAGATATCGGCTTGCAAATGATTGTACGGTTATCAGTCTTAAGCGTCGGCCGCCCTTTACCCCGCAAGATGATTTCTGGTACTCATTTCTGTTAGAGGGCGAATCGTCCCCAGGGCCATAGAGTGGCTGGAAGGAATTGATTAACTGAAAAAGTAATGACTTCTTCGGGAATCGAATCCGCGAACTTCCAGCTCGTAATATAGTGCCTTAACCAACTACGCTACCGCGTGATCCAGACCCTGCCATTACTAGAATTAAATCGAGTCCATAAATAGGAATAATCAGACGTCAGCAAGAGAGCAACTGACATGAGATTATCTTGGAGATTAGAGTTCAGAGTTCAAGAGGAAATTTACTACGAGTAGTTAGTTAGTTATTAGAGAGGGTGGGTTTCCCCATGCACTTAGACCTGTAGTGGTCCATTGTGCTTCCCTCTATGATTTCTACCAGCCTCTATATCCTGCCGGTATTGGTGCTTACCATCAGTCCCGCCCTGCCAGCGAGACCGGCTCTACTGCCTGAGAAGTATCTATAATGCTTTCCCCATCTACCGGCGGTATTAGTGACTGCTGTCGGGCGGGAAACGTCCGCAATTTTGCTCAGTGACCTCCTTTGGAGGTATGGGGTTCTTTTACGTGCCGTAAAGCTACGACACGGGACCCACGTCTTAAAGTCCCTCCCGGAGGACTTGTTCCCTGAATTTTTCCGCCCTTAAAAATTCGACAACCTCCGCCGGGTATTTGAACCCGCGTACTACGAGTCATGAGGTGGGAACGTTACCTCTAGGCTACGGAGGCCGCTTACTACGAGTAGATCAAGTGTTTAATTGCACCGTGACTCAAATTTGTGATTGATGCTTTGTATACTGATATCACTTTCAAAAGAAAATGTGTTACATTCCTTTCACACATAAATATAAATTCCTATCTAAATTTCAAAAGAGTGTCTAGCATGTGTTAGTAGTTAGATAATGCCCAGCTTACATTAGGTCATTAAACTACTGCTCAATCCTACATCCATAATCGTACTCAGGTACAAGCCACAGGCAAAGCAACATCGGAAATTTTTCCCGATTGACATAAATTTCAGTTGTTTTTTGTTAATGAAAGTTGTACAGAAATATTTATAAGAAAATGATGGGGGTCATCATGAAAATAGAATTTGTAAAACTGGTTAGTAGTCCTTCTAGAGTACAGCTTGTTCCACTGGGCACGGCGGCCACTGACTGGCCTATTGTACTTGACCCGGGTGATTATGATGATGGAGGATTTGGTGGAATGAAGATTGGCAGGGGAAACCGAAGTACTCGTAAAGAACCTGCCCAGCGCCAATTTGTCCACCACAAATCCCACTTGACCAAACCCGGGATCGAACCCGGGCCACCGCGGTGGAAAGCCAGCGACTGACCGCTTGAACCATGGCGTGGCCTTTCAATGATATCTTTCTCATATGAGAAAGCAGTACAGTACACATAAAGCCAAGGCACGCGGTGCGATGCACTCTGGGTCCAATAGTTAATATTTATCTGGCTACGAGAATATTTTAAGGGATATTATATAGTTATAGCATTTTGGGAAACTTGTACTAAATAAACTGGCCTGCATGTATTTTTTCTTTTTATTCGCTTGTACCGACGCTGTAATTGTTTCCCGTAGCTCCTGAGTTGGCACGCTGAAAGGAAAATAAAGTAAAATTGGCCCTGTGATAATCTTATCAAGCACTATACCATAATTGATTATGGGGAAAGTTCTGAAATTAAATCAATTATTTCATTGTTCCTATTATGCTAATTCTCCTCTACAGACGCTTCACACTGATGGACACCTCATTTATTACAAGTGCCTTACAATAAATATTTATAGTAAAAATTTTGTGTAAGATATTATATAGACTTATTTTGTCCTAGGTTTATGCAAAATGGATGTATTTTTATTGTGATGAGACTAATATTTCACTATTAATATTATTATTATTATTATTATTTGTTTGTTTGTTTCTTTGTTTACTTGTCTGCATTATTGTGTTTTCCTCTAGTGCTTGCCTGTAATTTGTCTTTGACTTTACGTTGTGTTTATCCATAATGTAATTACTTGCATCTACCCTGTGCTCTGTCTGTAATTGGCCTTGCGGCAGGTGACTCGGCACATAAATAATAAAGAAATGAAATGAATTGAGTTATTAATATTATTATTATTATTATGTCTGTAAGCATGTTAATATATTTTAAGCAAAGTTTTTTCTTTCAGTCATATTTTATAACAGTAATTGTCCCTTCTCTTTTATTAAGATATGGATTTTATTCAGTACAATCTAATGTATGTTTCATTCCTCAACTCAAAATGATATATCTCATTTTGTCTTAATGATAATAATATTATTATTTTTATTATTATCTAAATAACGGAATTTGCTTTGCATTTATCTTTTCTTTGTTCTTTTTTTACTCATTCTCGTTTTGTGTCTGGATATTTGGCTATGTTAGCATGTAAACAAAGAGTATTGAATTAATATGATTATTACTGTATTTACGCATGTATAGGCCGCGTGCGTGTATAGGCCACAGCAAAATTTTCAGACAGAAATTATAGAAAAAAAATAATTTTCTTGGAATTTCCTCGATCTTTGAACACCCTGTATTAATAATTATAAATATATTTTTTTTAATGAAGTGTGATTTCGAATATTTTGAATATAAGACGCACCCCAGTTTTCCTCTTGAATTTTTGGCAAAAAATGTGCGGCCTATACATGCGTAAATACGGTATGTTGATTATTATTAAACTTATTGAATTTATTCAGTTATTTCTCGTTGTTTCTATTAGCACTTTGGCTTATTTTATTATATTTGTGCCGACTCCTTAACTGACCACTGATTGTTCAGCTCAACACGTAAATGAATTAAATTTAATTAATATTTTATACCCGTTGCCTTGTTTTGTCTTTGGTTTGTGTGTGTGTGTGTTTGTTTGTCTCGTTGCTGTGACTTACTTTATAACACGCCTTTAGGTCTTCACGTAAGCACATAAATAATTAAATAATAGAATGGAATTTCATCTACTTTACTTGAGGATCGCGATATATATTTAATATTCGCTGGCTTCTGTCGTTTCATTTTATTTTGATAATTAATAATTGCCTTAGTCATGGGCCTCACAAACAACGTGTATTTTATATTACAACAAAACGTACTTACCCGTGTTGAGGTAGGACAGATGCCTCGGAGAGACTACTGCTTTCTGCAAATTGTCGCTGAGGAATGCGGGAGAACTAGAGGGCTCTGTGAGCAAGTTGATATTAAAACTGCGTATGATTACTAAAGGGTTTAAATAATAAGGACTCGCATATTTTCAGCCTGACAGTAAATTTCACGAGGAATGAAAATCATGAATTACGTACAAGAATGTTTATACATAAGAGAATCATATCAGCAATTAAAAGGGTACAGTTCATTAGTGAGAGGATGTCGTACATAATATTATGAGGTCGCTGCTGTGATATCGTTTGAATATAAATGCCCCAACAGAGGATATAATTGATGGTATGAGGGACAGTTTGTACGATGAACGAAAACGTGTATTCTATAAATTCCGTAAATACCATACGAAAGTTTTATTAGCAGCTTTCAATGCCAAAATAGGTATGGAACTATTTCTTGAAAGCAACGATTGGGAATGAGAATTTGCATGAAATCAGTAAAGATATCCGTGTTACAAGTAAATTACGCTACATTAGAAATCCGGTCGTCAAATGTACAAAGTTCCCACATCGTAACAATCATAAATTTACCAGGATATCTCCGGGTGGAAATATTCACAATCAGATTTAGCATATTTTGATAGAGAGGAGTCAGCATTCAAGTATACTTGATGTCCGAAAGTTCAGAGCAGCAGACTGCGATACTGACCACTACTTGGTAGGGGCTAAAGTTAGGGGAAACTGGCAGTGAGTAAATAAACTACGCTCATTGTTCGTATTATCACGAAGTCTAGGCCTCTGTGACCAATAACAACGGGATCTGGATTGGATGATTGGATATATTAACATTACTCTATTGCTTACAGTCTCTTAATCACCATCAATTATAGCACTATCTCTATTCTGCCCACTTCACAACTCACTAGAACACACTCCGTTCTTGTTCTCATTCTCTGTTTTACTTCTAATTACGGCTGGACTACATATATAATCCTGAGGAGGATCCATAGATATCACATCTATTGACTAGCAACAGATATATGCGAACCACGTAGAAAACACATCTTTCTCTATTGTATTTAAAGCGTGTTGCATAGCAAGGGAAGATATCCGATTTTTGCCTCCGTATTCGTCGTCGCGGAAATATGTTTACCACGCCGCTGCCCCACAACGGTTCTACGTCTAACAGTACGGGGAGGTTGAATGTCAGGAAATTAAAGGACATAGAGGGTGATGAACAGTATCGCGTTCAAATTTCAAAGGTTCGCAGCTTCTGAAAACTTTGACGCCAAGGTGGATATTATTAGAGCTTCAGAAACTATTATAGAAGATATCCAAATTTCAGCCAAGGAGAGTATAGTTTATTATAACTTGAAAAGGCATAAACAATGGTTCGACGAAGGATCCTCAAAACTATTAGCTCAAAGGAAACAAGCCAAATTGCAGAGGTTACAGGATTCAAGGGATATAATTGGGGATAATCTGAACAATACGAGTATAAAACATGAAGCCAGCAGGCATTTCAGGGGAAAAAAGGAATATCAGAGGGAAAAATTTAATAAGCTTGCAGCGAACAGCAAGAATAAGAACATTAGAGACAAGAATAAAGAAAAAATAAAATTAAGATGGATTATCAACCTAGAAGTAACTTAGTGAAGGATGAGAATGGTGATCTGCTTGCAAATACCACAATAATTTGAATAGGTGGAAGAACTACATCTCTCAGTTATTGAATGTACATAGGGTCAGTGATATTAGGCAGATAGTAATACATACAGCTGTGCCGTTAATACCTAATCCTAGTCCTTTTAAGATTGAAAGGGCTATTGAAAAATTGAAACGGTATAAATCGCCAGATTGCGGTCAAATTCCAGCAGAACGTATTCAAGCAGGAGGCAAAATATTACGTTTTGATATCCATTAGCTAATTAATGCTATCTGGGATAAGGCAGAATTGCCTGGCCAGTGGAAGGAGTCTATTATTTTACCACTTCACAAGAAATGAGGCGATGAAACTGACTGCAGTATTTATCGTGGGACATGACTGCTATCGTCACTGTGTTACACGCCGGAATCCCTTGGGTTAGATTTCCAATGACATAATTCTGTTTTTCGATTTACCTAATCATTCCAGCCACATTATGGTCCTGAGGTCGACTCAACCTCTAACAGAACTGAGTACCAGTAATCTTTCTAGGGGTAAGGGGCAGTTGGCGCTAAATGTTGACAACTCTGAGGGTAGTATCTGTGAGCCGATCATCTGGAAGGTATGGGATCCTCAATGTCTCATGACCTTATGGACCCCATGGCCTGTTGCAAGGAGAACTTTACTTCTTTTTCATAATGTCTATCAACTACATGCAAGCGGCCTCCGTAGTAACGTTCCCACCTCATGACTCAAGGTCCGCGGGTTCAAACACGGCGAAGGTCGTGGAATTTTTAAGGGCGGAAAAATTCAGGGAACAAGTCCTCCGGGAGGGACTTTAAGCCGTGGGTCCCGTGTCGTAGCTTTACGGCACGTAAAAGAACCTCATGTCTCAAGGGGACCTCTGAGGCAAATTCAGGACATTTCCCGCCCAACAGTAGTCTCTAACGCCTCTGATAGATTGGGGAAGCATCGAGATACCGCTGAGCCAGTAGAGGCCGAACTCGCTGGCTTAGTCGGGACTGATGGCACGCACCAGTACCGGTAGGGCATATAGACTGGTAGAATATCAAAGGGGGAACACACAATGGACCAATAACTGGTCTAAGTGCATGGGGAAACCCATCCCCTCCAATAACAACAACAACAACAACAACCTCATGCAAAATATAATCCAATATCCTTTTCTCAAGGCTAAGTCCATATATAAATCAACTGCACTCGGCGACTTCACGATCCGCACTGTGTCACCACTGATCACACACGCTGGCTCACATACTGCTCAGCCGGTTTTTGTACCGTTCCCTGTTGCCTCGTGTTGCCAGCGTTGTCCCCTGTTACGTCACAGCGAGAACTGTTGTTACGTCACGGCGGGGGAGAGGGCGGAGTGCTGACTAGCCTGTTACCATAGCAGCGACAGCGCTCCGATGTTGTAACGTCACCGCTGGAGGGGGAGGGGGTGTCTTGCACAAAGAAAATCGTCACAATATAGTGTGACATGTTGCGCAACGGAGAACCCCGCACACCAGCAGTGACGCGGCGGGTGAGTTAGCTCTCCCCTCCCCTCCTCACGGTAACGTAACGCGCAACGCGCGGTGACGCAACAGGCAAGCACTGCGGCTATATAAGGGAACTGCACAACAGCTACGAGCCAGTTGTAACGTGGCCATCGCCGAAGACAATTCCGAGTTGTACCGTAGCAGTCGCCGAGTTCAGTAGTAGTCGAGCGAGTGTGTTATCAACAGTTCTCAAAGTAGCAGCCTGCGAGTGTGCGATAACTAAGAAGTCAGCGAGCGGAAGACTTATTGTGTGCTTTCGAGACTTAGTGAGTGCTGTAGTACAGTTATATTTGGAGTGTGTAATTCAGGGAGGTTTGTATAGCTCCCGCGTTATTAGTATTTGAAGACTTTGGTTGTAGGGTTTGTAAAGTGTGGAAACCCGCAACTGTGTTATAATTAATTGTAGCCATTTCTTGTAGATTGTTGAATAAACCAATTAACGATCTCTACGGCGTCTTCAATAACAAAACACGTTACAATATATACACACTATATGAAATTAATGGGCACTTCCATTCACTCGATATAACTCAGCTGGTAGCTGATGGACTTCAACTCATAGTGAATACTAGTAACTCTCTCTCTAGTAACTGACTTCGGCGACTGCTACATTTCAACTCACTGCTTATAAGTCAAAGTCAAATTCACATTGCGACTGACTGCCAGTCAGTCAGTAAGTCTTAGTGTCGAACACTCTCCTGGGGCTCATGACCAGATATTTATTACTGTTTGACAGTTACGATCTTGTTTTTTCTCTGACGAGAGGAACGGTCCATCTTTTCTATATGCTGTTGGTCCTTGCAGAGCAATCTTTCTCGGGTCAGAGTCCTGGGTACTCGAGACCATACATTATTATCTCAAATTTGAGACTTCCTTTTTCGTCGCCTCCTACTACTCGCAGAGTCACGGTGGAGGTATTCGAACTCTCACTGCTTACGCATTCCAGTCTCCCTTATAAACCCTCAATCGGACAGCGGAAAACCAACCTCGCTTCACTGTTGTGTAAACGCCGTGTTTACAGGCGTTGCTGGGCACCATGCCGAGAGTTGCTTATTGCTGCGTAGCAAACAGTGCGCTTCGGCTCGGATAGGCACGACACGGAGAAACACCGCTTTCCTTACTGTTGCGTAATCTCGCTTTCACTGTTGCGCAACCCGGCAACCGATTGTTTTTCCAGAGTCTGTCTTCGTGGTAACCCGGTCCACCTCCCGTTGTCCAGCAACGGTTAGACATGTCACAGTATAATAAAATCCTTATAGACAAATATTCGTCCCATACTTTTCCCATCAGAAATTGCCCCAATAAAGGTGATGCCTTATCGTCACTGCTTCTCGATTTTGCTTTAACGTATGCCATTATGAAGGTCCAGGAAAACCAGGTTGGACTGAAATTAAATGGGACATATCAGCAGCAGGTTTGATCTGATAATGCTAATAATATCAGCATAAAAATATCTCAGTAAAAATTATTGAAACGGATGAACCTGAAGTAGCTCAGTCAGAATAACGGCGAGACTACGGGATCTACAACCGAAGATTCGGGGTTCAATACCTGGTAGAAGAAAGAAATTTCTCTCTTCTCCTTAAAGTCTAAGATTGCTCTGGGACCCACACAACTCCTATCAAATGGGAACCAGGGGTTCTTTACCAGGTACGAAAGTGATCACTCACTTCCATCTAGCGTCGAGATTAACAACGGTGGAGCGGTGGAGCTATGCGTCTACTAGTCCATACGTCTTCACGGAATGATGTTTAATTATTTAATTAAGCCCAAGGAATCACCTTCGCTTTATACTGTTGTGCCCCAGGTTGTTAATGGATATGCTTTATCTTAACAAGGGGTCAAATTTATGTTTTATTAATTAGAAAATAATTATAAGTTTTATAAATTTAAATACGTCGGGTGAACCACAAGTTGGAAACCCGCCAGAAGCCAGAGCTGAGACGCCGTACATGCTTTAGCCATCCGGTGTCAGTTGTACAATCTATAGAATTTGCTGACCAATTAAGAGACGACACGAGGAAAGTCTCGCCACCGCACAGTTTGCCAAATTTAGGGGTTTTGCGCGAGCAGCTCTTCGTGATGTTGAATTTTGTGGGGCTCGGACTGGAGGAGCCGCGAACACTCTGATTTTAAGAGTGGCTAAGAAGAGTCGCGTGGTAGGAAGGAAACGCGATGGAGTCAGATGTCTTCCTCTTTTGTGAGCATGAGTACTTGCCTGTGTTGGGATCAATGATTATCAATATATGATTCTGGTTCATTGATTTTGGTTGATTAATGTGTTCTTAGGATAAAATTGGTTAAATTATTTTAGCGTATTGTAACGTGTTTCGTTACTGAAGATGCCTTGTTAAGATTGTTAATTGGTTTATTCAACAACCTACAGGGATCGGCTGCAATTATTTATAACACTGTTGCGGGGTTTCACACTTTATAACCCTATTCGCAAATCAATTCTCTCTGTCTTTAGTAGTCTACACGTATTTACAGTACGGGAGCTATACAAGTCTCTCTGTATCACAAACTCCCAATTACACAATTACACAATTACACACATGTCCGGTTCTGCTTTCCTCACTGCTGCCTGGAGAACAGTCTTCGGCCTCTGATACACTTTAACTGTCTCCGGGGACGGCTACACGTAAACTCTTTCACTGCCGACTGGAGAACTGCTCGTAACTAACTTGGAATAGCCTTTGCTGATCCTTATGTAGCCTCGTTCCAGACAACGCAGAAAACAGCCACGTAATAGGCACCACTGTTTTCTGGCGCCGTGTTTACCTGGGTTACAGGCAACGCTGTCGGGAGTTGTTTTACTGCTGCCTAGCAACCGCGGCGTTTCGTGTTACGTCACCGCTGTTGAATCGCATTGCATAGCGACCAGTGTGCTGGGACTCGGTTAACTTCGGCTCCGTTCGGCTCGTCACGGCTTCGCGGGTGAGGCGTCATCCATAGCGCAACACGTCACAGTATTATGGACAGTTAAATGTAGGAATTTAAAACCAGGGGTTTTATCGAAGTTTCTGTGTGTATTGATAGGTTGTTTGTTGTAATGGTGATTTATTTCATTATATACTAGCTGTGCCCGACCACGCCTTGCTGTGGCTCAGTCTGCCCTTTCTTTCCCATTTTGATTTTAAATTACTCGACGCATTGCCTCCGCTCCGAGAGTACGACGACCTAAGCTTGTTCTTCTGCGAGGCATTATTTGGATGAACTAAAGCAGAACGATTGTACTGAAGAAGAAGAAGAAGAAGAAGAAGAAAGAAGAAGAAAGAAAGAAAGAAAGTAAGTTTTAACAAAAACGTATGAAATTGCAAAATATTAAAAAAGGAAAGAACACGAAATGGAAAACAAAGAAACAAAAAAATTAAAAATACTAACGAAATATTTCAATTCAAACGCAGATCAATCAACACAGCTCAATCCCACCGCAAATTACACTGAAAAATAAAGAGAACAGTTAAGAAAACGAAATGAAGAGCAATGAAAAATAAGGCTGGGCTATTTATACCTCGGCGGATGCTATACAATGAGCCTTCTGTTGTCTATCACCGGGAAAACGCTGCCAGAGTCGAATCCAAAACTCTGAGTGCAAACTGAGGATCTCTGCTGTGATTTCACCGGGAATCTCTTGTGATACTTGTGACCTCGTGATGCTCGAGACACTCGCGAGACTGAATAGTCGCCGGAGCTACACTCTCTTATACATATAGCCAGCGGTCGGACGGGATAGGAAATACCTTATCGAAGAGTTAGTTTCATCTGTTGCTTAGGAAATGCTAGCACAGAACACGTTGTAGAAGTCTTTGGTTTTATCCGTCATTACGCAACGGAACCCCAATTCATATGCAACGGCCCACTGTTATTGCGTTTCCATGGAAGTATACTTTCCGGTTTAATCCGTTGTTACGCAACGGAACCTATGCAACTGTTCTAGCGTTACTATGGAAGTGACTCCTTTTATTCCGAACATGTGACATGATTTTACCTATTTTTACCTGTCACAGGTGTGACATCTACATAATAGGTATATAAAAACACGCGCCTTATCGAATGCAACGTTCTGTCAAAATTTCGAAGCAGTCGGTAAAGTTACTCTGGAAGTGACTCCTGGATTCCGAACATGTGACATGTTTTTACCTGTTTTTACCTGTCACAGGTGTGACATCTACATAATATTTATATAAAAACACACGCGTATTCGAATGCAAAGTTCTGGCAAAATTTCGAAGCAATCGGTGAAAATTTTTCGGAGATATTCGACCAGAGACAAACCAACATTTACGTTTTTATTTATATAGATTATATTAATGTTGTTGGTGAGCACTCGAGTTATTTTGGATTCCCGAGAGCAGCATGTTTTCCACCGCACAGATTAAGAGTTATCTAGGAACGTCCGATAGGGTGTGAGTACAGTCACTGACCCATATCAGGGCACAACAAATTGTTGGTAGCTGTAAGATATAAAAAGAAATTTTTGTGTCGCAATCGTTGTGGCACAACAATACTGTTTTCAAATATTCTGCAGCAACTTATATTGACATGGATGGAGATGATTTTATGTAACATATACAGTGAGCCTGAAATCATAATGTGCGATAGATAAAACATTAAAAGTTCTATGCTATCATTAGGCGACTCAAACTGAAGAAACCATTCGAACTAGTTAAATTTTAAAGTACTAAGTAATTCAGTGGAAGTGACTTAGTTTTTATTTAAGTAGTATATTAGGTTTAGAAAAAAATTAATCATTAGCTATCCAACTAGTTTCAATTGTAATTACGTTCTGGGTTAACCAGTCTTTAATTAATTAATAAAAAGAATATTCTATACATCGGCAAGAAAGGCCGAACTTTGGATACACATGAAGATTTCACATTTATGAAATCTGCAAATTAATTTGCAACTAAATGATAATTTTACCAAAATGTTTAACCCTATATACGATGTAATCATTGATACATACAAAACATAATATACAGTCATACCCCCCTTCCACCACTTCCGCATACACCTTATTTCTAACTCCTCCCCCCATCCCACCCCACTTGCAATGACTTTTAACACACTTCACCAAATTNTTCTTTGACTCTGAATACGGAGTTGATATATTCCTCCGAAACGTCGGTTGACTTTCAACGGACTACATTACCTACAGAACGGACAGTACTTTGTAAGATGAGGCACCGATTAAATAGTAAGTAAATAATACACTGTATCTTCAATACCAAAATCAATTGTTAATTATAACAACATTTAATACTATTACTTTTATACCATTTTCAGATTAACATTAATATTACTACATCTATATCATGAGCCTCCAAAACAGTTTATTATATATACACAAAATATAGAATACTCCAATTTGTCCGTGGGAACACAAAATCACAAAAACAATGACTGACTCGATGATGTAAGGCATCACTTTAAGAATTTTATTCTTGTTTTATAGTATAACTTTTGTTTTATATAGTCTAATTTATTGTACTTTTACGCCAAGTATTTTAATATAATTAATATTATTGTATCCAATTTTACTGGTACTGCAGTTCAGTGGTGTATATATGTTAGCCATATATATGCCTGATGATGGCTTTTAATAGCCGAAACATGTAGCAGAGCCAAAGTTGGCACTGACCTTAATATAGTTGTTATTGCGACGGTTTCATTGAAGAAATTGCATATTATAACACAACAGGATATATGAAATGAAAATTAGAAAAGTTCATCCTTTACAGACACCGGTGAGAAACTTTCTCCTGATAAATAATGTTGCAACCTGATCTCTTGTACTGTAGAGGTTCTTACTCCGTTGTGTGTTTTCTGTTTTAGAACTGAGTTGATATCACTTAGCTCATGCCTCTCCAGATGGTTTTGAGTGAAGTCATGTTAAACTCGGTTTGTAAACAAAAAACACTAAACAGAGTAAGAACCGCTGCAGTACAAGAGGTCAGGGTACAAATTATCTGTAGCTACTCATGTGAACTAGTGGTTCTATGGGAGGGAGCAGTACACAAAGGCTGGTGGTATGATAGAATATTTTCTTACCGACAGGGCAAGTGGTATGAGAGCATACCCTCTTACCGCCCGAGCTCTCGGCACTGACGAAAGCCATTATGTATCAATAGATTATTCTCCGAACACTTGGGCGGTAGTGTTGCGTTCATGACGTTCATGACGTTCATGACGACATGGTGGCTATGTTGCCTGTCAAACACTGAGTACCCTACTGTCCTGTGGCCAAGTACGTAACTGCGTATGTGAGTAGATGACGTCCAGCTGGCTAGACGTGTGCTGAGATCCGCTACCTGCTACACAAACTCGAAGAACAATTTGAGGTAAGTGTCCCTTAGGACACTTAGCGATATTTGTAGCACATGGGAAAACATGGAGGTTTAAATAACGTTTAAACTAAAATATTTATATATTTACTTGCTTGCCCAACAGCCCAAAAACCAAATATAAAGTAAGAAGGAGCAAAATAGGGAAACAGACTAACAACAAAAAAGACAAAATAAGTGAGCTTTGAAATAGTTCAATTCTATTTCTCAGTTCATTGTTTATTTACGTTCTTACTCATCAGCCCAAAGCCAAATTATAAAGTAAGCATGAGCAAAGAGAGGAACAAAGTAAACTGCTCACAGACAAAAAAGGAATGAAATATATGTCATTTAGGCAAAATCAATTCTAAAAATATGCACACCAATTAAACTTGAATATAATTAATATTATAATAATTACCGGTAGTAATGAAGAAGCTCTAATACAAGGAGATGTTTTATCGGCACACCTTTTCAACTTTTCTTCGGAGTATAAGGCCCAGGAAAACCAGGTTGGACTGAAATTAAACAGGACACATAAGCTCTTGTTCTGTACCGATGATGTGAATCTACCGGGTGATAATGTAGATACCGTAAAGAAAGAAACACAAACTTTAATTGACGAAAGTAAGTAGGTTGGTCTAGAAGTAAACACAGAAAAAACTAAGTATATGTTACTGGCTCGTCACTAAAATGCAGTCAAAATCATGACATAAAGATAGGAAACAGATGTTTTGAAAACGTGACACAGTTCAGATATTTGGGTACAACAATAAGAAATCAAAACCTGATTCAGGAGGAAATTAAGAGGAGATGGAACTCGGGTAATGCTTGCTACCATTCAGTCCAGAACCTTTTGTCTTCGCGTCTGCTGTCCAAAAACATAAGAATTGCCTGTGGTTCTGTATGGGTGTGAAACTTGGTCTCTGACATTAAGGGAGGAACATAGGCTGAGGGTGTTTGAGATGAGGGCGTTGAGGAGATTATTTAGACCGAAGAGAGATGAAGTGACAGGATTTCGGAGAAAATTGCGTAATGAGGGACTTCATAACTTGTACTCTTGTTGAAGTATAATTAGAATGATCCAAGTCAAGGAGGATGAGATGGGCAGCGAATGTAGAACGAACGTGGGAGGAGTGGATATAGGGTATAGGTGGGAAAGCCAGAAGGAAAGAGACCACTGGGAAGACCAATGCGTATATGGATGGATAATATTAAAATTGATCTTAAGAGGGACAGGATGGGATTGGATTGATCCGGCTCAGGATAGGGACCAGTGGAGGACACTTGTGAACACGGCAATGAACCTTCGGTTTCCATAAAATTCTGATAAATTCTTGAGTATCTGCAGAATTGACGGCTCCTCAAGATGGGCTCAGCTCCATGAGTAAGCAAGTAATGAAGAAGCAAAATTATCAACTATTATTAAGAGACAGATTCGGTTCCAGATACATAAATGTCCCTCCAAACGACTTCATCGGATGAAGAAGGGGAACAATTTTTTGCTCGAGGAGAAAAAAATGAATATCGAAAATCGTCTGCTATATCGAGCAGGGCCTGGAGGACCAAGAGTTTCGAAAACGGGGCAGATTTTGGATCCAAGGTAAACTTGATTAAGTATCATCATTGTATCTAGCCGAAGCATTCTCTGACGTAATGTGTGCAATTTTACATGCTCTAGAGCATACGAAACATTGAAATGTAAATAGGGACAGAGGGCTGCGTGTTCATCCTGCATGCGTTCAGTTCGTTGATATAAGTACTTGTGATATAATTCAAAAGAAGAGAAACGTATTCAAATTGAGACTGACTGCAGCAGCCCATTTTGTGCCCTACTTTATGTAGAGAGTATTCCTTTACCAAAGTAGCATATTTTTAATGATCACACTTTGTGTTCCACTTTTTGTCGTCTATGTACAACTACAGAAGGCAAGAAGTGGAACACTAAGTCAGATCTACATAGGGCAGCGGGAGGGGGCAATTTATTATTTTAATGATATGTTGGTTTACTCACAAAATGTAACCATTATTCGACGCTGCACGGCCTCTACAGTGACAGCGTCGTTACACAGCAAACTTCAAGCAAAAGAAAGACCGCTGAGTAGCACCGCTGCCGCTCCTGTCTCGGGTGTTCAAGCGACCACCGTATTATCATTGCAGATTGAAGGAAAGCGGACAGTACGAAGTTGAAGTGGTCTCAAATAACAAATTCCGTGAATATCTGCCAGTTCGACTGAAAGTTTCAGGGAAAGGGAACAGGAAGAGTACATAGTCAACACACAGGCCGCGCCATAGCTCAAGCGGTCAGTCGCTGGTTTCCAACCGCGGTGGCCCAGTCTCAAGCCCCGGTCTGGTCAAATGGGATTTGTGGTGGACAAAGTGGCGCTGGGGCAGGTATTCTCCGAGTACTTCGGTTTCCCCTGCCAATCTTCATTCTACCAAATTCTCTATCATCGTAATCACTCGGGTCAGGTACAATAGGCCAAACAGTGGCAGATGTGCCGAGTGGACCCAGCTGGACTCCACCCCTCAACTATGAGATTTAAAAAATAATAATGAACACATGAGAGTATTTCTTTTTACTTTAAGAGGGAAGATCAAATCAAAATATTACATTAATTTAATGAAAACTCTCCGATAGAGTATTTTTTAAAATTTAATTAAATTATAATCATTGGCACTCTGCTTCCTTCGGCGTTGTTTACTTGCCATTTTCAGGGTTTCCGTTTCAGCGAGTAAGCCATTAAAATGTATATATCATGGCATTCGACTTCCTGCAACGAGTAACAGAAGACTTCATACGTTGAGGCCACGTCTGCTCATCCGTCCACAGATGATGTAAATCAGCTCCTAAAATCTGGACAGCTTGGTTTAAAACTCATCATTGGACTCTTTCACTAAAAGATGCTAGGCAATTCCAATTTTCTCCCATATTAACCAGTCAAAATGCCTACTGCACATAAGGTCATATGTAAAGCTTTCTGTGTTTGTCATACATCGTTAATAGAATTCTCGTAGACTTAGACGTGTTAAGTACGTTCATTTTAAATTTTCAGAAATATACTGGATATTATAAAGTATGCTTACATAAGGCCATACGACCGTGCCACGACTCAGGAAATCAGTTACCGGCTTCCCAACGCGGCGGCCCGGGTTGGTGCCCAGTTCAGGTCATGTGGGATTTGTTGTGCACAAAGTTGCACTTGGGCAGGTTTCCTCTGAGTACTTGTAGTTGGTTGAGGTGCTGTGCTACAAGAAAGAAGGTCGCGGGTTCAAGTCCCGATGAGGTCATTGGATTTTTTTCAATTAACCTAGTTATTCCAGCCGCACTGTGACCCTGTGGTTGACTCAGCTTCTAACAGAAATGAGTACCAGGAATTAATTAAAATAATTTTCCTAGGGAGCAAAGCGGACCGGCGCGTAAAGCCGACAACCTTACTGCCATCTTCGAGCCGATTGTCTAGATAATGTTGTAACCGTCCTCCTTGATCCTATGTTGTGCTCCACTTATCACCGTCCTCCCTCTTCTCGTGGATGTCAAGAAGTTATGTGGGAAGGGAGGAGAATTGTGGTTGTTGGAGCTGTTAGGCGAGAGCTCGCTTCCTGTACACATTTAGGTGTCTAGCAAGTAGGTAAAGACGGGAGTATCTGGTTTCTGTTCGGTAATTGGTAGAGCTGAGTTCATATCCCGGGTCTTACACGGGTCTGGCTCGGGCAGGGCAGGAAGAATCTTTCACTACAATCACACACACCTCTTTAGACCGTTGCACTTAGTAATCATTTAATTCCCTCCAGCTTAGCTTACTGAATACAAATGAATCTATTAGTAGCACTTGTTTAGAACTTTATTTATAATACTTTTACGGAAGGGACGTAGTTGTAATTTTGTGTCCGACTTTGCCGAAAGTTGGATGAAGACTCCTTGAGGTGGAATGCACTCTCTCTGAATACTGAGGTCCACGAACCCCAGACTCCAAGAGAAATCCACTCCTCCACTTTTGCCATTGGTTAAAGTTTCAAACTAGGAGGTTCCCTAAATTTTTAATTTCCAATCATGTTGCTTTGCTCTGTGATTCTGGCAGATGCTGAGCTGATGCTAAGGTTGACAGCCCCTGGATGCATTACGACCATGGGATGAGGCTCCGGCCATCCCACTTCTAAGTTATAGCTGTCCCAAGCTGTCAGCTCTCAAATTCTCAAAGACTTCCCATCTTTGCTGAAACTGCCAGAATTCCAGGAAAGTACCAGATGTTACTTCCTGTACACATAGCAAAACTTGAACTATGTCCCTTCTGCGTGTAAGAGCTGGCTATCTGCCGGATCTCTTTGTTTGTAATTTTGTAATCTTAACTTAATACAGATTTAATTAATACACAATAGTCCACAAATTAGAATGAACGGTTACAACGTGGGACCCTCAAGGTCTCACAACCCTATGGGCCTTCACGGCCTGGTACAGGGATAGCTTTACTTTTCTACTTTTTAACTTCGGTTTCCCCTGCTAATTCTCATTCCACCGATTGCTCCACACTCATCATATATCATCCGGGGCTGGTACAATAGGCCAAATAATGGCCAATGTACCCAGTGGGCACAGTCTCGCCCTCCCTCAAGAAACTTAAAAAAAAACATAAATTGGCTTTTTTTGTGTAATTTGCTGTAATTCTATCCGTTTCTATTCTATCCGTTGCTGTTAACACATGAAACTTGAGTCTCTTCTGAGAGATATTTAGAATATCATTTCTAAATGGAATATTAGGAAGAGTGGAGATGACCCAAGGTCACACTTTCGGAACAGGGGCCGGAGACTGGCTACGAGCTGGAAGGCTGAGAGATCTGAGTTCGAGTCCCGGTAGGATCAAGAATTTGTCTCCTATCCAATGGGTACCGGGAACTCTTTCCCCGGGGTTAAAGCGGACCACTCACCTCCGGCTGGTGCCGAGGTCAAGCAAATGTGGGTCTATACATCCACCCCCCCCATATGCCTTCATGGCGTAGTGCTTAATTAGTTTAGCTCATGGACGTCTTTACAACTTTACTTTTGGGACAAGAGACTAATCAAATGACAGAAGAGGCTTTGTAGGAAAATGACAAATTATGAAAAAAAAATATATTGTGCAAGAAAAATTAAACAAATCGACTAAGGAACAGAACAGCACTTAATATAAACATTTTTAAAGAGCAACCTAAGAATTAATTTACATCGACCCACATATAAATAAAACGCGCAAACCCGAGCACACAGCAAAGCACAGAGAATTGAGGTATTATTAATACTTATGTTAAACCGAAAGAACGATTTTTACTTTGTTAATATTAATGGGGTTACGTTGCCTTTTGAAAAAGTCAAAGATAATTATGTTTCGGAAACTTAATCTTCGAGTTCCTGCCCGGTAGGCCAAAGGTTTTGCTTTGTCGATGTCTGCTCATCAAGTAGAAAATGTCCCTCTGCAAGATGTGCTTCTGCTGATCATGTTGTTTGCATGGATATTGAGGTATCTTGAGCCAATTGTTTTTTTTATATAACATTTTATAATTGTTCTTCATATTAAAGTATTGTAACGTGTATTAGAGTGTTGTGCGTGACTTATAAGACGGGTTTTGGATGGGAAAATTGGTTCTATTGAACTATATATACTATTCACAATTCAGGACTACAGGCAATACAGCGCTATCGCTGTGTTCTCACACTTTCTAGTTCACCGTTACACACGCACCAATTTTCTCAGTCTTCACTAGCCTTTGTAGCCATACCAATGACACCACCATCTTTATTTGTAATCAATATTTCTTTTTAGAGTAATTATACACAAGATGTAGCAAGGAACACTCAAGGGTGACTTAGCCCGATTCTTGGTTTCAAGAATAGGGCCTGCTTCACTGCTACAAAGACCAGACAGGAAGCACCCCGCAGAGTTTTCCTGGAAATTCAGTTAGAAAGTTGACCGGCGGGATCCTTTGGTAAAGTTACACTTGACAAGTTTTGAACCCCATAAGTCAAAAGTGGGAAGGCCAGCAACCCACGCTACTAGTATAATTTTTCAGGCAGCTTTCTAAAGCGACGTTAGGACTTTAAGATCCAAAGTCCCAAATTAAAGTTATGTGATTGGAGCAGTGAGAATTATGGTTAACTCCCCAAATTCGAATTGTTCCAATCAGCAGAAATTAGGGTAGTAACTTGGAGGCGGAGCCGAAGCCGCGAAGATTTCTTGCTTCGAAGCAGGGTCAGTCTGCAAGAGGAGTCCTCTGAACAACCCTCCAAGTGTACAGCCGAAATTATGTTTAAGTGTTTGCAGGAAAATACTCTGGATAACTCTTCTAAATTTAACGTGAAATTTTCTTTGTGCTAAAAGTATAAGTGCAAGTGCAGTTCTAGGGGTTGTGCTAAAAGACACAGCCCCTAACTAGTTAGCCAGGAATCCGGTCGCCAACGTTGGCGAGATTTCCATGTGTTTTGTGCAACAAGTGCTGTTAAATGTACGTGTGTAGCAAGATTGGCTAATTAAACAGAGTGTGTGTTAGTGCCAACCCAAAACACTCTTCTCTTTCCCGCTGACGCGAGGCCCGTATTCCCCTGAGACAGAATCTCATCGCTCCAGTGAGAACGCGGTACCTAGCACCTGTAGTTTCCAGTTCCCAGACCCCGACCCCGACCCCCTGTCGTTCCCGTTCCCCCCCCCCCCCTTTTTCCAGAAACGTAAGCCGACAGTAAGCTTACTGGCGCCCAGCAACCCGATAACCTATACCCCGACAGCTATTATCCACCAGAACAACCAAAAGGGAAACAGAACTGGATAAGGAGGACGCAGCCGCAACCTGCCAACTCAAAGTAACCACAGGCGGGAGGGAACGGCTAGAGGAGCAGCTGCAACCAGCAACCAAAGGGCTCTTCAGAGGACTGCCGGAGAAAGACTGTTAGAAGGAGTGGTGCCCAAAGCAAAGGGCCTTAACGCACTAGACGGTTAGACCTTATCCAGACAACGGATTTTTAACAGTCTCACTGTCACTTCAAATCACATACGAAGTCTTCTTTGCACCACCCACTTCCTTTCTTGCCATTTCTTCTCAACCATCTTCGACTGAAATCTCCAGAACTCGACCCAATTTTCGACATCAACTCCCTCAAATGCACTCTTCTTCAGCTGAACTCTCTCAGCTTCTTAAAACAACTCACTGCTCCTTGTAACTTATCGTTATATATCCTCGAGGCGGATCCAATGGAAAACGTCTTCTTCTATTGTCCCGTATTATTTTAATTGTGTTTACTGATCCGTTGCCTAGTAAGAGACGTCCTATTGTTGTGCGCGTTGACTCCTGTGGGAATTCTGTTTTCTGAGTTGTCGCCTAGCAATGGGTCTATACATCACAATATTAATATAAGCAATGCGAAAGTACATATAATCTTTCTCTTCGCACAACGGCTGGCAAAGTTGAAGTATTGAATTTGACTGCTGTTCAAATTCCTTGGTTTGGTTTTGTTCGGCTTGTCTCTGTGCGTAAGTGTTCCTTTCATTCTATCTTTGCTCGTTCTTAATTTATAACAGGCCTTTGGAATGTTGCATAAGCCCATGGTAAATATAGAATTAGCGAAATTTATGTTATTACATTTGGTATATTTAAAACAAATTGTTTCTTTCAGTCATATTTTGTGTTATCCATTGTTCTTTCAGCTATTATAATATTGCGTTCATTGTAAATATACATTCTTAGATACTTTCCTTCTGTTGTTTATACAGATTTAGGGGTTTGTGTCATCATACAGCACGTTTGATTATGTCATATGTAACAGAATCGAAAAAATTGTGACAGCATAAAACCCTAAAAGTAAACATAAAAATTGTATTTAATTCGCTTATTAGTGGCAAGTTGTATTTGTGTTAATGGAATAAAAATTATTATTAATTAAATTATATAAATTGCAATGTTTTGTATTTTCTTTCTTTTTCTATAATTGTGTTCGCTCTTTAATTGGCTTTGAGATTTTAATTTGCATGTAAATAAATAAGAATTCGATTATTATTATTAATATTCAATTTTATGACAACGTGTGCGCCTCGAAGTACGACATAATTTGTCTGTCTGAGACGTGGCTCACCGACCTGTGCTACGATCACAATCTGATTCCTAACCAGTACACCGTTTACCGGTCTGACTGGCCGTACATAAACAAGGCTCGCGGTGGTGGCGTATTAACAGCCATTACTGCTAGCCTGGGCTCTTGCAGTCGCAGGTATGATTTAGAACTCAGTTCTGAATGTGTGTGGGTCGAGGTTCCCACTGCTGATGGCATAAACATGCTTATTGGTAACCATTACTTCTCCCCTGACACAAAACCGGAAGTCGTTACTGCCTATTTCCGACAACTTGAAAACAATCTAGACACGAACAGTACTCGCGTCATATTGCGCAGTGAGTTCAATGCTCCTGGATTCAACTGGGAGTACGGGACACCTCCTTCTAGTTGCATTATTCTAAAATCAAAGGGGACTCTATATACACCTCTACATGTTTTATTGGCCTAAGGCAGTGCGTTGAGGCTGTTGACACTATTAACCTGCTTGACCTAGTATTTGCAAATTTCACTGATCTTAAGTTTGTTCCTACCGACTCTGGATTTGTCGCGCCTGATATATATCACCCTCCTTTGAATATTGATGTTCTGTTACCTAATGTTAACAGTAATTTAAATTTTGAGTTTAGTTATCAAATTTTCGCAGCAGGGAACTACGCTTTGCTTTACAACATTCTATCTACTTATGACTGGTCAAGCGTGTATGAAACCTCTTCTGTTGACGTAGCAGTCGCCAGCCTCAGTGTTGCTGTCAGAAGTGCCATGGAGCAGGCATTTCCTTGTGGGTATCGCTACAAGTCTAAATACCCTCACTGGTTCTCCTATACCTTAAGGTATTACATCACCAAGAAAAATTATTTCCACCGTCATTTTAAAAAGAATCCTTCTGATTACTTTTACGACAGGTTCGCCTATTATCGAAAACTAGTTAAAAACACCATCAAGTCCGACAGGCTTAGGTGGTTGAAGTCAGTTGATAACAATTTAAAGTCACAGCCCCAACATTTCTGGAAATTCATATCTAATTTCAGAAAGCATAGATCCGGTTCCATTCATCTAGAAGTTGATGGTACACACCTAGTCCAGCCCGAAGCTGTTGCTGATTCATTTGCTAAGCACTTTCAATCTGTTTACATTAACCACTGCTCTAAGGTCATTCATCCTGTTTCGCAATCTTCTGAACTTTTATCCCTTGCCCCCATTTCTGATGCTGATGTGTACAAAGCCATCAAGAAGCTAAAACCATCAAAATCTGTTGGACTTGACGGTATTCCTGGTTTTATCATCAAAAGTTGTGCAGGTATTTTTATTCCTATACTTAGGCATATATTTAACTTGAGCCTGACGCAGCAGTATTTTCCTGCTGCTGTTGTACCAGTATTTAAAAGAGGCAATCATGCCGCTGTGAGCAACTACAGGCCTATTTCTATTCTCAGTAATTTCTCTAAATTGTTTGAATTTATTATTCATGATCATGTTTCTCATTTCGCTAAATTTAATTCCAACCAACATGGCTTTACCAGATCTAAATCTACAGTTACCAATTTGGTGGCGTTTCTCGACTTCTTGACGCCTGTTGTCCGCGGTCAGCGTCAAGCTGATGCCGTCTATTTTGATCTTTCTAATGCTTTTGACCTCGTCCCTCATAATATGCTCATGCATAAATTAAGCTCCTTCGGATTCTCTGATGCTTATGTTAGCTGGTTTCGCAGTTACTTAGCCAACAGACAATCCAGGGTTCGAGTTTCTGGCACAATCTCCCTGCCTTTTCGCGTAACGTCCGGGGTGCCGCAAGGTTCTGTTCTGGGGCCTCTTCTTTTCAGTGTATTTATAAATGACCTATGTGACTTCGTTAACTACTGTAAATTTCTAATATTTGCCGATGATCTAAAAATTCTCCGCATTATTAACTCTACACATGATTTCCTCTTACTTCAATCTGACATTAATTCCGTAAGTGACTGGTGCACTGCTAACTCCATGAAACTTAATATTGCTGAAACGCGTGTTGTATCATACACCAGAAAAAAAAAATTCTGAGCTACGAGTATCAGCTTTGTCATGCTATCATTACACGCACCAGCAGTATTAAGGACCTGGGTGTTTTCTTTGATTCAAAGTTACATTTTCACACACATGTTAATTACATATTTTCTGAATGCGTAAAGATTTTAGGTCTTATTCGCTCCATTACCTACAGGTTTTCCTCCCTGGAGTGTCTGTATGTACTATATTTTACTTTAGTCAGGTCCAAGTTGCAATATTCCTCAGTAGTTTGGAACTCCATAAACTCGACTGATGCTAATAAGCTTGAGCGCATCCAGCAGAAGTTTGCGTCCGTCTGTTTTTATCGTTTTTCCCCTCATATTTTATATAATCATACTGATGCTTTAGAGAAATTAAGTCTGCAATCTTTACATAAACGGAGACATCACCTTGATGCACTTTTTCTTGTTCAGGTCTTTCGTGGTCTTAAATCCTGCTCTTCTCTTATGGAAAATGTTAGCCTTCCTGTTCCTCCCAGCAATCTTAGTGACTTCTCATTGTTTGGTGTTTGTCCCACTAATAAACACTGTCCTTCTGCTCGGTGCGCCTATGCTGCCAACGCGGTGGGTAAAGATCTCGACATATTTGCAATCGGAACGGTTTCTGTCAATCATATTTCGCATGTAAATAAATAAAAGTTGGAATCAGTTAACATATTAACCCATTAAAACTTGAATTCTTTTATATTTTATTGCTGTCATGCCTATTCGAATCAATTTGAAATTGTACATATTGCAACGTATTCCGTTACTTAAGACGCTGTTCGGACTGTTAATTGGTTTATTTAACATACAAATCACGGCTACAATTAATTACAAAAATATTGCGCAGTTTCACGATTTATAACCCTATTCGCAAATCAAATCACGCTATTGTTGGTAGACTACACGTTTCACAGTACGGGAGCTATACAAGTGTCACTGTGTTACACACTCCCAATTAATTCTCAGTTATCACAAACTGTCACTGATTATCACACTTTTACTCGTAACTCGCCGCTGGCTAGATTCCAACTCCACTCGCAGGCTGCTGCCTTGAGAACAGTTGATAACACACTCCGGCGGCTGATTCACTTCAACTCTCTCCGGGGATGGCTAGAAGTTAGCTCGACCACAACTGAACTCGGCGACGGCCACATTACAACTCTGCTCGCAGGCAGTGCAGCTCTCTTATATAGTGGCCGTGTGTGCCTGTTACGTAGCAACGCTGTTACCCCACGCCGTCTTACGTCACCGCGCGTTGCGCGTTACGTCGCCGTACGGAGGGTGGATGACGAATCGCTGACTCACCCGCCGCGTCATTCCTGGTGGAGGGGTTCTCCGTTGCGCAACATGTCACAATATTTTAATTTCTCACTCATCAATGATAGGTTTGATTTATGTTGATAGAGTTATTATTGTAATTATTAGTATTATTATTATTACTACTATTATTATCATTATTTTTATTAATTTCGTTATTATTATTATTATTATTATTATTGTATGATGCTCTATTTAAACTCAAATTCTCACATTGTGGCTTTGTCTGTGTATGTTTGATTCCGTATCTTATTCATGCAAACTGTGTAATTAATATAGACTACAATTTTTGTATTTTTTTTATTACTTTGTGGATTTCTCTATTCGTGCTAGCTTTGTAATTGGCCTCTGTGATGTTAAGTTTGCACGTTCATAAACACGATTTGAATTGAATTGGATTGAATTGAATTGACTTGAATTATTGCTTTATATTTCGATACAGCAAACTGAAATCATTCTACAAAAAGTAATAACCTTCACTTTCAGAAGCACAAATCAAGATATAATAATTATAGAGCTATATCACATAAAAACTAGTATAAACATTAATTAATTAACTAATTAATTACAGAAAATAACAAGGAATATGTATATGTAGGACATACATTAATTGTATTAAATATACGTATAAATCACGACACACGTGGTAAAAGAGAGCCCCTGAAAATAACAAGAAGTAATGCTCAAATGTATTGGCAGAAAATTTAAGGAATTTTAATTTACGATTAATCGATGGATTTCTGATAACATCAGTTTTAAGATACAAAAAATAATCATTTCGGCACAGATAATTATTCGTGAATCACAGTTTTGGGAACAATCTTAGCAAATTAATACAACTTGAAATTTTAACATTAGTCATGATGTCAGTCAAAACTAGTGTCATCTCCTAGTGAGTCTGTTTCTATTTCAATTTTCAGATCTCTTCTTCAACTAATACAATCAATCCATTGTGGTGCCCTAACCCTAGAGAAGTCAACAACAGTGATACAATGGATAATGGAGTCCCTACCAATTTGTCCCACTCAGCCAAGTTCACGCTAACTGATACGGACACAGATAGTCCACTTCACTCTGCTGTCCAGCATGGTCATCTCGATCTCATTCGTCTGCTAATTGAACAAGGGGTCGACGTGGATACCCGGGCCACGTTTCGTGAACAGACGCCTGTGCACATTGCAGCAAAACTTGGGGAATTCAATTGTCTGAAGCTGTTGGCAAGTTATGGTGGAAGTTTGACATCCTTGGACGGCACCGAGAAGGGATTTGCGCCGATACATTTAGCAATTTTAACGGGTAACGACGCAATTGCCCTGTGGCTCCTTGAAAATGGGGTGTCAGTGAATACGGAAAGTATGGCAGGAATAAGTCCGCTGTTCTGTGCTATACGATGCCGCAATACCCAGCTGGTTAAAGTCCTTATAGAAAAAGGCGCCGATGTCAATGCAAAAATTGTGAATATGGATGGCATTACGCCATTGCATTCTGCAGTGTTGGTTAAAGATGTGGATATTTTTAAAATCTTACTCGAGAATGGAGCGGATTTCACAGCTTTCTGCAACTTCCGTAACCAGACAGTAATTCACTCAGCAGCAGCAGCTGGAAACTTAGAAATGTTCCTTACAATGGTTCGATATAATGCTGATATGTCTGTACAGACAAATAATGAAAAAGGGGATAGACCAATTCACTTGGCTGCCAGTATGGGCCATGTCTCTATCGTAGAATGGTTAATAGAGAATGGGATATCAATGGAAATTATAAATAAAGAGGGACATACACCTTTACATAGGGCTGCTTTTCGTGGGAAAATCCGTGTCGTAAAATTGTTATTAAAGAAGGGCGCGGATGTGAATATTCGCACTAAAAACAAGGAACGCAATACAGTACTACATCTGTC
>NW_019737088.1:1952029-1954978 GCF_002891405.2 Cryptotermes secundus | reverse complement strand
CATACACCGAAAACATTGATCATTTAAACGCTTTTGACTGTGCAGCCATGGTAGGAGGATTACGATGTTTGAAGGTACTGTTGATTGGGAACACTGTGAAGTCCGGTGGAAACAAGTATGGAGATTTTCCAATTCATTTCGCAGCTGCATACGGGCATCTGGACGTTGTTGACTGGTTAATTGACCGTGGATCAGCGGTGGATATCCGTAATAACATGGGAAGTACACCACTGATCAATGCTTCATGGGGTGGGCATTGTAATGTGGCCAGAATGCTTCTCGACAGAGGTGCAGATGTCAACGCTACAGTCGAAAAAGCAGATAACAGATCAGTTATTCACTCTGCATCATTCTCTGGGAATGCACAGCTGGTTGAACTTCTGTTAGAGAGAGGCGCTACTGTCAATGCACGTACCAGCACGAATAATCGTACACCGCTTCACTGGGCGGCTCAAGAAGGTCACCTTGAGACAGTCAGGCTACTTATTAAGCACGGAGCAGAAGCCAAGGCCCAAGATATCCATGGACTGACTGCAGAAAGTGTTGCTTTTTCTAAAGGCCGTGCCGAAGTCGTGTCCTTCTTCTCATCTCTGAACCAGTGACACTCTTTAACTTCAGGAGAAATAATACAACCTATAAAACGTTTCATATTAATTATTTCCCCGAAACTTATTTAGTCAGCGCTTATCTTGGAAATTAATGAGTTTTCTGTCTACCTGTACGTGTTCATTGTTATTTTCAAGTTAACTTAGAAAGGAATGCTCCTTATAATAAATATCACTGATAATGCCACATGTCACAGATCTGCAATGACTGCGGACAGGTTACAAAACCATATATATATTCTGTACCATTGTACTATCATTAATATCATTTTTTATGTTGCTATATTTGATTTTATGTACAACTAATAATATAGTTTCAAATGCAGATACATTATATGCACTTTTCTTATTTTCTCTCTAGATATATTCAAACCTATTGCAAATATTCAGAATTATGCAATTGCAATAGGATTATGTATCGACGCATTGAAGCCGTCGACGCAACAACGAAGTAGATGTTTTCATTTTAATAAAATCGATTAAAGTACATAAAATATACTAAAGGTTTAATAAATTGTGTCACAATCAGTCAGCCACAGTGCCAGCCAGCAGCATATGTAAAGCCTAGTCATAGCGCTCCAGACTAAGAAGATTTCGGGGTACAATATACCCAGAGAGAGAGCCGTGTGCTCCAGTTGTCTCCGAGGAGGTGCAGATTTCGTAAACGGTTTCGTAAAGTAAACATTGAGGTATAGGGAGGAGATGAACTGCTCTGCACTGAATCTGAGCTTACTATTAAGAAAATTATTTGTACTTCCGTTTTGGTTCAATTATGTTACAATTATGCCAAAAATGTGCACCACAAATTAATATTAAAGCGACAAAGCGTGTTCGCACGTATACATTTCTGCATACGAAAATGTGTGGAAGAAAACATGTAAATGTGCGTGACTCTTATGTGTTGTAGCGAACGACGGAGTAGACAAAACTTCTCCCTTCCCATATATTCATTATGTCTTCATGCCCACACACATTTTATTTCTGTGCCCATCTTCGAAATTTGTTGCTACTTAAAACAGCAGAATGATCACTGCTTTGAAAGTTATGAGGTAAAACATTTACTAATAAGTACAATAGCGTTCATAGGAAACCGTGGCGTATATGTATAAGGTATTGTATGGAAATATGTGATTCAAGTTTACACAGCAAGAAAGTAAAACAATGCCATCAAAATAATATTTTATAGAAATATATTACTACAAACAAATGCGGTACAGAAAAATTCCTCTTTTAGAAAATTGCTAAAAATATATGCTGGAAAACGGGGTGCCTGTTTTCACCAGGCTCAATAATGGCATGACTCCCCTGAATTATTCTGCTGATAAAGTCAGGAGAGAAATGGCATTGCTGATACTTGAAGCAGGAGCAGATGTCAATTGCAGTGATAAGAGGTTGTAAGGCCCCTACATTACGCAGCTTATGGAGAGCAGGTGGATCTTGTAGAAATACTGTGAACGCAAGGTTACACTCTTGGGACATCGTCACACGGTTACATTTGTCGTGTTCAAGTGGGAACAAGGAAGTGGTACAACTTCTTATCGAAAGTGGATAGGATATTAATGCCGGCACCAGAATAAGTGGTCAAACGCCGTTGCACTGGGCCGTTGAATTCCAACGCAATTCAGTAATTGAGACCCTCACCCGTTACGGTGCAGATCTGAGCGTCAAAGATTGGCACGGTCATAGAGCTGCAAGCTTGGCGGCATATGGATCTTACTTTCGTGCCTATCAGTTCCTTAAGATCACGTGCGGCGACAATATATGTCTATATATATATGAGTATGTGACGTTATCATTTCTCAGTACATATATACATGTACAATAGGACACATTTTTCGAGGCAGAGGCAATGCTCTTTTTTAGACAATATCTGAACTGCGTCCAATTTAAGTACAATGAAACCACGATTCATAGTTTTCGTCTGGGATCCTGAAAAAAAACGATGGTTGCGAGAAAACGATAGGTGCGGGGCCTATATAAAATGAATGAAAACGGTCTCATTTGCCTATATGTATTAACTAAATCAAAAAACATGAACCAGTGATAATATTTCCACTGTCAAGTCCAATTTGCGTTACTACTTTTTAAAAAAGTCGTTAATTTTTATTTCTTTAGTATCGCCTTTCCTTTTCAAGCTGAATAATAATCTCTCAATATTAACAATGTTCGCTTGGTCTCTTTCGGTGATGTCGTGTGCATATATGAACGCTCTCACTGACTCAAATGCACGAAGTGCTTCCGTAAAACTGGGCACTGGTTCGGACTCGGCTTCATCATCACCACCATCACCACCGTCACCACCATCACCACCATCACCACCATCACCACCATCACCACCATCACC
>NW_019737088.1:1949596-1951976 GCF_002891405.2 Cryptotermes secundus | reverse complement strand
GCCAAATCCCAGAAGTCTGCTTTCTTCATCTACCTCTTTTACTACTACGAATGCTTACTAATATTTGTGTGGTGTTGCACTTTCTTAAAACGATCAATGCGGGATTACCATTCATGGGGACCAAGAATTCCAACCGATAGATGCGGGAAAACAATAAATCGAATAACGATCAATGCGGGTTTTATTTCCATAGTTTAAATAGGATTTATTCAGGGACCACAAAAATTGGAACGATGGATCCGGGAAAACGATATATCAGGGAACGATAGATCGAGGTTTCATTGTACATGCCCTTACCTTGATTTTAGCTTTTATTAAGAATAAATTCATGCTTTCAAAACTTATTAGATATGTCAAATATTTTCGTACAATAAATACGATTTTGTAATGTCCGTTTTTATTGTGTATTGTGCATGTATATACGATATTGTCACGTGTTGTGTATATGACGCTACAAACAACTTCACGCCGTCTTGTATGTAGCGAATTTATTGTACACTCGCTCTTACACTTACACAATTTACAATGTCCCAATTATGTCATCTTGTGTAGTCACTTCCTGGGTTCAACTGTTTTGAATCCATTCATTCGATACAACTTAACAACAACTCGTGGCTGCTGGACTTCACCTCACCTCATCTCTTCGAAGGCTGGAAACCGAAGACTAATGCTCAACTAACTCCGACGACTGCAAGATTGCAACTGCACTCGGCGACTGCTAGACTTCCACTCTCCTCCTAAGTCCAAGTCCAAGTAACATTGCGACTGACGGTCAGTCAGTCAGTCAGTCAGTCAGTCAGTATTGGTATCGAGCACCCTCCTGAGGCCCATGGCCAGATATTTATTCCTCCTCGACTGTTACTTTCTTGTTTCTGTGGGGCGCCCTCTCTGACGAGAGGACGGGTCTGTCTTTTGCATATGCTGCTGGTTCTTGCCAGCGCAGTGTTTCTCGGGTCCTAGTTCCTTGGTATTTGCGACCATATTTTACTGTCTTACATTTGAGACTTCCCTTTTCGTAGCCTCCTATGACTTGGAAGGTCCCGGTGGAGGTGTTAGACGCCGCCTCCACACGGGGTACTGCTCCTGCTTAGGCGTTCCAGTTTCTCTTATAAACCCTCAGAAGGACAGCGGAAAACGCACCTCGCTTCCCTGTTGCGTAATCGCCGTGTTTACCGATTGCCTAGCACAGCCATGTCAAACATGCGGCCCCCATAGCCACAAAGTGCGCCCCATCTACTTTTAGAGCTAATTGATATTAAAATCAATATTAAAATTTTAGTAGAAATATTTTTTGTAAAGACAATTTCCCAACAGACCAGAAGACAAGAAGTCTTACGCAGACATAAATTAGCAGGCTGCAGGAACAGAGATTCTGAGAATTGCAGAAGGGTTTGTCCAACTAACTGTTTGTAAAGTTCATGAAGGACAAACTATTGTATTTGAGAAGGTTAATGCACTAAAATCCGCACAGCCTCACCACCCCAAGTATTTCCAAGAATCCCTTTTGGAAGCATACTAAGAATGCAAGGAGGGTGGCAACTGACAGACAAGTGCAAGGGATTTCTACCTTCAAAACTAGCTTGTAAACCCCAGCCATTTTCTAATGGGCTGGTAGCAAACTTTGTCATTCAGTTCATTTTCACACAGCGACAGGTGCTGATGTTACACTGTGATGAACGTGTATAAAGGTTACAATTAAACAGTAACAATGTCGCTTTCAAAAAATTCAAGTGGCAAAAAAGAACTATTGAAAATGAGCGCCGTGTTTTTAAAGAAAAATGGGAAATCGCTTATTTTTGTTGTGAAATAGAAGGTAAAATTACATTTTTGGTTTGTGGGCAAAATATAAGTGTTCCAAAAGAGTACAATGTAAGACGGCATTACGAAACCAGTCGTGAAAAATACGACCAGTATAAAGAAAAACCAAGGGAAGATAAATTACGGGATTTTAAGGCTGCACTCGTCAAGCAACAGTCTTTGTTTAAGAACGTGAAACGAGACAATGAAGCCGTTGTTAAAGCAAGCTAAGTAATTGCAGAACTTAAAGCAAAGAATTCTAAATGTTTTAGAGAAAGTGAAGTTGTAAAAGAGTGTCTTGTAAAAACCGCAGAAATTGTATGTCCCAATAAGGTTCAAATTTTCAAAAATATTTCTTTGTCACGAAACACTGTTGCAGAAGGGTTGATGATAGTGTGACATGTTGACCCCTACCTCCCCCCGCGGTGCGTGGCGGTGGCGTAACGCTCGCGTTCTTACGGTAATAGGCTAGTTCCCGCCCCGCCACTCCCCTCCGCGGTGACGTCACCGAGGGATATCGCGGTCGCTAGGCAACGCGAGTCAACAGCGGCGACGTTACGATAGTAACAGCGGTTACCTCCGC
>NW_019737088.1:1909542-1947971 GCF_002891405.2 Cryptotermes secundus | reverse complement strand
CCCTCCTCTCCACGGTAACGTAGCGCTCCCCGCCACTCCCCTCCGCGGTGACGTCACGCGGTGACGTAACGCGCAACGCTAACGTAACCGTAATCAACGTCCTACTGTGACGTGGCACTCATTACGCCACAGGCAAGCACTGCAGCTATATAAGTGGATGCACAGTGCGTATCGATCAGTTCGAGTTCGAGTTCCAGTGTGGCTACCGCCGAAGTCATTCCGAGTTATAAAGTAACAGCCAGCCGACTACAGTTGGAGTATAGCAGCCGTCGCGGAAAGAAGATCCGGACGTGTGTGCGATTGTGTAATTGGGAGCGCGTGATACAGTGATACAAAGCTCCCCTACTGTCAACGTGTAGACTACTGAAGGCAGAGTGAACTGATTTGCGTATAGGGTTAGAAATCGTGAAACCCCGCAACTGTGTGATAATTAATTGTAGCCGTTATTTGTAGATTGTTCAATAAACCAGTTAACGATCTCTACGGCGTATTCAGTAACGTAAACACGTTACAATATTGCCACTAATTTAAATGACAAGTTGTTGGCAAAAGTTAAAAGTTTCACGGCATTTTCTATTGCAATTGATGAAAGTGCAGATGTTAGTGGTGTGACAAAATTAGCCGTGTTTATCCGGGCCTGTGATACCTTAATTATAACTGAGGAGATAATAGACATAATTTCTCTTAAAAACACAACAACTGGTGAGGATATCTTTAACGAGGTGTATGGGCTCTTAGAAATGTACAATCTTCCGTTATCGAAGCTTGTGTTTGTAGCAACGGATGGGGCTCCTTCTATGACGGGGAAACAGAACGGATTTGTTGCTACGTTAATGGCCAAGCAGAAAGAAGTCTGTCCTAGTTGTAAGTTTCACCATATTCACTGCATCATTCACCAAGAAGATCTGTGATCAAAAATCATAAAAATGAATCATGTGTTGCAATTTGTGAAGAAAGTAGTAAATTTTATTCGATCTCGGGGACTGAATCAACGTCAATTTTCTTCTCTAATTAGTAACATTCGATGTGAATTTGAGAGTCTACCGTACTATGCAGAAGTTCGCTGGCTTTCGTGTTATAGTGTTTTAAAGCGCTTTTGTCTTTTTCGAGAAGAAATTAAGATTTTATTTTGGAAATGAAAGGCGAATCACCCGACAGACTTTGTGACGATAATTGGGTTCAGGGCTTGGCCTTTATGGTGGACATTACCTTGCATTTAAATTACTTAAATTTAAAGCTACAAGGGAAAAGACAGCTTGTAGTTTCATTGTATGACACTATTAAGTCTTTTAAATTAAAGCTCAAACATTGGGAAGGACAGATGAAGAATGGCAGCTTAATTCATTTTCCTACCTGCCAGGATTTCAAAAAGTCCCACAGTAATTCTGATTTTACCAGTTATGTTTCCCAAATAAAGGACTTAATTAATGACTTTGAAAATAGGTTTAAAGATTTCAAATCGTGCGAGAACCATTTATCTTTGTTTACGGCTCCATTCTCATTCGATGTTCAAAAGGCAGATAGTAACATTCAAATGGAACTAATTGAAATGCAGTGTGATGCAATACTGAAAGACAAATATAATGAAATTGGTATCCCTCAATTTTTTTCTTATTTGCCAAGCCAGTACTCTAAAATGCTCCAGTTTGCTGCGAGAATACTGGCCATGTTTGGTTCCACCTACCTCTGTGAACAGTTATTTTCGCTTGTGAAGTCAACCAAAACCACGGACAGATCAAAACTCACAACAGAACATTTGTCTTCCATCCTAAAATAGCATCTTCACAGAGTCAAGTAGCTGACATTAACTGTCTTGTATCCCGGAAAAGATGCCAGTTCTCAAGTACAAACCAGTAATGTAAGTAGTTTAAGAAATGTTCATTTGGTTATGTAGCAATTTTTATTGTTTATGTAGTTTTTCATCAATCATCACCATTCGAATAGTTCAAGAAAAACACACTGACTGACTACATTGAATTAATAACAAACCGAATAAACATGCGACTTAATAAACAAAAAACATTGAACTGGTAGTTTAATTCATTCATGAATAATATTATTAATGATATTAAAGTGAAACAATATAGTTGTTGGTTTTTGTCTTCCAAGTTAAGAGTTTATGAAGTTCGACACATGCAATTTTGATGTTATTAATTCAATGTTTTGCTATTTCTAACATAATTTCTTGTGTAATCTCTCTTTTTACGTATCGAAAAGTTGTTTGATACTTGACAAAAATGGTATTATCTCGCTTTTTAAAACTATAAGATATGTGAATTTAGGTAATTATATTGAAATTATTCCTAAATAATAAATATAATTAAATTTCCCTGTAACAAAATCTAATGTATATTTCTATTTTGTAGTGCGGCCCTGGACTATTATTTATAGGGCTGAGGTGGCCCTCTGTACAAGTTGAGTTTGACATGCCTGGCCTAGCAGTAGTCGCCTGCACGTACTCACCTGTTGTATGACGTCACAGCCTAGCGGGATGGGGTGTTTACCGAGCGTTACGTAGTGTTGGAGGGAGAGAGGTATGTGACGTCACCCGTGGAAACGCAGAGTTCACTAGACCTACTTGCTGTTGAGCTATCCACGTTACAATATCATACATGATATATGTATGAAAATAGAATCATATTGTTTTGAATAATCTTATGTTTTGTTATTTAATGAAAATTATATAATTTGTTATAGTTGTTAAATTTTGAGGATGCTGTGTTTTCATTATATATTTATTATATATTTGAAATATTTTAGCACTTTTCTAAAAGAGGAATATTTTTACCGCGTGTGTTTGTAGTAATATATTTCTATAAATGGAATTTTGATGACATTGTTTTACTTTCTTGCTGTGTAAACTTGAATCACGTATTTCCACACAATACATTATACACATACGCCACGGTTTCCTATGAACGCTATTGTACTTATTAGTAAATGTTTTACCTCATAACTTTCAAAGCAGTGATCATTCTGCTGTTTTAAGTAGCAACAAATTTCGAAGAAGGGTACAGAAATAAAATGTGTGTGGGCATGAAGACGTAATGAATATATGGGAAGGGAGAAGTTTTGTCTACTCCGTCGTTCGCTACAACACATAAGAGTCACGCACATTTACATGTTTTCTTCCACACATCTTCTTATGTAGAAATGTATACGTACGTACACGCTTTCTCGCTTTAATATTAATTTGTGGTGCACATTTTCGGCATAATTGTAACATAACTGAACCCAAAATGAAGTACAAATAATTTTCTTAATAGTTAAGCTGAGATTCAGTGCAGCGCAGTTCATCTCCTCCCTATACCTCAATGTTTACTTTTCAAAACCGTTTACGAAATCTGCACCTCCTCGGAGACAACTGGAGTACACGGCTGTCCTGGCGATGTTGTACCCCGACATCTTCTTGGTCTGAAGCGCTATGGCTAGCCTTTACATATGTTGCTGGCTGGCACTGTGGCTGACTGATTGTGACACAATTTATTAAACCTTTAGTATATTTTCTGTATTTTAATCGATTTTGTTAAAATTAAAAAAAAATCTACTAACAATAATCCTATTGTATTTGCATAATTTTCAATATTTGCAGTAGGTTTGAATATATCTAGAGAGAAAATAAAATTAGAAAAGTGGATATAAAGTATCTGCATTTGAAACTACAATATTAGTTTTACCTAAAATAAAAACACAAGAAATGATACTACAGATAGTTATTAACGTGCTCAATGATACAGAATATATATATATATATATTGATTTAAAACCTGACCGCAGTCCATGGAAATCTGTGTAATGTGTCATTTCAAAATTATGCATTTGCAATAGATTATGTATCGACGCATACAAGCTGTCGACACAAAAAGGAAGTAGACTTTTGTCTAATTTTAATAAAATCGATAAATTAAGTACAATATATTGTGACGTGTTGAGCCATGGATCACCCCTACCTCCCCAGCGGTACGTGGCGGTAACGTAACGCTCGCGTTCTTACGATAATAGGCGAGTTCCCGCCCCACCACACCCCTCCGATGTGACGTCACCGAGGGATATCGCGGTCGCTAGGCAACACGAGTCAACAGCGGCGACGTTACGATAGTAACAGCGGTTACCTCCGCTAGCGTTACATAGCAACACAGCGCCAGGCAACAAGAGTGCCTATTACGTGGCCGTTTTCCCGTATTGTCCGATCGAGGCTACATGAGGCGCAGCGAGGGCTATTCACAGTTCAGAGTTGTACGGCAACAGTTATACCGTGGGTATCGCCGAGTCGAGACGTAGAGTCAGCCAGTCAGTTGTATTCTGGCATTTGGAGTGTAATATTTGTGATACTGCAGATAGCAGTAATCGTCAGATTGTAATATTGAGTGATTGTGAGAGCGGATGTGAAATAAAGTTCGCTATATAAAATACATCGTGAGCTTATTTGTCGCGATATACCCCGCGATACGCGACAATATTAAAGGTTTAATCACTTTTGTCCCATTACCACATGTTTCCATCGTAAGGGTGATTACCAGATGATTTGTAAATAAATTATATAGATAAATAAACAAAATATATCATTACTGAATTGTGGGGTCAAATTGATCCATTTTTACAATGAATATTGTCATGATAAATGTGTGCGTGAAATGATGAAATATAAAAATAAAATAGATTGTAGTGGTTGTTTACATTGTTAGAAAGGTAAAAAAAAACTAAAAGAAGGGGGATTATGTGTAATGTACAGCTGTTTAAGTTCCCCGTGCGAAGCATGTATACATGCACTGGGGTGGCAAGAGGATTGCCGTGTCTGTTGTTAATTTTTAATGCTATAGCCGGACTTGTATTTCTCTAGAAGTTCTTTGAATTGGCGTAGGTATGACAGACACTGTGGGTATCACAGGTGTGTCATACTGTGTTTCTGAAGGCTCTTCAGTGTAGCAGATGCGACGTGATATGCGAATAACTATTTTTTAGTTTGTTGGAAGTTCTTCTTGGTGTGGGGTGAGACTGACAAGGGAATGGTCCGATTCGACATGTCGAAACCTGCCCTGGTGTTTTTTTTCTCTCTGCAAGAGTACACATAACAATATCCACTGTCAAAAGATAAGCTGCTAATACGCACTGCAAGTATTTTTTAAAAATTGTTGAACATGGCCAATATTATAGCCTGCCAGACCCTTGGAGGAATGTCCACCCCTAGCAGAGCAGAGCACTACGCAACACTCAACACAGCCTAGGCTTCTGGTGCGTCGGTAGAGAGATAACACGGCACAAATGCATCGTAATCTGACATGTACACGTTAGTTTTCCTTTTGATAGTTACTCTGACAGTATTTGCAAGTGATTTACTATCCAGATCCAACCATAGTTACCATTTTATTTTGAGGTACGTGTTAACAATGCACGATTGTTTGTCCTTGTTACCCAAGGTCAAGCTCGCGGTGTCTCGGCACAGCTGGGGTTGTACAAACCTCTGGTACAAGCGGTTCCGCGTACACAAAAAATGAGTAATTTCGGAAATTTTTAAAAAATACTTGCAGTGCGTATTAGCAGCAAAATAATTGACAGTGGATTTTTTTTTTGTGTACTCTTGCAGTGAAAAAAAAAATCAGGGCAGGTTTCGACATGTGGGATCTGATCATCCCCTTGTGAGTCAATGAGTTATGTCGGCCACTAATTGGACTATTGTATCAGTCCCGGATGATAAATGATGATGATAATGATGATGATATTGAATGTGGAGGAGTCGATAGAATGACACTTGGCAGAGGAACCGAAGTACTCAGAGAAAACCTGTCCCAGTGCCACTTCGACCACCTGAAATACCACATGACCTGACCTGGGCTGGAACACTGGCCGCCGCAGTGGAAAGCCGGCGACTAACCGCCTCAGCTGTGACCCGTCCTGTCTGTCTGAAGTAATGCGCCCTGCATACGTGGTGGATTGTAAGTTGTGTCATACTGGTTATTTGACGTGGACAATTTGTCGTGGTTGAAGATTGCTACGTAGTGGAATTATCAGTTACTGCTGGAAATATGAAACTCGTTATTGCCTGTTCTGAGTTTTAAAGGAGTAAAAATTAAACTTATATAAATTGTGTACACATAGAAGCACGCTAGATTTGTTCACTTCTAATAATTCGTTATAAATATATTTTTTAATTCTGAATGTCGGATAAGGTTACGGGTGAATTTATTAAATACACAGAGTTACAGCAGGATTCTTCAGATATTAATGCGTCACAGTACCATAAGCAGTCAATGTACGAAAAACAGGCAATTGTTCCAATCTCTTGTACTACTGCAACCAAGAACAGAATATCCGGTCTCTCGTATCACAAGATGAAATACGCTCAGACATCAACAAATGCACAAATCTGGTTCGCGCAATAATCCAAGCGAAGGGAAGTCCTATTCAATATCAGTTCCGACAAAAATGATTGTGATGCTATTGAACTGTAAATAAAATGCCAACTTTGAATATTCAAGATGGAAAATAATTTTCTGTGTAATGAATCTACCTACCTATCAATCTCTCTACAACCCTTTGTTGGGCCTTGGCCGCTTTTTCAATTACTTGATCTTTTAGACGGTCGGTAGTGCACCTTGGACGGGGGATCAGCCCGTCGCAAGGCCGCTATCTACACAGGACAACAAAAACACAGAATAAACGCACACATCCATGCTTCAAATTGGATTCGAACACATGATCCCAGTCTTTGAATGGGCGAAAGCGCTTCATGTCTTGGACGGCACGGCCGCTGTGATCGGTCTGTAACGAATCACCCGAGTTAAATAATTCTTCTTGTACGCTTGCTTAAATAAGTTTTGGCCGCGCCATAGCTCAAGCGGTTAGTCGCTGGCTTCCCACCGCGGCGGCCCGGGTTCAATCCCGGGTCTGGTCAAGTGGGATTTGTGGTGGACAAAGTGGCGCTGGGACAGCTTTGTCCGAGTACTTCGGTTTCCCCTGCTAATCTTCATTCCACCAATTGCTCCACAATCACCCTCACCTATCATCTGGGGCTGGTACAATAGGCCAGAAGTGGCAGCAGTACAAGGGACTTAGTCCCACCCCGCTAGCAATAAAAAATAAAAAAATAAATACCTTTTATAGGACTTCCATGATTTTAAACTGATATGCAGTGTTGTTTATTCTTACATTTTAAGAATTCTTTTCTATAGCCTGAAATATACGGAGATATTGGGTTTTCGGAATTTATCCATCGTCCTGGACGATGGACAAAGTCCGAAAACCCAATATCTCTGTGTGTTAATACACCATCGTCAGAATCCTATAGTAACAGCCTGAAATATCTCTTACAAATCCCGCTATTATGCATTTGCGCTTTTTCCATATCATTTTTGTATTTGTTTCCTCAATTTAGTACTACCTAGAAACTTTCAGATTTCTTCATGTGCTTTACAAAGTTCCAAGTTCCCTGTAGTCCAGCCTCCTCCGTCATATGAAAGTTATGATGACGCAGTAGGAAACATGGACTTTGTTATTCTTTCGTGACAGCATTCAACTGTCATGTGCAAGTGTACGAGTATGTAATGTTCATCGCCAGTATCTTTCGGGCATGCGCTTCACTGTGCGACAGAAATTGTAGCCAAATGAAAGGCTGTTGTTCACTTGATGTTGCATTTACATCAGCTCTTTCATGCCGCAAACGTTTAACCAAATTACAACAACTCAGTCTCTTAGCAGCGATCTTACGCTTAGTTAGATCTTAGTTTCAAAACTTTTGAGTCTATCCACAAATTATTATTTATCAAGCAACCATCGTGTCACGTTCTCGTGACGAAAGTTTGACTCCCTGTGGATGGCAGAATAAACATGTCGATATCTGGGTGTTGTTGTTACCTACTGTTATATGCATACAATCAATACAAGAAGTCGTTGATACGTAATGAAGTGGGTTCCACTAATCACTACACTGATTATGAAAATCTGAGCCGAAAAATGAGAGAACACAGGCTGCATTTATATGTCCTCTTAAATACCTTGTATTGTAGCGGGGCCATTTTTATACATTCCTAATAGCTTTATTAGGGTCTGTACAGAGAGTAAGGAAGAGTACAGCAAGTCACAGTGGCCGTGCGGTCTATGACATGGACTGTCTTCGCCCATTCAAACACTGGGTTTAAGTGTTCGAATACCACTCGAGGCATGAATATTTGTCTGTGTTTATTCTGTGTTTATTTTGTTCTGTGAAGGTAGCGACCTTGCGACTGGCTGTTCCCTCGTCCAAGGAGTCCTACGGACTGTGTATAAAGTTAAGGAACTAAAATGAAAGGAAGAGTCTCACGGTTGGCCTATGCTCCCGAGGAAGCAACAGGAAAATGAACGAATGATACAATGACATGAAGATCGAACCCCGGTATTCCAAAATGTAAATTCTAACGAGTGTGCAAGTGAGTGCGTTTGCAAGTCACATCAGCATCAATAGCTAAATGCACCTGGAAAAAATTCAGAGAGGAACAGCTTTCATGACACCTAGTGTTTAAAGGACTAAAAACAGACCTGCTTCAGACTGTAAAGTGGTCCAGCACTCGGTGAAGAGCTGAATAAATCAGTGTTATATTACTATGTCTGGGCCAATACAGATCATAAAATAGCAATAAATACAAGAAGTTCTGGGAAGAATTAATCGACTACTTTTCTTTGATATTAAACGAACCGCATAGAAATTGCCACCTCCAACAATTCTTAGTTGCAGAGAGAACGTGTTTACCAAATCGTTGCCTAGCAAAGATAGGGGATACAGTGAGAGAGAAAGTGGGGGGAGGTGGGAGGGCAGTGTAAGAAACTACATGTTAGTGGGCAAGAAACATTATTTTCTCAGTTTTGAATGTTCCCAGGCAGGGCCCACTTGTCCTCCTTGTAGAGTGGTTTCAGGTGCTGAAATAGCACTCTCGATCTGACAGGGGTTGTGCAGTGATTGTGGTTAGCTCTTTCTAAGGGACTCAGCTGAGTAGGTGTCTTCCCTCCTCACTTGAGGACACAAACAGATCCAGTTTTCGAAACGTTGAGTTTTGTAGTTTCTAGAATACCGGACGACAGACAAAGTCAAAATCAAGTCCAAAGTCCAGAGTCCAAATTCCAAAGAGGAGCTGTAAACAAAGTTACATTTAAGACGAAAATGAGTGCGTAAACTTATATGATAGACCTAGGTTTGACAAAGTAACAAGGGACTAAGGCTCAGCCATCCCCAAGAATATAGAAGTCTTACGCAGAATACAGAAAGAGAGTAATGTCTGATAAGATTTTGTACGTTTCCGCGTATTTCAATTAAACATATGGTAAAGGTAAAGTACCTCTGTAACAGGCCGTTGAGGCCCATAGGTTTGTGAGACGTCGAGGCTCCCACATTTTCTCCATTAAATCGGCTCACAGATGGCAGTAAGATTGTTAACCTTAAGCGCAGGTCACCCTTTAACACACAGGAAGATTCTTGCCACTCATTTCTGTTAGAGGCTGAGTCGACACCAGGTCCACAGTGCGGCTGGAAGGATTAGGTAAACTGAAAATCCTAATGATCTTCGGGAATCGAACCCGCGACCTTCCGGCTTGTAGCATAATGCCTCAACCAACCACGCTACTGAGTATATGAATTAACAAAACTAAAAGGATATGTTTTTACCACCAGTAAGAAACATTGTGCCGAACTGGATTATGAATATTTAAACTTGTCTTTATCATCCTCCTGAAATTCAGAAACCAGTTTGAAGCGTATTTTTATTGTCATCCTAGACTGAAGTAAAGTTTGTGTACATGCCGACTGCCAGTGAGCTCACTGCGCTCTCCTGAAGTAGTTACAGTGGCTACTTGTCTCGCCAGTCAGTCACTCTGATGCTCAGTTTTATACCTACTGCAATTGCAAACTGGTTCTACACAGTACCATGACATTGGATGATTTATTAAACTGACATTATAGTGAGGAACCTCTGTTGCTTCAGGCATATTTGATATAGATCTTACACCTTGTTTCGAGGGTCTATTTTACTTCGATATTCAGCTGACCAATTTTTACAGTACCAAAAGATTTATCAACTTAAAATATAACAAATCTCTCAGTACAATTGAAAACATTTAAAGATGGCGTAGGGCCAGTTCAACACACATATAATGTACCCCAATTGTACCTCCAACAAAGAAAAATGCTCAGTGTAGTAGTGGAATAATCATAAATTGATTATTCGGGCTTTGTTATTCGTACATTTCCAACCGAATCTACTGGATCAGTTTTTCTCGGAATTTTCAGGTGCTGTGAGCCGGGTTAGGGTGTCGTACCAGTTCCAGAGTGTAAAGCCCTGTCGTATGGCTAACTTTATGAAGCTCGGCCTTTCTTGAAAAGCCGCCAATTGTGCAACTACTCAGAAACTTGCAAGCATTTATGGAACACAGAGAAAACTACGTACGAGTGTATTTTATTGTCTCGTAAAATTTCGCCGTACATAGAAGGTCAAACTGAAAATTTTATGTCGTACAAGCTGAGCGAACAAATAAGGAGCAACAAGGTAGCAGTTTGCTGCTGGTTTCTTTTGTGTACTCCACGACCTTTGAGCCTGGGGCACAAAGTTCCTCTGAAAAGTCAATAAACTTGTACCAAAATAAACAATGCAACATCCCAGCATACAGTAATTTTAATGACAGAAGAGTCGTCATAGTCTGATTTCTTGGGAGGTCAAATATCTTTTGTAGTTGAAAAATCAGATACAATAAATTTTCATAATTTAATAATGTGTTCAGAACTGTTAGAATATTGAAAGGGGGATCCAAATTACTAATGCACTCCATGAAAACATGGTAGTGCCAAAATTATTTTCTGGTATTGAAATTTGGACAGTGATAAAGAAAGATTAATATCAGATACGGAGGGTCAGTTGAAATTCTAGGGGTCCATTTTAGTTTATTCCCTCTTAGATAAAAGTAGGAGTGAAATTATCAGGAAAAAAACTGGAGTTAAATTAGCTACGTGTATTATTTAAATACGCTATCAGTATGGAGACTGCACATTGTCAAAGAAAGGATGAATCAGTGTGGAGCAGGAGAAAGCGAAGAACACGGAGAATATTTGGTCAAGTCTCACTATGTCCACCATGTCTCCCACTTGAACTGATCATGTGTCTAACTGCCTGAGCTATGGCACGGTGACTGGGAATAACTGATCATCATCAGAGGGACATCGATACCTATTACAATAGGTGTTCTGACTGTTAATATATACATATACATACAATGCTGACAATGCACAAATGGATACAAAATCCAAAGTTTTCACAACTACAGCGGCTGTCTTGATAGAATATTTTTTTTTATTCTGTTAGTTAAGTTAGAATTTATAAACCAAACACGTCCGTGTCCTCTCTCTTATCACCTCTCCTGACGGGGTTCGAATTTGTGCCGCCTGTCTTTCTTGAGAAGAAGGTTCTGCAAATATATTATGGGTACTGTATTATTTCAGCAACCCTATTATGTTACTTTTTTAAAGGAGATTTTTTGTTTCGTCCTATATTTGTCGTTCTGTGATTATTTGTTGCGGGCTGTGTTGTTTCTACTGTTCTAGGGTGTGTAGCGCGCGTATTTATACTTCTTGTGTCTGTGACGTTAGTGTGGGCGTGTACTGATGTTGTATTATATGGTCGAATATGTTATGTTGGTTATTACTTTCCTTTTGTGTAGTTTTATTCTTCTATCAATTTGTTGAGCTTATTAAAGCGATATATATGGAAGTTATCTTTTATATCCACGATGTTTCACTTTTTGGCTTTCTCAGTCATTTCCATGATTAATGTCATCGGTCCATACTGGTGGTGTTTGTTTAGTATCTGTTGGTCAAATGCCGATTCGTCTTTGTTTAGTCTTATGTTCCTTGTACCTTGTTGTTAGATTTCTACCATCTTGGCCGATGTATACTTTATGGCAGCTTTGGCATGTTATTTTATATATCCCACTTTGTCCATAGCGGTTTGTTTCTCATTTTTCATTTACTAGTTTACCTATTGTGCGGGTTGTTTTGAAAGATATATTTATGTTGGTGTTTTTTAATAGTTCTTTATTTTCCATATGTAATTTACCGTATGGGTAAACGTGACTCATTTTTGTTCTTTTTCGGCTTTATTATCCGGATTACTTTTCTTTTATTAAATTTGTTATGTAGTTGTATTATGTCTTCCTTCTATAGCAATTATTTTGCGCTATATTAATAACAGTATTTAACTCTTTGTCTTTAGCGTTTTCATCGAGGGGTTGTGTGAGAAGTCTGTGTATCCACTTTTTGTATGCTGCTAATTTTTGTTCTTTAGGGTTGCATGAGTTATTATTTATTGTTATGTCTGTCGTTGTGGGTGTTCTGTATATTTCCATTTCTATTTGTCCGTGTTTGTTAAATAGGTTTAAGTCTAAGTAGGCTACTTGGTTTTCTTCCTCATTTATTGTGAATTGCACGTTTTTATGCTGTCCATTGAAGTTTTCGAGGAGGCGCTGTGGGGTTATTTTTGTCTGATTATATATTATGAAGATGTCATCTACGTATCTATTATAGTATATAATTCTTTCATGTTCCAGTAGATTTTTATTCTGTTTTTTTCTTGGTCTCGTAGTAAGATTTCTGCCATAGTACTTGATAGGGACGAGCTTATAGCTACGCCAGATCTTGGTTTGTAATATTTTTCATTTTACTGAAAATAGTTTTGATTCAATACCATCCTAAGTATGGAAATGATTTCTTTTATAATGCTTTAGTCCATGTGGTTATCCATGAGTAGTTTATTGGTAACAAGAAGTGTATAGTTGATCGAGATATTAACGTAGAGGTCCTTAATGTCCATTGTTAATAATTTACGATCCGGATTTAGTTTTAGTTTCCTTTCCTGCAAAATGTGCTGTGTTAATGAAGTTGTATTCGTGTTNAATGACGTGGCCGGAAATGAGTCATAAAAGTAATCCGGTTTCTTTATTGCCACACCTTGTATGTGGGTGAATTAGTTTTGTTTATAACCGGTCTGATAGGGCCTCTGGTTTGTGGATTTTAATTTTTGCTTTCAGTTTGGGTACTTGTGGGTTCATTTGGAGTGCCTGCTTTTTTTTTATTGGATCTATTGTATTTTTACGTTGTTTTAGAGCATTTTGTACTGTTCTTTGAAATTTTTGTATAGGGTCTGTTTTTAGTTCGGTGATGTTATTATTTTCGATAAAAGATTAGACTTTATCGTTCAGATCTTGTTCATAAATAATGACCAATGTTTTCCCTTTGTCGGCTCCTGTTGTGTTAGTTTTTGTTGCATTTATTTGGCTGTGTGTGTTTGTTCTTTGTATTCTTTGTTTATTATGTTTTGTTTTGACGCTATTTGCTGTATGTTTTTTACCTGTCTTATCTCGTTTTCTGTTTCGTAGACTAATTGTTTTATACACATTTTTGGTGAGATACCCATATTATATTTGCTTCCTCTATTTAGTAGATTTTCTTCCTTTTCAGTGAGTTGTATAGCGCAAACGCGGAAAAAATGTTTGTTTATTAGTTGAGTGTATTCTTCCGTGTAGTTGTTTAGTTAAATTATCGATTTTATTTTCATGTTTATTATAGCGTATTTTAATTCCTCATTTAATCTTTGATTTACATCGTTTTCTATTAGAGGCCAGTTGGTCTGCCAATATTGTACATTTCTTAGATGTAGTTTGTAGAGTTGATTGTTGATACTTTGTTTCTTAATACATAAGTATTTTAGTTCGTTATTTATTCTAAGTTGGGTTAGTTACAAAAATTGGATAACCAGATTTCTCACACACCCCTCGAGGAAAACGCTAAAAACAAAGAGTTAAATACTGTTATTAATATAGCACTAAATAATGGCTATAGAAGGAAGACATAATACAACTACACAACAAACTTAAACATGAAAGTAATCCGGATAATAGAGCCGGAAAAGAACAAAAATAGCTCACATTTACCCATAGGGGAAATTACATACGTAAAATCACAAAACTATTTAAGAACACCAACATAAAGATAGCTTTCAAAATAACTCACACAATAGGTAATTTTTATTGCTAGTGGGGTGAGACTAAGTCCCTTGTACTTCGGCCACTTCTGGCCTATTGCACCAGCCCAAGATAATAGGTGAGGGTGACTATGGAGCAATTGGTAGAATGAAGATTGTCAGGGGAAACCGAAGTACTCGGAGGAAACCGGACCCAATGCCATTTTGTCCACTACAAATCCCACTTGACCAGACCCGGGATTGAAACTCGGGCCACCGCGATGGGAAGCCAGCGACTAAACGCTTGAGCTATGGCGCGGCCAACACAATAGATAAACTAGTTAACGAAAAATGAGAAACAAACCGTTATAAACAAAGTGGGATATACAAAATTATCTGCCAAAGCTGCCATAAAGTATGCATCAGCCAAANTATATCACTTTAATAAGCTTAACAAATTGTTAGAAGAACAAAAACACACAAAGGAAAGTAATAACCAACATAACATGTTCTACCTCATAATACAACATCAGTACACGCCCACACTAACGTCACAGACACAAGAAGTATAAATACGTGCACTACACACCCTAGAACAGTAAAAACAACACAGCGCGCATCAAACAACCACAGGACGACATCAAATGCAGGACGAAACAAAGAATCTCCTTTAAAAAAGTAACATAATAAGGTATATTTGCAGAACCTTCTTCTCAAGAAAGACAGGCGGCACAAGTTCGACCCCGTCAGGAGAGGTGATAAGAGAGAGGACACGAACCTATTTGGTTTATAAATTCTAACTTAACTAACAAAATAAAAAAAAAATTATTATATCAAGACTGCCGCTGTAGTTGTGAAAACTTTGGATTTTCTATCCATTTGTGTATTGTCAGCATTGTATATATATATTTTTAACACTCAGAACACTCATTGTAATAGTGGTTTCCAAACTGTATCGATGTCCTTCTGATGATGGTCTCTAAGGACCGAAACATGTAATGGCATGAATAATTGAAGTAAGAAACGTCTTCACCTGTCACACTGGACGGAACTGTTTTATCTTTTTATAATATTGTTTAAATATTTCACCAAAAGAAGCCACTTTTGCAATCGCTGTGTATATAGTAATATACTGTCACGTATCCGTGGTTTACGTGACTAATAAGGCGGATTTTCGATTTGATGATCGAATTTACTGGACCTTTATACAACTCGTTACAACAGTTCACAAATCCCTATCTGACACATTATCATCTGGACCCTCCAAGGGGAATATTCTGACTTCCATCTCAACTCCGTTGTACTCCGTTGTACTCCTTCAGTTCTCATTCTGATTTGAATCCGAGTCTCAGTCTCATTTTACGACCGACGGTCAATCGGTCAGTCTGTCTTGGTATAAAGCACAAATGTGGGGCTTGTGACCAGATATTTATTACTGTTTGACAGTTACTGTCTTGTTTCTGTGGGGTGCCCTCTCTGACGATAGGACGGATCTGTCTTTTGTATATGCTGCTGGTCCTTGCCAGCGCAGTCTCTCTCGGGTCCGAGTCCCTTGATACTTGCAATCGTATTTTACTGTCTCAGATTTGAGACTTCCCTTTTCGTCGCCTCTTTTGACTCTCACGGTCACGACGGAGGTATTCGACCCCGCGTCCACACCGGTGTTTCGATTTGATTCTGTTCTGTACTACTTATATAGCCTCGAAGTGGACTCATAGAAAACACCGCTTCTGCTTTCAAGAATGCGTGTTTGGTGTTCCCTTACGTAACAATGGTTTTCCTTCTATTGTTGAGAGCGTAACTTGGGGAATGTGTTTACCGAGCCTAGCAATGGGTCTATACATTACACTATTAACAGTGAAAATTATAGAAATAAGATGCGAAAAATATAAAATGGTTATAAGAGGTTCGGAACTCAATTTAATAAAACCTTGGGTTTCTTACAAGCACCGAATTTTTAATAACATTAATCTTTGCCTAGAAGGTGGAGACTCGAGGATTCCGTAAACATTAATAATACAGCCTGCGTTTGCCAGATTCCTTCAACCGAAACAGGGTCCACATCTGCTTAATTTCACCAAGGGCCCTTTGGGGTTGTTTGATTGGATGGATATTTTGTTCACGAAAATACTTGCACTTTAAATTTCTTCATTACACCTTCGATATAGTTTCTAAGAGCTTGTCAAATTTAAACACCATTAAACTAAATACAGAATTTTATTTAATGAATAGATCGGTCAAGTGCTGCTTTCTGGTTTATTTGACCTTTTAGAGTTATATTCCATACAGAGAATTGCACTGTCAGTTTGATTTCGGAACTACTTCATTGCGCGCCTGCAAATTTGTAGAAAAACTCTATAGTACTCCGCGGCTGTCTCAACCCACAACATTCAGTATCACAAGCAGGAAGCAAGTAATCGTGTGCGTTGTGAGACGACCTTCAGCTGTTTTAACCTGTGTCGATACCCGTTAGCTGGTATCCAGACGCCAAGAGAGCTCCAATGTAAGTGTGGGAATACTTGCACATTGAGATATGAGGCAGTGTATGAGCAGATATGCAGGCCTGCATAAAGAAATGAGAGTAGTTTTTTAAACCCGAACAATATATTGCATTATGCAGAAATTTCGGAGAAAAATTTAGTAAGAATTATCAATAATTATTTAGGTCTATCCAATTATTTAGGTGTACTGCCATGAATAACAATAATAATAAAATAATAATAATAACAACTCAAATCTTATGTATTACGTGGAAACTTAACAGGCCAAAGGCAAGTTGCCAAGTGAGAGAGAGTGAAGAAAAAGAAAAAAAAAAACACAAAAATAAAATGCAAAGCAAGACAATTAAATAATTGTAATATTACTAATTTATGGTATTTTAACGAGACTGTTATTAGCTCAGACTGTGTAGTGAGGTATGATAATATGATGAGTGAGTAATCAATTGGATCGAAAGAGTAGGGATGCAATTGTGACATAATTTGAAATACGATCCTGCAAACACCGTGGAAAACCTCGAAAATCCTTAGTCAAGATAACAAAATTACAAGCTGAGATTTGAAATGAAGACCTCCCTATTACGAGCAGTACTATCACCCACTAAAACGCTATATTCCGTAATAATTTAATTAAATACTTAATTTGTTAATGTACTTATTTAGCATTCCAAAGTCGATTATAAAGTAAGCACGAGCAACAAAGAAAACAAGAAACACGTAAACATAAACAGGAAAAAAATAACAAGACAAATTTTGCATTTAGACAATTGTAAATATGTAATAAGTACGATCATAACAACCAATATACCTTGAGAAATATGTGGGCATACATGCATTCATACTGGTCGCGCCATAGCTCAAGGGGTTAGTCGCTGGCTTCCCACCGAGGCGGCCGGGTTCGATCCCGGGTCTGGTCAAGTGGGATTTGTTGTGGACAAAGTGGCGCTGGAGATTTTCTCAAAATACTTATTTTTCCCCTGCCAATCTTCATTCCACCAACTGCTCCACAATCACCCTCACCTATCATCTGGGGCTGGTACAATAGACCAGAATTGGCCTCAGTACAAGGGACTTAGTCCCACCCCACTAGCAATAAGAAAAATAATACATTCATACTGAGTAAAATTAGTAGTGTAATAAATAAAAATATAAATTTAAAATTCGATTATGAAAAACTATTTTGATCGCAGTTAATTTCAATTTAAAATATGATTATGGAAAACAGTTTTCTCCAAATTATATCAATTTAAAATAATTATTGTGAAAATCTGTTCTGATCCCAAATATATCATTTAAAATATGATTATGAAAAATTGTTTTGATCCCAATTACTATGTCAATTTAAAATAGGATTACGAGAAACTGTTTTGATCCCAATTATGTCAACATTACTATTAGCAATATTGCAGCTTAAGCGTATCTAGCAGAAAGAAAATGTTTACTTGAAGAGCAGACATTGAACGTAGTCCTAGAAAACTCTCTGCTATACGGAGCAGGAACTCGAAGGTCAGCAGTACTGACGGTCGTAAAATAACCCACTAAGAGAAAACATAAAACTGCAAACTTCCAAATACCCCCTAGTCATTCACTTATCATTTTTGTTTGTAAATCGTCTGTAATTAAGGTAAAACAGGTTGAATAATTAACTCATAGATGCGTCACAACATATTATTGTACTTATGACATTAGATAACTTCGTGAAAGTATTTGAAATTTAAAACGGCGTTGCAGTCACCGTCATTGTCGTTTTTGTTGTATATTGTTTGATAAACGTAGGCAAATTAGCGTAATTTTTTCTTCATATATAGATATAGATTTACGTTTTCATTTTCATTTCATAATTTTTGTCCTCTACTGGGTCTTATTTGTAACATTTAAGTAAATTTGAGGAATCCGAAAACATTTTATTTCNTTAACACCACATATACACAGTTCCAAATCCCAGAAGACTGCTTTCTTCATAGTCACTGCCGTGAAAGCCTCAAATCTTACATTTTATTTCATGTCCGCAACTAATAGCGCCCAAAATTAGGGACCGATTTAATGGGTTGAATAGATAATTTATTACAGTAACCTCTTTGCGAATTCACAATACCATCACAACATCCAAAACTAGATGGATATGAATCTGAAGTTTCAAGAATCTCTTCGAAATAAGCATTCTTCATGAAAATGAAGATAGCATACAACAGAGATATTACTGTTTCTCGACACACCTATCTAGAGAATTCGTACTCCTGCAACCAGTGCATGTGCACTCATAGTGTCATCCTGCACCATTATGATCTTACTGTATTGAAAGATAACTCCCCTTAGCTTCAGGACGTGAGAGTTGGTGCGTTTGTGTGTGCATGGAGCACCCTTTGTTAAAGAGAAGTAGGTGACGTACGATATAATACAGCAGCTCTTTCCTTCCAGGTGCATCTGAGACTTTAGAACATCGAAACAAAATACTCTCCAGCCATGATTTTCTTTGTGATCTCCAACGTGTTTGCAGAATATTGAGACATGGAGAGAAACACGCTGTCTACACTGATGACATGGAAATTATTAACTAAAACGCCGAGAAGTGAATTCGAACTTATGTCACATCATCTCGAAAGTGAAATCTGTGTCGGCGACAACAGAGAAAATAAAAGTCCACTGCATGATGCAGTGCTGTACGGAGAGCCAGGAAATATACCTCAGTTAATAAAAAATGGGAGTAATGTGGAAATAAGAACAGGATTGAATAAAGAAACACCCATTCACTGTGCAGCGAAACTGGGAAAGCTAGAATGTCTGAAATGCTTAAGTAATTATGGCGGTAGTCTCACAACTAAAGATGGATCTGAAGAAGGAAACTCACCAATTCACTTGGCTGTTATACATGGTCACGAGGAAGTTACTCGATGGCTGATAGATAATGGAGTGTCTGTGGACACAGTAAATAAGAAGGGCATAACTCCACTAGTCTATGCTACGTGGTATGGATATACGAATTTGGTACAGATTATTGCGAAAAAAGGAGCCAATGTCAATTGTAGGACAAGCTGCTTCAACAATGCCACTCCTTTGCATTTAGCAGTAAGTTCGGACAAGCAAGACGTCGTCAGGACTTTATTGGAGTTTGGTGCTAGTCCAGAGCTTTTCTGCAGCTGTAATCAGACTCCTGTTCACTGGGCGACAGCATACGGAAATCTGCAGAGTTTGAAAATTATGGAGACCTATGGAGCCAAATTGTCAGTTCGGACGAATGACAATTGTGGATACCAACCAATTCATCTTGCTGCTGGAGGCGGTCATGTTACTCTGGTCGAATGGTTTCTTGACAACGGAATAGCAGTGGATTGCCCAAATAATTTCGGTTTCACACCTCTGCATCTGGCTGCTGTTAAGGGGCAGACGGAAACCGCAAATTTTCTTCTCAAAAGAGGAGCGCAGGTAAATTAGGTTACTCGAAGATTCCACATGTGCCATTCTGAGCCAGTTCTTTTTAGAAACACAACAAAAACTCCTAAAGAGATTTGTCTCTCAAGTAAACTGCAAAGTGCCGTTGACCCGTGCTTAATTAATTAAGAATCACGCCATAAAATTGTATGGGAAAATGTGGTATAATTCCACCCATTCTGAACCTAGGCACTAGATGAAGGTAAAGGATTAGCTTCTCGCCCCAAACAGTTTATTCCTGGAGAAATTGCCTCCAATAGTCATTGGGTAAGAAGGTTATTGGGCCCCAGAGTTTTCTTTAATGCTAGTTAGGTGGGACTAAGTCCCATGTACTGCGGCCACTTCTGGCCTATTGTACCAGCCCCAGATGATAGGTGAGGGTGATTGTGGAGCAATTGGTGGAATGAAGATTGGCAGGGGAACCGAAGTACTCGGAGAAAACCTGCCCCAGAGCCACTTTTTTTTCCTTGGCACTACATCCCCAGTGGGCCTAGGCCTACCTCCATGAACTTCTCCGTTCACTTCGGTTTTTCTACTTTCGGTAGGACTCCTTTGGCGGGTGATCAGCTCTCGCAAGGCCTGTACCTGTACACAAACACAGAAAAACGCACACACACAAACTAAATATCCACGCCCTGAGTGGGATTCGAAACCACGAACCCGGTTTCCAAACGAGCGAAAACAGTACATGCCTTAGACCGCTCGGCTACCGTGACCGGCCCAGAGCCACTTTGTCCACCAAAAATCCCACTTGACCAGACCCGGGATCGAACCCGGGCTGCCGCGGTGGGAAGCCAGCGACTAGAGCCCCAGAGTTGGTCTGGAACTTCTTCCCCTGCTGGGAACCTACTCGTAAAATCCCAGCCTATTGTAAGAAATAAGAGCGGGTCTGTGTAAGTTGTCAAGTTCTTGCTACAAAAGTGTAGGACTAACCCTTTTTTTAATTCGCTTAGCGAGGGGTAGAGTCAAACTGGGTCCACTCGGCACGGCGGCCACTGACTGGCCTATCGTAGGCCAGTGATTATGTGATTCTGATGATGGAGAATTGGGTGGAATGAAGATTGGCAAGGGAAACCGAAGTACTCGGAGAAAACCCGCCCCTACACCACTTTGTCCACCACAAATCCCACTTGACCAGACCCGGTATCGAGCCCTGGCCGCCGCGGTGGGAAGCCAGCGACTAACCGCTTGAGCTATGGCGCGGCCAAACTAACCCCTTACTTCATCCCTCAGACGCCCAAGTATATTACAAAGTACTTTTTCTGTGAAATAATATTGTAGTAATATATAAAGTCTTCCCTTGGAGTATAAGACCACTATTCCCATCCTTACAACACTAACAACAAAGAGGAATGCCGTCTTCTGGGATGTAGGCCGTGTATATATTTTGTTAACCGACGACTACAGGTGTCTACAGACACCTGCTCACGCTGGTTCATCGTTCGCGGATTTCTTACACCTTGAAAATGGAGGCGATACGTTCCTCCGAAATGTCGGTTAACAAAATATCTACACGGCGCCGCATCCCAGAACACGGCAGAATAGTGCCGTGAAAACCTCAAATCTTACTAACGACAAACTTATTATTTTATTATACACATATCTCAACGTTAGATATTTTGGAACGTCAGTGCTTTATCTAATCCACTATTTTAACTGACACTTCTTTTCTACATGGTACTCAAGTATATACATAAATACCAAATATTTTCAAATGTATTGTCAGGTATAACAGCGGCCATATTGCACATATCGCTTCCTCGTTACTGCTATTCGTCTAGATTTATCCACGTTTGCTTCTCTACCAAGTAGTCTCCTGCATTTAAAATGTCTGTACTCTCATCCATGATATGTGTACAGTGGCCGTCTTGTAGTGCACTCAATTTCACCTGTCACTTCACAACATGTTTCGGCAACATCAGGTGACCCAATTACGTCAATCTATTGCATTGCTTGCCCTCATACATTTTCACAACACCATTTAAAAAGTATTTAAAAAGTCCGTATTTGTCAATTATGATAAATTTACACTCGCTAAAACTTGTTAAGATAATTCATCTTATTTGTCTTAATTAAAACTTGCATGTGGTTCGTTCACTACGGGGTCGTTTTTCTTATTTTCTGTGTAAACCGCGTCTTGTGATATGTGTTTCCTTCTTAGCTGCGAGTGTTGTAATGTTGAATGTGTGTGTGTCTTCGTATTGATTGAGTTATCAAGACGGCCACTCTATACATATAATGGGTGAAAATCGGTGCAACAGGACGCTAAAATATAACATTATGAATAGTGGTCTGTATTCTGCTTTATTTTATTCATATTTTCATCCAACATTACTTACTTACTTACTTACTTACTTACTTACTTACTTACTTACTTACTTACTTATGGAACTGAGTCCTTCAAGAGGACAAGCCAAATCCGCAGGTTCATTACCGTGTTCACAAGAGCCCTCCACTGGTCCCTATCCTGAGTCAGATCAATCCAGTCCATACCTTCCCATCCTGTATCTCTAAGATTCATTTTAATATTGTCCACCCACCTACGCCTTGACCTTCTCAGTGGTCTCTTTCCTTCTGACTTCCACCAATAACCTATATGCATTCATCTTCTTCCCCATTCGTGCTACATGCCCTGCCCACCTCATCCTCCTTGATTTGATCATTCTAATTATACTTGGAGGAGTGTACAAGTTATTAAGCTTTTCTTCCAGCATACTGACTTAAATTTACTAATTTATTCTTCTAATAATATTGTGAAATTATATTCTGCGTACTTCTGTGGTCTCAGACACCACGTTTTTTTTAACATTCCCTTATAATTTATAACATATAGATATAGGATTTCTTTGCTTCATATTTTAGCTTTATAACATTTTTATTCATATGCTGAGGTTTATAATGCGTTCTTAAAAGTATAAATCATATGATAATAATCAGTTCACTTTATTCGGCTTTGCTTTAGCTTCAGAATTATGGAACATATTTCTGTAAAATTTTGGGGCACGGGGTAGCGTAGTTGATTGAGGCACTACGCTACAAGCCGGAAGATTGCGGGTTCGATTCCCGAAAAGATAATTGAATTTTTCAATTAACTTCATCTTTCAGCCTCACTATGACCCTGGAGTCGACTCGGCCTCTAGCAGAAATGAGTACTACGAATCTTCCTGGGGGGGTAAAGGGTGGCCGGCGCGTAAAGTTTGACCTCACCGCCAACTGCAGCCGATTTTCTAGACAATGTGAGAGCCTTGATGTCTATGGACCTCCATAGCCTATTAGAGGAATAGCTTTACCTTTACCCTTACTTCTGTCACATTCAGTATTGATGGTATTAACTGAAAGCTAAACCAGAATTGTGCAGTACAGAAAACACAGTTTTAATTAAAATCTATTACATATGTGAAATGATTTCGTACTACGAATATTTAAACTATTATATGGGAAATTCCTAAATCTAACTGATGTAATATCTATGATACTGTTAGCCTTGCAATGGTAAATTTTTGTGTTAAATCGATTAAAATAAAGGCAAATAAGTAAGAAAATTAGCAAGATCGCATTTGGAATATATATATACTCGAATGAAATTTGTTTCCTACATTTGATAGTATTTACTTTGAAACCAAATTCTTTTGCAGGTGAACATGTACATTAATTCAGAACACAGCACGTTTCTGCATGTAGCAGCTTCTAGCGGAAACCTTAGTATAATGCAGACGGTACTAGACTTGGGAGCGGATGTAGAGGCCCAAGACTGTTACAAATATACTCCTGCGCATTATGCAACGAAAAACGATCATGTACATTGCCTCAAACGGCTACGTAATTTTGAAGAAGATAAGAAGGTACGTAACGAAACAAATTCTTTTGAACCTTTGATCATCACAGCTGCGAAGTACGACTCGGAAGACGCTGCATTATGGTTGCTTGAATGTGGTGAATCCATAGAAGTCAGATGCAAAGATGGCATGACACCACTTCACCACGCAACAATCTGTGACAGTCGGAATGTGGCTTTCCTCTTAATACGTGAAGGTGCAGACGTTAATTCTAAAGATAACAATCTTCTGTCTCCACTCCATTACGCAGTCCTTAAAAAAAGTATTGATATAGGTATCCTTCTGTTAGCTTGGAAGGCAGATCTGCAAGCTGAGACCAAAGAATATTTTAATCCTCTCCACTTAGCAGCAAAGGGAGATGAACTAGATTTTCTAAAGATAATGCTATCTCACGGAGGAAGCATTCTAGCGCCAACCGCCAATAACAAATGTGACTATCCCATTCATATTGCAGCAAGTTACGGTAGTGATAATGTCTTGCAGTGGTTGATTGATAGTGGAATATCTGTAAACGTCACCAAGGCAGTAGGATGTACGCCATTACTAAACGTTGCCGGGCAGAGAATCTTATAATGGCAAAAATACTCCTGAAGAGAGGTGCTGATGTTAATATCAGGGTAACTGGAGACGACAGCAGGACATGCCTCCATGCAGCATGTCTTTGTGGAAGTGTCGAAATCATTAGACTTCTATTAGAAAATGGAGCAGATCCCGAGGCGTCTACTAGTACGGTCATGAGGACGCCTTTACACTGGGCAGCTCAAAAAGGTCATCTGGAGATAACAGAGATTCATGTCAAGTTCGGGGCAAACATTTCTGGTAGTGACAAATTCGGTTTCACGCCAAGACATGTAGCTGAGAAGAAATGTCATGATAAAATCGTGGATTTTCTTTGCTCCTATTAGCGTTATAAAACGTTAAAATCTGATGTTTAAAGGAAAACTCTGTGAACATAGTCTCTTAAAGAATGTTACCCCGAAACTAACCACCAATTTTGTTATTTCCAGATTACATTTTTAATTAGGCAATACAAATGTATTCGCGTGCCGATAAAAAATTCGATTTCATGTCTTGCACGCGAATCGTCTGGTGAAAACTTTATTATAAATACTGGAATATGTAGGTGATATGAGCGTCACTAAACTTTTCACAGAATTCTGCTTATAAAGTAATATATTTGAAGCAGTTTTTATAATATTATACTAAAAACTAATTATTTGTACAATATTTGCAAAGATTTTAATGTAATTACTCCTTTCTCAATCTCTAAAATCTTGTGAATAAAATGTCCCTTGTCCTGAATAAGCTTTTAATACAAAAAAAAAAATCTTGTGTTCTGCTCTAGTAGTAGTTGCTAAAAGACGAGTGTGAGCAGAAATAACTCTATATCCAATCTGTTAAACTTGTAATCGCGTGTGGATTTCCAGCGTGAAGCCTTCGATTTGCCAGATTAAGAATAAATTGAAGAAGCAAACATATGTCGCCCGCCGCCTCTCTGGCAAACTAAAGCTAAATATTTGTGTCATTTGAGCACTGTAGATTACATGAATCTTGCCACACATGCTTATGTAAAGACGCTGCATCTCTTACGCGATAAAATTAGGCGAGAAATAGGGTTAGAATTCAGTAAAGTTAACTCATTTACTTCAGGCGGGCACATACTAGTATTCTTAATGTTGAAAAGACAGTCTGGATCCTAGTAAGTAGGAGGGCGGTTATAGGTTTATATCCCATATCTAATGTTTGTTATCTATTAAACTCGCTATATTTTATATTGTTTAGTTTAACATTATTTTATAAACTTAGCAATCTACAATTGTTCCAGATTTCCAGCAAGCCAGTCACATGGAAAGGGTTAAAAATATGTTCGTGAATATAAAAATAATTTAATATAACTGTGTGTTTTCATTCATTCATCAGTAATCTGTCAGACGACAGGTCCACAGTCTCTTCCAAAACAGTTCCTCCACTTAATGCGATCTTCTGTTTTTGGAAAGAGACTATCCAGGAAAAGTGATAATGTGGTAGTTTTTCCATTTGCTTTCCACATCGCAGTACAGCAGCCGTTCAAACCACTCTGGTCACGCCTGTTGCTATACGAACTTGAACCATCTCGAGCATCATTTGCTCTGTGCTTCAAGTCGCTGCTGATGACGCTGCTTCCGGCATCAGTTTTTGGTGTCTCTCTTCGTCTGATGCCTACCCTTTGACCTGCCAGTAGCTACGCTACCGCTGGTATAGCTCTCAGGGTCCTTGGCATACTCAAACCCCCTCACCACGATAAGGTGGAGACACCAAAAAAAAATAATTTAATAATAACTGTGTGTGTGTGTGTGTGTTTTATATGATTTGTTTTAACATTAATACATAACTAAGCATCCATGATTGTGCCAGACTACACTCAGAATAAGAATATTTCTTACAAATTTAGTTTTTAATAAAAAGTATATTTACATATACCAATGCACTTTGCATTCATTATAAAACTATTGATAAATTTTCATTTTATGTGGTTGTCGTGCCGTTGCAAGTTTCTCGACTACTCCAACTCAGTGATCGGGAAATTGCAACCTTCGCATCGTCAGGAAACAATGACTCTGTATAAAACGAGGCCTCCTCGATTTCTCTACAACACCTATAAAAGTACAATTTGTAACCGCGCCATTGAAATCCTTTCCTCCCCCCTTTTTTCAGTAGCTAGTAGAGTTAATAATAGGAATTTATGAAGAAACAAAGGTTTAAGACACACAGTAAGAACAAGGAATCGACGATGAGCAGATAGACCAAATTTGCGCGGACAAGGACATCTGCTAGTCCTTGCGTCCAAGCATCTGGTGTTGTTTTCCAAAAGGGTAGAAAATTATACTTCAAGAAACCCCACTGAGTTTCTTTAGAAATTGAGAATTAGACTTACAGGGGCAAGCCACTTTGGGAATTCGAGAAGTGACAGTCCCTACCAGCCGTAAGTCAAAAGTGGGAGTGCCAGGAGATCATTAGCGACCCCTCATAAGTTGCATCGCTGTCAATTTCGCCGTTTCGTCTTTTAGGGCGAAATTCCCTTAAAATAATCTGGCATTGGCCAACTCCCCTTATTTTAATCAGCCTATCAGAGAAATTAGGAGGAGAGGAGAATAGGCAGATACAGCTCAGTTAGGACCTCTGGCTCGGCAGAGAGTTCAGTCTCAGAGTTTAGTACTCTATCAACTTTTGAACTTGGCGGAGGCAAACCCCGCATCACACGCGCTAAAAGATAATTCTAAGAAGTACAAAATTTTGCTCTCATAACGACTCATATTGAGATTTAACTTAATCATCAAGAGCGCGGCACCAAGGAATTTGGGGAGCTGATCGAGTGCATTTTTGTGTAAGTGTAACACCAGCTGCTTCTAAGCCAAAACTAAATCAGATTGTGAGCATTTACGCAGCCGAGTGCCTTTAAGAACAGCAATAAAGGGTTGTGGTGGTACAGTGAATTGTGTTAATTAGAGGTGCTTCACCCTCACTTGTCCGAGCCTGACCCGTATCCGACCTGAAGAGAGACTCGTCTCCACTGTCCATACAACCCCACCGTCAGCTTTCACATGCTCACTCCTTCCCCCCCACTTACTATGATCGTAAATAGACTCTATCTGTTTCCTGGCGCCCACACTATCAGATCAAATCATGAAATTCAACCCCCAATAATCTCGACGGAAGGAAGAAGCGGTGGAGCCAGAAGAAGCGGTGGAGCCGGGTAAAGCCAAAACCAGCTACGACCTAACAACTTCAGCAGTGGCAACACCAGGTAGGGCAGCGTCAAAGTGGTCATCGGAGCAGAAGGGCCGATCGCCATCGACTCCCGCTCCCTGCAATACTCTTCAGACGGAGCCGCAGGCGGAAGGTAGGAGGGACGGTTACAAAGAATTAAGTTGAGCCCAACGTAGGGGCTCTAAGAGGACAGTTATAAATTATATTTCCTCCCGAAATGTTGTTTCAAAATACACGTATAATCCTGTAACTTAACAGACTACTGCCAACCACGTTATCGTAAAAATATTTATATGTAATATAAATCTTACGTTAAAATACATATATTTATGGCTTTCAAAACCACTATCACTATTGAATTTAAATAGAGCGTGTATTTAATACCTCTACTGAATACCTGAATTTGGTTATGGTGAAGGCTTCTCTGGTTGTAGCGCAGAATTACGAGTATGAGTAATTTATGACTGAAATGAAAACAAAGTAAATATAATTTAAAATATAAGAAGATAAATACAACTATATTTATGTTCCCATTTCTGGTTTATAACTTAATGCTGCTGTATTCCTTTATAGATGGTTAATTTTACTCTTAATTCCTTATAAAACTGTGTTCACTGAACAACCTGAAGGCCAGTAATAATTTAAGATTGAGTAAGAGAAAGAAACGAATACATACAATACACACAAACCGAAGTTAAGAAAGGCAACTTGTATCATTAAAATAACAACGCTAGTTGTTACATTGCTGCAAACATGTTAAACATTATGCTGTGAGAAAATGTATACAATTATTTAAAACCTACCCCTGTAACAGGCCGTGAAGGCCCATAGTATTGTGAGGCGTCGAGGTTCCCACATTTTCTCTAGACAGTTGGATTATAGATAACGGTAATGTTGTCACCTTACTCGCCGGCCCCCCCCCACCAAGGATGATTCCTGGTACTAATTTCTGTTGGAGACTGAGTCGACCCCAGGGCCATGGTGCGGCTGGGAGGATTAGGTCAATTGAAAAATCCACCACATCGGGACTTATCAGTCTTAGGTTGTGGCCGCCCGTTACCACCAGAAAGTTTCCAGTTTCTCGTTTCTGTTAGAGGCTGAGTTGACCCCAGGGCCATAGTGTAGCTGGAAGAATTAGGTCAATTGAAAATCCAATGGTCTTATCGGGAATCTAACCCGCGATATTCCGGTTTGTAACATAGTGCCTCAACCAACTACGCTACCGCATGCCCCCTATATAATTATGCTGAATACAATTAATATTTTAATAATAAAGTATCCTCGTAAGTAAGGGGCACGCTGTAACGTAGTTGGTTGAGGCATTATGCTATAAGCCGAAAGGTCTCGGGTTTAATTCCCTATAAGATCATTGTATTTTCAATTTACCTAATCCTTCCTGTCACACTATGGTCCTGGGGTCAACTCAGCATCTAATAGAAACGAGTACCAGGATTCTTACTGGGGTCAATGGGCTGCCATACCGTAAAGCTAATAATCTCACGGCCATCTGTGAGGCAATTGTCCAGAAAACGTGAGCCTTGACGTCTCATAATCCTATGGACCTCCACGGCCTATTACAAGGATATCTTTAGCTTTGCCCATATAAGTACCATTACGGGAAGATATTTTGTTTGTAGATATCTCAACGTTCTTGCAAGCAATGTTAGAAGCTGAAATGCATTTAGCAGAAGGACACATTTTACCTGAAAGAGTAGAGATTGAACATAAAAAATCTCTGATACCCCGAGCGTTAGCTCGAACCTCAGCAGCTTTCAGAAGTGAGGAACAGAATTTAGAACCCAAGTATATTTGAATGAAGGCCTTTGAATCACGGTGACGCCTTCTATTTGGTAATGTATGTAATATGAAGTATTCTAAAGCATGACTGTAATAAACATGAGAAAAAACAAACTCCGTGACCTGTAGTCCTCAAGCGAACTATATCGACCGAGCGACCGCCGCTTGTCGGTGAAGTTAGTGCCAATTTTTGCGGATAGAGAGCGTCACGTAGTCAGCGCAGCGGATCCCCTCGGCCTTTAATCTCGGTTTTCTAGACCGGAGCCGCTATTTCCTTGAAGTTGTTTGAGACACGAGGAAATAAACTATTCAAATAAGGGCTGCAAATCGATGCCTTTAAAGATGATAAATCTAATAAATTTAATCTATATAAATAAATATCTAAATTTTCGTATTGTGGCATGTCGGGTGAAAGCTGGTTAACCGGAAGAGACGTCCGTTACCAGGTTACGACTCGGTAGACTCTACGTCAGCGTAGCAACGATTATTCTGGCAATAATAGAAGAACTGTCAGAAGCGGTGTTTTCTGTGCCGCTTGCACCCGTGGCTGCGTGACTGTGAAATATCACAATTGCAATAAAATATGTTTTTTGGTAGGTCCGTGAGGAGGCTAAACTGAGGAATCGAAACCAAGCTAGTCAGTCTTGAGAGAGTAGTGAGTCTGCAGTTATCAGTTGGGAGACAGACCCATCGGAGGTAGTCGTAGGCGGTCGCTCTGGTGGAGGTGTGGAAGGTGGAGGTTCCCCAGTTGATGTAAGATGTTGCGTAGTAACACCGAGTTAGTTGTGAGCGTTGTGAGAAAGTCGCGGACCAGTAAGGAAGTAAATACTGAAGCTGAGGAATCTGCGGTGTTTGAAGCTGTTTCCAGACAACCGATGAAGAAATTGCAGACTGAGAAGATTTAGTGCTTGCTGTAGCGAATTAGCGATAGCTCCGTAGTTACTTGTACTTACGATCTGTAAGTGTTCAGTAATTCCGATTAGCAGTTCAAACCTCATCTATAGTCACTCGATCACGTGACAGTATCATAGAAATTAATTTAAGAACTAACGTGTTATAATATTTGCTTACCTCGTATGGTTGTTTTCGAATAATCTTACACTTCCACCGGTTGGAGCAGACTATCAGCTTCCAAAATCGATTCTATCGACAAATGAATGTATACAATTTTGTGCGAAAATTTTTATTCTAAGTTCTTTTACTGTATAGGTCTACTTTGAGTCATGTTATCGGTACAGATCATTGCATACACAAAGAAGTAATATTCATTATATTTACTGTACAAAAACTGGTAATATTAAAGCCTGAACCCCCATAATCTATGCAAGAGAAAATAAAGGACATACTACGGAGGATGCAACAGTAGGTTAAGGTGCCGTTTGGGATTTCTGTTGCCCAATAATGTAATGTATTGCCGATGAACATGTTTTTCTTTGTAAATAATGAAGGATGTTTCATAGAAAAAAAAAGTTAAATATTGTGGCGTATTGGCTCTATGCAGGAACTGTTGAGCCACAGAGGCCTCGGGGCATGCGCGCAACGTGAGAGTTGCGGATTGTATCGGCGCGTTGCTAGGCGACAACTCTGTGAAGGCTTGGATGGCGCAACAGAAAGTGAGAGTGACGTCACATACCTCCACTCATCCCGTTGCTGAGTGACGCTTGGTAAACACGCCTGACAACAATACCTGATATCTGTTTCCAAGCAGAAATTCGTTTTCTATGTGATCCGTGCTGAGCCTCTATAAGGAGCAGCGAACACTATTCAGTATGAGTTGTTGAGTTGTATCGAGTGAACAGAATCAAGATATGAAGTGATTACAGCATTAGAAGTAATTGGGATACTGAAGTTGTGACTTACGTGTATGTAAGTGTGGATAAAAGTGTGCAATAAATTCGCTAGATCCAAGACCGGCGTGAAGTTATTTGTCTTGTCACATACAGCAACTCGTGACAATATCAAAGGAACATGAGAACAGTCTATATAATTGAATAGGAAAGCAATTCATTTTATGACTGTAATATATTTTACTTATACGCACATATTGAGATTTCATGTCCGTTGTGTCACGTTAAGCACTCAGATCGCAGCCTGAAACTCAGTTCTCTACTACAATTTTTCATTCTGGACGAATCTTGTGTAATAAACCTGGTAAAGAATGACTAAGAACTGATGTCCCAGTTTTTGTGACTCATGTTTTCTCCTGAAGAGAAATTCCAAAAATAAATTTTCTTTCAAAAATATAAGTTTGTTAGCTTTCACCTACATTAAATAAACTCCTGCCAGCTCAAGCTTACCACCATTTCAAAAGCCCGGCGTTTAAAGGTTAAGAGGCCTGACAAGATTTCAGATATTTCCAACGCAATCGCAACGAAAAACTGCAAAAATATGTCTGTTAGCATCGCCGTACGCCTTATCTCTCCATCTATCATAATGTAAACAACTGGAGGCACGTGACTTTTCGTTCAATTTCACAGATTGAATACAAAAAGCCATCATTACGCAGTGTCGTAGGGGTAAAAAAGAGAACATTGTATAATGGAAATATATATCCCTGACATTATCATAGTAAATAAACCTTAAAATACGTACAGTTTAAGAAAAACCTTACTCTGCAAGTCATACAATAACCATTCTACGTGCGCTAAGAGTCCATGGTACTTTGAAACAGTTCTCATTGTGACCGATAGATGCCTCTGTTCATGCACCAGTGCAACCAACGTATTTCAAATCTTGTACTCTTGGAGATGGAGCAGGGACTATCAGGCACTGACACTGGGAAAGTATAATTTACCGTAGGTTGGCTGTGGCATGGTAATCTTTCCGGAAATTCAGTAATCAATAGCAGTGACAGGTAAAGTAGTTCAGTTACTTTATCGCACTTTCCCGTCCACGCGGAAATAGATTTGTGTATTCCGTATTTAGTTTGATAAATCTAATTTGTCAGCGTTTCATTTCTAATTGTTGTCAAGTCATTATGCGTCGTCTGAGATAGCCAACCTACATCCAGTTACGTTATTGTAGTATAGGTAGCTGTCACAAGTAAGTTAAGTCTTTTGACAAGACGGTTCTTAGTCGAATATTGAAATCGTCCATATTACATATGTCAATTTTAGGAGAATAGCTGAAGCCATATTTCAGGGAAGTGTAGCCTAATTACGTGTGCCTATTTATGCAGTTTTAAAGTTGGTTTGTGTGCTTTCTTTTATGCCAGACTTAGACGCCAACCCCGCAGAATAGTAACAGATAATGGAAGGGAGCTATAGTTTTTCATCATACCATAATGGTGGGCCAGGAAGGGAAAAGGATTTCCAGAAACTTGCACAGACAGTTGGAACCAGTATTCAGAAAATATCACAAAATGGTAAGCCAATCACATGAAGCACGTGTGTACGTTCAAGGTCGAAGTACTGCTCTAAATGGTGCCTGAAATAAGGTAGAACTGTGAATAATTAATAATTCACAGTTCTGTATGTAGCACAACTGTATTAAGTATTGAAGCTGAGGTGGTTTCTTGGCGTTAACTGTTGTTATTTTGTGTACAGTCTATTACACATGCATATTAGTTATTTCTGTAGTGTTGTTTGCCATTTGTGTTAACTTAGCTATGATATTTGTCATTGACATGTGAGCCAAATTTGACTAGATGAGGTAAAGTTGCCCCTGTGCTTAATTAATTAAGCACAACACCATAAAGACATACGGTGGCGTAGAGTTATAGCTCCATTATTCTTCACCTCGTCACTAGATGGAGGTGAATGGTCAGCTATATGTTCCAGCTGCTTTATTCCCTGGGGAAGGAGCTCCTTGTATCCATTCAGTAGGAGGCTGGGTGGGCCCCAGAGCCAGTCTGAACTCTGTGGGGAAGAGAAAAGTCTCTTGCCTCTGCCAGGAATCAAATCCCAGCCATCCAGCTTGTAGGCCATTGCTCTACTGACTGAAATATCCCAGCTTATCAAGCTTAACCAGAGGCAGACTATATTATGTAAATCCCTTAGCATACAGCTCAAGTTTCTCCACTTAAAGTACTTGTATAAAATTAGTAACACATACTAAAATCTGTATGCATTTGCTGCATTTGTTATTCACTGCTTAGACTTTCATCTGGTAACTTTGTGTAGTTCTGAAGGTGATGAACACTGCCAGAAAGGTTAGGTGTCCCTCAGTTGTCAAAGTATGCCAGTGGCTTAACTGCTTGGAGTGTCATGAGTCTAGCTTGTCGTAACAGCTGCAGTACACAACATTGAGGCAGACTTCACTTTCTGGTGTCAGTAGCAGAGACAGCTTGCAAGTACAGCAATACAGAGCACTCAGTATAGAGTTCGGCAAAGACTGTGTTACATTTCACAGAAGAATCCTTTTATATCATATGTAGTTCTTTATACTTTGTATTTTGTAAGTACAGACTATTTCAGAAAACACTAACATGAATCCAAAACAAGTAATATGATAATTATGTTACAAATTATACAGTGCTTAACCTTTCACTGCTGGCAGGCATTTAAATTCATACTCAACTCTTGTGCCAGAGGGTATTTAAACCTTTAGATCGGAGAGCACAACATTTCACTTAAAGTGTAATAAATTGGGAAAAACTGGTGTTTTGTTTTTTCTAATTTTCACAGTACATTCAGAAATGTATATAGAATCGGTGTATTGATCAACACTGCTTTAAATTATTTTTTTTGGCACAGTAAGCCTGTAAAAATGAGGAATGATAGTATCTTATTACCTTAGAAGTTCAGCTGGGTGTGTTAATTGTGAAAACATTCCACACAGAGTCCCATGTCACACGTGTGCCACCCTTACACAATTTTTTATACACAACATGCTGTTTCTTTGGTTTTGATTTCTTTGCAGTTGGTGGAATCTTGCTTATAAAATTTCTTTCTCTTAGACAGGACGCTGTTTTGTCTGATGAATATCGACCTGGCACTTTGTGTTCTACAGCATTATCATATTTCACAGAGTGTCCCTCAGTTAACTGAATTCTGATTGACAATTGATCTATTCTTTTCCTTGTGTTATTCCTACATATTATCATCGCATTCAGTAATTTCCTTTTTGCCCGTTATAGTTTTGCATGTTCTCCCAATGGATGTCTGTACTATTCTCAATTCTGTCATTTACCACAGAATCGAGAAAAGCAAAAACATCCATTTTCAGTGTCTAATTTCGAATCAGATAGAACTGTGTTCTGATTCGGTTTGAAGTAAATATATTCTCCACTGGTCATGACACAACAGAGCTGGCCACTTTGCTCCTTGCGGCTGGCCTTGACTAACCAGGCTGCATGATGCGTATTTATAGAACAAAGGGGGATTACAGTGGTATTAGTCATATAGTGAACTGTTTATCGTAGCGGTCATAACACACTTCTTAGAGTCAACATCGCGTCTCAAAGTCATAGATTCTCCACATGTCTTTTTGTAGTTACAAATACCAATGTTGAAGCAGCACGAGAATATGCCTCAAGAGAATCAACTTTTCATTTGATCACGATAGAGGAGAGTACACAGTATTGATATTTAGTTCTTAAGAATTCCCCTAGGCAGAGGTAGGTTTGTATGGTAACAAGTGCACCAAGTGTTGAAATAGAAAACTTTTTCAAAGAATTCAAATGTATTACAACCCCCACGGGAAGTTCAAAGTGGGACAACGAATATACGAAATGATAGCCCCAAATTTCCTCTTTAATTTTGTACCAAAAGAATTACTTTACATGAAAAACAACGGTTCAAAATACAAGCTGAAACTTAGTGCCGCAATACGCGTGCCCCATACTGACTCCAGCGACATGTGAGAGAAGCCGCTGGTGTGCAATGTACTGAGCCTGGCACTGAAGGGTTAATGTGAAATGGGGGGGCGGGGGCTACCACTGTGCTCAGAGAAGAAAACTTAAAGTGGGTAATGGAGGAACAGTACACAAATGTTAATTCACATACGAAGTTTGCAGATATAAGATTTTATATAAATAATGCATGGTTCCTTCTGTAGTTATATTTCTGGGCAGTTTTACTGTTTGTAACATTAATTTTTTGTCAGGCTTCTTGTGTGACAGCTGTTTTTAAAAAGATTTAAATTGCTGGATATTTAAATGATTCTGTCAACTTAAAGTTGTATTTGCATACATGAAATGTTTAAATAATGTAAAACAACATTTTCCAGTATCATCAATGCAGAAAATGGTTAACCAGCTGGGCACCCCACAGGACTCGCAAGATCTTCGAAATCAATTGTAAGTTGTAACATAATATACTGTAGCATAATGTAACACAATATTTATTTTGTAACATCAAACTTTATTAATTGCTTGCCAAATAATATCAAACTAGGTTGTGAAATATTTAATGACATGTGAAATAAACAGTAGTGTGAGAGTCATTTCCAGCAGAGAGCAAATAGTGGCTACAGTTCATCATTTTGGTCACAGTTGCACTCAATCAAGGTACATCAAACATCAAAGCATTAACATTTTTTTTTGTGCTAAGGGTATGTTATTTATGAACTTAAATGCAAATACTGGGCTTTGGCTGGAGCCATAGAAAGTATTCACCCAGTGCAGGAACACTAAGTCAAGGTTTCATTGTAATATGGGAGAAAGTAGAGTACCTTATTTTTTTATTATTATTGCTCATTATTTTATTTTTAATCATTGATCACATGGGTCTCTGTTCTTTCAACAGTGACGATACACATATCCATGTATTTGTTGTCTGCTGATTTGTTTAATATTAAGTCACACAAATTGTGCAACACTGCACAGCAGGATGATTGTGAATAAAGAATTTGAAAGGCTGCAGTTGCAACCTATATTAGTACTGTTCCAACATTTTCCTGGGAAGGACTGAGGGAAATAACAAAATATTTCTTAGAGTACGTGAACTCAAAAACAAGATTCAGACCTATGACCTTTCAGATATGAAGCAGGACTTCTTGCACTAGCACACTGATATTCATTATATTTTTTCTTACTGCTGTGCAACTTTTATGGGAAAAGTTTTACTTGAACTATATTTACCATGTAATGATGACAGTGTCATGAAATAAATAGGCAGTTACTGCATCACATATCTCAAATATGTTGATTCTAAATTTTGCAGATTTCAGCAGAAGTTACTGTCAGTGTCAGCTTACACTCAGACACCTGTTTAAAGAACTCTCTGTACTAACCAGTTGATAAGGTTTAGTTTCATTCAGCAATATAGTGAATTCCCCATATGGCTGCCAAGTAAGAGCTTTGACAGTCTTGTGGATTACTTCTTGGCTAGCAAGAATGATTATATATTATTATAAGTGAGAAAGCAGTATGATGGAGTGAAAGTTCATTATATTGTAGAATTTTTAAAGATTTCACACCAAATGGTAGGAAGAATTTGCTATATAATTCTTGCTCTGCATAACCTTAATAACATTCATGTTTGTGTTTAGATTCAGGAAGTTATTGCAGTTGTATAAATGTGTTTCCAGACACCAGATCCAGCATTATACGCAACAGCTGGTAAAGGATACAAGTGCTAATCTTAAAGAACTGACAGGCCTTCCTCTCCCAGCCTCTGCTTCAGAACAGGTAAGTGGGCTGCAATAGCAAGTAATATCGTGGTCATACTGCATGAGGTAGTGCTTCCACATTGTTAGTTTAATTTAACTACGTAGTGTTCATTTATTTTCAGCCACTTGATAGACCAAGGTGAGCACATATTTTGGCTGGCTTTCCATATCACCAGATTAGGTAACCTTCATGTGACAATTTTAAGTGTTAATTTTAGGTCTCCTGCTGGTACTCAGAAAATCATGGGTAAATAGCAAACATGAGTTAAAAAAATGCCAAAATCCTATGGCAGACATTTACTAGTCCGTAAACAGTAACCACTCAAAGAAAATTACATGAATCAATTACTTTCTGAATTTAGGCACTATGCTACAAGCCAGAAGGTCGCAGGATCGAATGCTGATAAGGTCATTGGATTTTTTTTCAATTTACATAGTCCTTCCAGCTGCACTATGGCCCTGGGGTCAACTCAGCCTCCAACAGAAATGAGTACCAGGAATATTCTTGGAATGTTCTTGGGGGTAAAGGGCGGCCGGCGCATAAGGCTGACAACCTCACCGCCATCTATGAGCTGATTGTCTAGAAAATGTGGGAACCTCAATATCTCACAACTCTATGGTCCTCCACAGCCTGTTACAGGGATACCTTTCCTTTTTTACTTATATTTCATTAGACATCCAGGTTGTTGATGAAAACATAGCAAGTTAATTTAATTAACAGAAAGAATGATTGTTCAGATGTGTGTTAATTGCTGTACTGAAGTCTAGTGTCATCTCTGTTGTTGCAGTTATCAGTACTCATCAGAGGTGGTCATTAGTCATTAGCAGGGCCCAGATTTTGATGACATGTCATCTTTTTTTCCTTGTACCCTATGTGATGCTCCTAAATATATAAATCTCAGATATGAGCTGCTGGTTACAGAAATGTAAATTTTATAGGTAATTTTTTGTCATTTTTTGACATTTTTAGGTTTAAGGGCATTTTTTTCATTTGGGGGTAATTTTTTGGTAAATTTTTGGACTTTTAAGGGTATTTCTTGTCATTTTTGGCCATTTTAGGGAATATTTCTTCATATGTTTTCTGAACTGTGAATAACATGGAAGCGAAGTGTTCTTTCTTTTCTCCTTTAGGTTATTTTTCTGTATTTTTTCGGTCATTTTATAGGTAATTTTTTTAATATTTTCATGTCATCAAAATCCGGGCCCTGGTCATTAGTCTTCTGCCATCATTGTTGAATAGCACTGCTTTTTTATTTTCTTTGTCCTATCTTGTTCCATTTTACATTTTATTCTAGGTTTGTTTTAATTAGTTCTGCTTATTTATAATTTCAGTTTGTTGTCATACACGCACAGAGTTATTTACCTACATATGCACACACATATATACGAGGGGGGACCCAAAAATAACCGGAAACAACCTGTTGCGCGCGCATGCTTTGTAGTTACGAGTTATGCTGCTAGGTGATGTTAGCTGGGGGTCTCCCGCGACTGTTAGTGAGCTGGCGTCAGTCTGAGTTAAGTGGTTTATCTGTGGTGCTCTGTTGTGTGCGTTCCTGTTTCAACCCTTTGGCGATTAGTGAGATGGCCGACCAGAAGGAACA
>NW_019737088.1:1838434-1909500 GCF_002891405.2 Cryptotermes secundus | reverse complement strand
ATCTCACTAATCGCCAAAGGGTTGAAACAGGAACGCACACAACAGAGCACCACAGACAAACCACTTAACTCAGACTGACGCCAGCTCACTAACAGTCGCGGGAGACCCCCAGCTAACACCACCTAGCAGCACAACTCGTAACTACAAAGCATGCACACGCAACAGGTCGTTTCCGGTTATTTTTGGGTCCCCCTTCGTACATCAAGGCTCCAAAAATATTCCTACAGGGTATACAACCAATGAGCATCCTTACTTACTATCTCTTTGCATGACTACCTCAATAACAGCCTTTGTCTTCCATCCCACAGGACTGATAAGGAAGCTGTATAGCTTGCTATTCCCCCTGTGAAAACTGAGACAGTTTTACTGTGAGTCACATTTTTCTGTTCCCTGTCCATAGAAATTTTACTCTTATTTCATCCATTGATTAATTTTGTTTTTGTGTTATTAGTTTTAACCAGTCAAGTGATTCTTTTCCATGTTCTTATCTGTCCTGCAGTGGCACATTAAATTGCCTTGAATGTTTAAATTTGTCACTGCAGTGTTTAATTTTATGATTTTTGCTCCCTTTTTAAAATGCAATTTCTCAGGCATATGTCATAATAAAATTATGGAACAAAAAGCCTCTGAAAGACTAATCAGCAGACTTCATATACCCATATTTTTGTTTCTGTAGCCTTTACNAGACAACTTTCTTCATTTACATTAACATGTATATATATTTTTAGTATAAATCTGTAATATTGGCTTTATTCTCAAATAATCCACCACTGTCACCACTGACTTTCATTTCTGTTCAGACTGTTGGTCTCACAGGTATGTCTGAGTCATACACTTTCAGTATACACATTCCTGACCAATGCCTGATGTTTAGAAATGAGAGATGATCATAATTGTGAGCTGACAAATCTGTCTAGCGACATTGTGTATGCCTCATTAATGAACAGAGTTTCTTATTGCTGTGTGGGCTTAAAAATTGTACTTCCTTTCAAATCTCAAGGCTAGTATGGATGAATGAATGAACTGAACTGTTCTTCCAAACATCACAGCAAAATTGTTATCTTTTACAGACTACAAAATCATCACTAAAACATTTATACCATCAGAAACATTGCTGCAACTCAAATGGCAGATACTGTGAATACTTTCAGATTATGTAGCCCAGCGATGGGTTCTAGATTTTAGTTTTAGATTAGGCGTGATTTCTAAAAATTTTTGGGCGTACCAATTTGTTTCTCTGGTTACTACTTCCACAGTGTCTGGTGTACAAAACAACTAAAAATATTGCATGGGGTTACTGGGGTCTTTTAAATCAACATTTATGCCAGGCTTGCCTGTAAATAGAAAATGTGGCCTCTCAGCACCTGGATTTGCCCATATGTCAGGTTGCGTGCTACTGTTGTCGCTGATATTTTCTGCTTCATCAGAGGTGACACTTTGTTCACCACCTAACGAAATTTTCACATTTATTTCATTATCACTACTGTATTCACTCTCTGAAATACCACTGTAGTCATTCTCTTGTAACAGTTCATAAAACACCTCATCACTTACACGCATCATCTTGCTCAGACCTGCCATAATGTTTAGTAAAAAGAACTCAAACCGAGGAGAGCTATCAAGCAATCAGCAACTTCCTGTCACACTCTGAAGTATGAATGAATGAATGTATAAGGGGTGGGCCTTCTTGGCCCTTGCACCGTGACCTACAGTGGTCTATTGTGCTTCCCCTTTTGGTTATCTCTTCAGCAATCCTGCGCTTCATTTGAAGCGCAGGAATTTGTACATGGGGGTGTTGAAATAATCACTTGGTTCCATAAAGTATTGACCCAAGTGATGTAATCTTAAATAAGCTAAGGCCTCACATTCACACAGGATACGTGTGGCACACTCTGAAGTAACTAGAACATCTTGCAATCGCAATGTACCAGTTTCCATTGCTGATTGGCATTATATCTGCAACGGAGTGGTTGGAAACATACTTGACATCTATAGATGTCATAACCACTTGACTGGTTAAATCTGTGGCCACCCAAATCGTGCAGTGCTGAAGCAAAATTTGAAGCCCAAAAACTTAAAACTGATTTATATGCAGAAACATATATTAACTTATATGGGCTTAGATGGAGAAGCTAGTCCCTTGGTAAGATGAGTGTGTCTACTTCCATTTTAACAATTTAGAAAAAAATAGTTATAGTTTGTACAGTGGTGATGTATGTTATTTTACCAAAGAGTTGTTGAATCACTTAAAGACACATGCTTTATAACCTTACTTTCTTATTGCCCCTTGTATAACAATTGATAACTGAAGGATGTGCAGGGGTTCTCAGTTTGTAATGAGAAAACATGTTACAAGCTGTCCTGAGAAGGTAATATGAATTTTCATTACACATGCTTACTTTGTTCATTTCTAGACAAGTTTCCTTACTAGCATCTAATAGAGCATCTGATGAACGATTTCATCATTATTAAACCAAGATTAAACAATATCAACAAAAGGATTAGTCAGTGATTTGCTTTAATTGTAATTTTATGGAAGAAACAAAAGATTTGACATGTTTACATAATGGCAGGAGTGAGAGTAAAAGCCCATAAGACATTGTAAGATGGAATCCTTGTTTCCTTTCTTCTATTAGTCATCTTGATTGATGCTTGGGCTTTGTAATGTCACTTCTGTCATTATTATGGCTGTACCTATATAGTGTTGAATGTTAGAATGACTGTGAATGATGAACTTGAAAAGATGGGGAAGAAAGCAAATCTTATCTGTGAAAAGGCACTAGCCCAGCATTTTTCAAGAGCAACAGAGTGAAACTACAAAATTCTTCAGTCAAGATGGTCAGCCTCTTGGCCAGTATTTGAACCTAGGACCTCCTGAATATGAAACAAAGAGTACTGACCATTTGACTTTGGAACTAAAAATCCCTTTTTCTTCCCATGCTACTAAGTGAAGAGAAATCACTCCCTTTCTGTCACAGAGATATGTTGTGATTCTTTTAGCTCAGTTAATATTTTGTATTTAAAACTAATTTTACATCTCCTGAAGCTGAAGGCTGTCTTAGAACACGGTGTTGAGAAGAATGTGTGAAGCTAAGTTCATGGAAGTAACAGGGGACTGGAGAAAATTTTATAATGAGGAGCTCTGAAATATTAAGGTGATCATCTCAAGGATGGTGAGATGGGTGGTGCATGTAGCATATGAGAAAAACATACAGAATTTTAGTCAGAAAACCTCAACCACTTATGAGATATAGGGATAAGTAGTAGAATAATATTAAAATGAATCTAAGAAATAGGATATGAAGGTGTGGACTGGATTCATTTGGTTCAGGATAGGGACCATTGGCAGGCTTTTGTAATGTGGCAGTAAACAGCTGAATGACTATCAGCTTTTCAAGAAGAACTCTACTGGGTGTTTTAGTTATTTAATCTTAAGTGAAAGTACTGTGGCTCGCATGTGCATTCAGAATGCTCCTCTTCAATTATTGTATTATTATTATTAAACTTTAAATCCCATCCATTAAAATGCATTTTTATCTTCTTCATTGCAAAAAGTTCACGGGATCTTCTCAGGCAGGGTGCTCATTTTTAATTAGAGGAGTTATAAATGACAATGTCGGTCAACTGTGTTCGTTTATCCTGTGACTAAATCTTGAATGGTGCTTCATTTGTTTAACGATATGTAGTCAACTATCTAGATTGTGTACCATCTAACAATAAGGTCATTAGTAAATGATAAATAAGGAAGTAACCTGTCGTGGTTAATTCTAAGTTCCTCATGCTTGATGAGGCTTTCATTCTGTCACAACTCAGAGGGAGAGTGTTCCCAGCACCAGTTTGACAGCATTGTGGGCAGACACCAGAATGGCTCTGAACAAGAGCTGAAGAGATAGGTAAAATCGTATTGGGCCATCAGCCGAGTCAGTTAGTTAAAAATTATCAACTTTTCAGGGACTGTGTCTGGTCTTTGAAATGTCAGTAATTTTATCAACTTTAGCTGCCGTGAAGGCTTCAGATCTTATATAAGTCAGTTCCAGTAACTTGGATGTTGACAAATTCTCAGTTATTATCTTAACTGAGTTATATAACATTAATTGTGATAGATGATTTGTTGGGTTGTTAGCTGTTACTTTTCAGTCTTACTGATTTGAACAAAAATATATTTAATTTATACATTTTCAGCATGTTACTTTGATCATGTAGACTTTAATAAATCGTTCATATAGAAGCTATTTTCAGATCTGTGCAAAATCCTATTCCTCAAATTTTTCACTTTAATAAATTCAATTTACATTTGTTCAGGTGCTTGAACCACTTCTGAAGAAAAGGGATTCTCAAGATGATGTAAGTCCTCAAGTTTATGTGCAAATTTTTTTGTCAGTGATTTGTTCTGAAGATGGCTTGGGGAAAATTTGTACCTACAATTTTGTGATAAGCTTGTAAGTGGTAGTAAGTTATTTCACTTATTTAAAGGGAAAAATCATATCTTAAAAAGTAGGATTTGAAGTTCTCACACCAGCAGTTAATGAAGAATTCTATCTTCAGTAGTCCATTGGAAGTCAACCAGTGTTTTGAAGGAACATGCCACAGTCATCTTCAGGGTTGAAGGGCCCAACATGCTGTGTGTGTGATGTTGGTTTCTTTCTTGGCTTACTCTTCAGCCATGAAAGTGGAGGAAACAGGCTCCTCTGGAACGGTTCACTTTCACCAACCTACATGATATTATATTCCAGAAGGCAGGAAGAAGTCTTCATAATCTTACAAAGTTTACATCATTTTAGAATTCTATTCATCTTTCTCTTTACTTGATCTTATATTTTATACTGTGACAGTAACATCCATCTACACTTATCATTGCTATACATTTTCACACTAACATGTTTTGGCCATCTAATTCTTCATTGCATATACAGATCACATTCAGGTATTACATATTACTGTAAGCATTAAAGATTTTAAAACTTGATTTATACCAGTTTTTTTTAATACTATGTGTGAAAGTATTATGATCATGAAAAATTCAGTCTTGAGATTTTGACAGATTTACACGTTTTCAGCCCCCCTGTTTACAAAACAGTAGTTTTTGGTAGGCTTTATGTATGTGTGTATGTGTTGTTGTTATTATTATTATTATTATTATTATTATTATTATTATTATTATTATTATTTATTTCATCCATAGCTGTAGAGAATTGCAATTGGACATGTCAAATATCAACAACTTCACATCAAAAATAACACAAGTAAAAAAATAACATAACATTCACACAGTGATTCATCACTATAATACAGCAGTACATTTCAAAATACATTTTAATTCAATTTAAGAATAATAGATACTCCAAAAAAAAAAAAGACATAAGAAATATTTTAAAACATATAGACTGGTTTATTAACAAGCAGTCTACATCAACAATTAATAATAATAATAAATACTCCAAAAAAGGCATAAAAATATACAGACAGATTTATCAACAAGCAGTCCATGTCAACAATTATTAAAAAATTATTGAAGAGAATAGAAGACATTACACAACAAATAATTCTTAAGTTTCTTCTTAAAAACATTAAAATTTATTACATTCTTTAATTCAGTTGGAAGCCCATTAAATATTTTGGTTCCCATACTAATCACCCCTCTCTTGCTACACTCAGTATTACAAAACTGTACAAACAAATTGTGTTTATGAATAGTGTTATAGCCATGAACATCAGAATACTGGGTGGTATAAATCTTATTTTTTATTATAAAACATAGGATCTCAAAAATATATAAGGAAGTAACAGTTAAAATCTTTAATTCACGAAACAAATTTCTACAGGAAACTCTATTTTTAACACCTTTTATCACCCTTACACATTTTTCCTGCAGTCTAAATAGAGTTTCAGAGTCCTTTTGCACACCACCCCAAAAAATAATACGGTATTTCAACACGGACTCAAATTTTGCAAGATACACACTTCTTAAAACAGTTTCGCTCACCGAGTCCCATAGGGATTTTATCAAATAGGTAGTCTTGTAAGTATGTAAGTATGTACATACTTATACCTTGCTAGCTCCTGAGTGTTTGCATGTATTTTATTCATTTTCAGTATTCAAGTGTTTATCCATCTTAGGTTCGTGGCTGGTGAATGTTCTGCCTCAAAACAGGGGGCCTTTCAGATTGGCAATTTTCTTGAAAATGCTCTTGATCATCTTGATGAAATTCCAGCAACTGATGGAGACCATAACCCAAAATAGAACGGTATAGGTGGTATATTCAGGAAAATAACAAGTGTGCATACTAGGGGCCCAAATGTAAAAAGTCAGTTTTCTCGAAAACAGCTTTGTCAGGTGAATGCCATTGTCATTTGGTGTCCAACAAGCAGCAGTGGTCTGCCATGCAACAGTCGTTTTCTGTTCAAAGTAATGTCAAAGTCAGTCATATATTAGAAAGTATATGTAGTGTCTTTGCACAGATTTCTCTTTTCTGTGCTTTTAACATTTGTCATGTTATAGTTGTTTTCTCTTCATTTTTTAATTTGGTATTCTGGAAGTTTCTGCTAAAACCATCTCTATAGGTATGCACCAAAGATAGCCATAGGGATCAAAACATGTTTCTATGAGAGTAAATAACAGTGACAAGTGTAGATAAATGTTATTGTGATAGTATAAATTATAGTAGAACACAGAAATTTATTCAGTTAAAAATTGATGCTTTGAGATTATTACTATACTGTACCATGTCTAAGAGTATAGCCACCTTACATCTTTGATTTCTTTTGTGACATCATCCTGTTCTTTTGGACTTTATCCAATGGTAGGAGTTAGCTCTACTCCCGTCTTCAGACGATTCGTTGTCCTTATACCAATAAGTGTCTTCTCCTTGCATGATAGTTGTAGAAACCAAATTCAGAACCCATGAATACAAATCACTGTATCAGTGATGTGTCCATCCTAAAAAAAATAGCACTGATAACAACAATACAAGTTAAAAATAAATGATATTAGTATAACTACAGTTAATCAGCTAAAGATGAGACTTGTGCAGCCCCCAAAATATCAGGTTATTAATTGTACATCAAGTTATCGAAAATGCTGAACACAGTTGGAGTGTACTGAATTGACTGTTGTCGCAGAACCATAGAGACTTACGACCTTGTTCCTTAGTGGCATTGTATTCACTGTTTGAAAAACCTTCATTTTTAAAAAGTGTCATGAATCAAAGTTGCACTGATGATACAGTTATTGATTTCCGTCTTCAGTTGCATGTTTGTGAAACACACCCTGTAACCTAAACAAAACTATTTTGCAAGATTATATATAACTCTGGGAGACAAATCTTCGTTGGAAACTTTATATGCAAGAAGTTAAAATTTATAGAATATGAAGTTATAAATCATTATTAATATAATTACTTTTGTTTCCACCATTTGAATTCTCTGCATTCTGATCTTATCAAAACAGATAATTTAAATTTCCTTTCCTACACTTCATTTAGTAAAGTGATTCCAAAACTTTGGGCCACTGCCCACTTTGTTCCATAAACTAATTCCCAGTGCCCTCCTACCCTGCCGCATAAAATCATTCTTCATAATAGTACTTTGCACAACCCACTAAGGAAAATAATAAAATAAGATACCACATTTAATAACTACTTGTACTTCACTGTCATTATATTCATAAGGCGATGGATGGGCTTGATGAAGTGATACCAGTTTCCCACTGTCTGGTCTAAAGTCATTTCAGTCATAAATAAGTGAACAACTTGCTCAACAGCCCTATGGGCCTTTACAGCCTGTTACAGGGATATCTTTACCTTTTCCTTTTACCTATATATGTAATTAGTCTGTAATATTGCAGAAAATATGTAAAGGTTTCAAGAGAAAGGAACCCATCACTACAGTTATTTCTATTTATGTTTATTGAATACATTGGTATAGCAATAACCCTCTACACTTCTGTTTGGGATGTAGCCAGTTCAAATCTTTGGCGTGCTGCAACTGTTCTGAATGAGGTTTTCCATGGGTTTCCTCCATCTCACCAAATAGATGCCATTTAGTACCTTTGGCATGAAAAATTGTTATGCAGCTGTTCGTGATATGATTGTATATGTGATTTAATATGCTTGTACTTGGGAAATGCTTTGTAACTGTATTGTGTTTCCAAATGTGATATGCTGTAGTTTACTCTTGCTTATGCCATGCCCAGCTTGCTAGACTCTGTGGGATGCATATGTCTACCAGGACCTCTTTTCAGCTGGTACATGGCAATACAGAACTATTAGGCTTATTTTGGACTCTGTCCATCGTCTGGTATATATAAGACAAAAAACCACAATGTTTCGGAGACTGGATCTGTCTCCGTCCTCAGGTGGATGGGGCAGGATAGACCTACTCAGTTGGGCCCATTAGAAAGAGCTGGACCAGTGATTGAGACTAGCTTTTGTAACGGGCCCAACTGAGTAGGTCTATCCTGCCCCATCCACCTGAGGACAGAGACAGATCCAGTCTCCGAAACATTGTGGTTTTTTGTCTTAGATATACCAGATGATGGATAGAGTCCAAAATAAGCCTAATAGTTCTGTACAGCATACACCATCATCAGAATCCTTTCAAGTCTGTTTGGTACATGGCAGTACACATAATGGAAAACAGTTGGCAGCTGTGTCAAAAGTCTCACGTCTGCCCGTGCATAATATGTTTTGACCTTGAGACTGAAACAAGTGGTTTATCTATGTGTCAAATAAGCTGCAGTCATCTTCCAGATCCTTAATCAATCACCATTTGTCGTATTTTAATCTAATATGATGTTGTACATATAGTGTGTTTGGTCACATCAGTGCTCTTAAATAAGCCAAAATCAATTAACTTATGACATTTTGTCAGTAATACTAATATTTTTTCTCTTCCTGTACAGAGACAGTGGAAGATGCAGAAGGGAAGACTGGCTGATGAGTTCACTACAGCCCTCAACATGTTCCAGGAAACTCAGAGAAGAGCAGCTCAGAAAGAGAAGGAACAAATGCAGAGAGTAAGGGAAACCTCGGGCCTGGGAGATCCATTTGGAGGTATGTTGAGGACAAAATTGCAAATGACAGTTTAAAAGATGTTCCATAGAATTTAGTTATTGCAGTGTTATATCTATCACTAAGTAAGGTAATCACTGTGTTGCTTAAGCTAACCTAATTCATATAAGTATAACAAAGGCAAAAAAAACTTGTTATTTTGGTTGGTTCTTTTTGTTCACACTTCCAATATTGATTGGAGGAGGAAAAATTACCACTTCCAAGGATGTGCCATAAATATTTGGTGGTCAAGCTTAGAAAGGAATTCCCACTCTTCTAAATGTAAACACAAGCATCCATTGCTGGCCTTCGGCTACACTTTACAATTTGATTAATGTCAGTCAATAGTTTCATGTTCCATAAAACTTTGATGCCTTATGTATCTTGATGTCTGTTTCACCGGGTCAGTTGCAGTATTGTTATGTATATTATTCTGTGTTCCACGGCTGTGGATATGCACAAGCTAGTAACTTTCATCTATTTACTTTCATGTAAATCAAGGCAAAATATTGCTGCATTCCTGTATTTAGAATAGCTATGATTTTTATTGTACATTCCTTGCTTTTATGAGGAGATAAATGCTTATTGTGTTGTCACGTACACATCTGTCCATCTGTGTCTCATTCTTCCACTAATAACTACTGTGCCAGTTTCTGGGTTATTATAAAACTTGGTAGGATCATCATGCTACTGACAGTGACCCTCTCATTCTGTTGTCTTTATGTTCTTTCTTCAGTAATATCAGTATGGTGGATGTGCAGACATCTGAAATTAGAGTATCACTGGCAGGATTTAATGTGTGATCCTGAAGTGTTCATGTTATCATCTAATATAAAACAATACAGCATCTGAGGGAAATATTTAGCTTTTGGTTTGATGGCATAACTAATGAAGGACTGAGGATAAGATACATTGTATATGATTGATATATATGATATTGTAGGTTGTATAGAGATAGATCATAAATGTACCTAAAAATTTTGTGTGAAACATGTTTTATTATGTGTTAAATTTTTTTAGTTTTGTGAAGTATAAATATTTGATATTATGTCAGACATGCTTAACATAGTCACAGTCGGTATTAGTGGAAATTATATGCATAGAAATGGATAACTAAATTCCATAATTAATGAGTTATAGTTTTCACTGGCCCCACCATAAAAATGGCAGCTTTTGAAGGGGAGTAGTAATTGTAATATCTTTGAATATCATGGAATATATAGTGCTACAGAAGCCAGCCTGGCAATGGTTGTTCATATAAAAATAAACTTGAAATTGAAAGGATCACATTCTGACAGGTGGAAGGTACAATGAACAGCTGATTGAGCTTCAAGACAACAGTGGGCAGCAGGATGCACAGATGATGGATGAGATGAATTTACAAATGTTGGAAGAACAAGCACAAGCTATTCAACAGCTAGAGGTGAGAGTGACTGCCTTATGATTGTAGGTACAGGTAGTACATACAGAAATACTACGAGGGGGTACCCAAAAGAAACTGAACTTATTTTTTTTTTTAATTATTTATTCAAATTTTAAGCACAAACCTTCAATCCCCTTCAGAGTACTCTCCACTTACACTAATACACTTGTCTAATCTTTTATTCCATTTTTCAAAACATTGTCTAAATTCATCTTTTGAGATGCTTGACAGCGCCTCCGCCGTTATTTCCTTTCATGTCTCTTTTCATTCGAGGAAACAAAAAAAAGTCGCATGGGGCAAGGTCAGGTGAGTATGGAGAGTGAGGAACAGGGGTCATACCATTTTTGGTCAAGAATTGTTGTACAGACAGGGCTGTGTGAGCAGGGGCATTGTCATAATGGAAAAACCAGTCACCCAACTGCCACAAATCTGGCCGCTGAGCTCCAAGTCACTCCCGACAGCTCCACAGTTTCTTCAATGGTCTGTCATTGATCTTTCTTGATGATTTCACGAATTTTTTCAACATTTTCATGTGTTCGGGCCGTGGAAGGACGACCAGAACGAGGTTTGTCATCAATTGACATTTCACCATTTTTGAAATGGGAAAACCACTCAGACACTTGAGTTTTCCCCATAGCATTGTCCTTGTACGCCGTTTTTAACATTTCAAGAGTTTCTGTTCCACTTTTCCAGAGCAAAAAGCAGAATTTCACCGCCGCACGCTGTTCACAAAAATCAGCCATTGCAAAAACAACGATCACACAAAACAGTTGTCACCATAAACTCTGCCGAAACTAGTCCTTGCCTTCTGAAGCAACGGTAGTCGGCTTATCGACTCAGGAATGTTAGCTCTATGCGCTCATAGCGGCAAAACACGGTACTACAAAAGCTCTGCCCACAAAAAAATTAGTTTGGTTTCTTTTGGGTACCCCATCGTATATGCATAAATATCATGTAATTATGTTACAAGAAGACAAACCACAATGACATACTGTTATATATGATTTTCATTTTCATACTGACAAATAATTAATTGAACAGGGAATGTGTGACAATTTCACACTCGTAATATAAAACTGTTTTCCTTGGAACAGTTGGGGGAAAGAAGTGGTGATGATGCTGTATTTCATGAGCTTCCTAGTTTCAATGAAAAGTATGAGTGGTTGGGTATGCTCCCATTTGGAGTTCATGTGTTTTCCAGATATGTTTATTATGATTTGTCATGCAACAAAGATCACAGTGCACAGGGTAAATTTATTTCTCCATGTATTTCATTAAACATTCATCATATCAAAACATATTTCAAAGGAGATGTGATATTAATGTCATCTCTGTTATATTTTTTGTGTATCGGGTTGTTATAATACAATAATAATAATGCCACAAATATCACAGTGCACAGGGTAAATATATTTCTCCATGTATTTCATTAAACATTCATCGTATCAAAACATATTTCAAAGGAGATGTGATATTAAAAATGTCTCTGTTTTATTTTTTGTGTATAGGTTTGTTATAATACCAATTTCCTCTTTAAAGTTGAAAGAATGTGTGAAGTTTGATTTTAGCTTAATGTAAAGTAAGGATTATATTTAGACTGATGTAAATCAAAATTAAATTGCCCAGAATTTACTTCATAAATCTGATATTTCAGAGTGATATCAGTGATGTGAACCAGATTTTCAAAGAACTTGGCGCTATGGTCCATGACCAAGGTGAAATAGTGGACAGTATTGAAGCGAGTATAGAGAAGACTGAAGTGTTTGTTAATGAGGGTGCAAACCAAATTCGACAGGCCAGCAGTTATCAGGTAATCATACTATAGCTTGGATGTTCATAGAGTTTGGAATTTCTTCTTGTTATGCCATACCATATTTCACTGGCTAATTCATGCTGACACATGATTTTTGTATCCTGTTTTTTTAATTGTGGAACAAAAAAGATGTAAATCCTTATGTGTATCTCGTTGTTTGGGCACAGTTCGTCTTGAGGATAGATACTATATGGATCTGAGAAACAGCAGCAGTGTAGTCCATATCTGAACACTTGTTATCGCCTGAAAACAGGATCAGCATTAGCATTGAATTGCTATGAAAGCCCCTATAAAAGAAGGCATTAGTAAAACATTTGTTATCACTGAAGGGATAGTAGCAGCCATAAAATCTGAAGCAAGCAAGGAAGTTAAATTTGGTGCAGTTTAGTAAATGTTGTCACTACTACAGGTCACCTGACCTTTTGACAGTCAGGATGCTGGGCTGCACCAACAAAATACATGGTGCAATCCAAAAGTTCCCGAAATATGTTAATAAAAACTATTACATCTTACCTAGATCTTATTCTGCACCATCTCCTTCAAAGTAGTCCCCTTGGGAGCGCATATACCGATCCCAGCGTTTCTGCCACTTTTCAAATGCATCCTGGAAGTCTTTCTTTGTTAGGGTGTTTAGTACCGTCTGTGTTTTCGCTTGACTTTCCTCAACTGTATCAAATCTTCGCCCCTTCAACTTGATTTTCATCTTGGGGAAGAGAAAAAAGTCACATGGAGCTAAGTCTGGCGAGTATGGTGGGTGGGGAACAACTGCCATCTTGTTTTTAGCCAAAAATTCCTGCACAGTGTAAGCGGTATGCGGTCGTGCGTTGTCATGGTGGAGTACTCAGTCGTTCGTGGGCCACTTCTCTGGACGTTTTCTGCTCATGTTCTCCCTCAAACGCCTTAGAACATCGCGATAGAACTCTTTATTCACTGTCTGACCAGGAGGGATGAACTCCTTATGAACAATCCCGTCAATACCAAAAAAAGAGATCAACATGGACTTGATGTTGCTCTTGACTTGTCGAGCTTTTTTTGGCCAAGGTGAAGAAGGGCTCTTCCTTTGCGATGATTGCTGCTTGCTTTCAGGGTCGTAGCCATAAACCCAACTTTCGTCACCAGTGACAACCTTCGAAAGAAAGTTTGGATCCTCTTAAAGCCGTTGCTGAAGTTCCCTGCAGACTTCCAAGTGAAGCTGCTTCTGTTTGTTTTGCAGCAGTCACCGCAATCCTCATGTTCAGTTCCTCTGACAAAATTCATTGACATGTACCATAACTTAGTCGCAAGGTGTTACACAGGTCTGGGATGGTCAGTCTACAATCTTGCAGAATCAGATCCCTAACTTTCGCGACATTTTCTGGTGTTTTGCCCGTTGACAGCCGTCCGGAACAATCGTCGTCATCAGTCAATGTTTGGCCATTTTTAAAACGCTTATACCAGTTGTAAGTTTGTGTCTGGCCTAAACTGTTTTCACCAAAAGCTTGCTTCAACATTTGGTGCGTTTCTGCAGCGGTTTTCCCAAGTTTGAAACAAAATTTTATACAGACATGCTGCTCTCTCGGGTCAGCCATCACAAAACCGCAAACTCACCAAAACACAACAGTGGAGATACGTTCACCAACAATAAACCCAACTACTCAACTCGACGCCGCTTGCCACACTGATTCAGGAGGGATGTGTGAGGAGACACCTAGCAGTATCTCGATGTACTCATAACCATTCGCGCGCAAAATTCAAATTTCGGAAACTTTTGGATTGCCCTACGTATTTTAAGAAAAATGTCAAAAGTTTCAACAGAAAATAAGCTGTCTTTCATTACCAAGTATTGTTTAGAGCCTACCCAGATTTTTAGAGAAAATCTTCAATCCTACACACAGGTCAAGTGGACAGTGATATTTTCCATGGTAGCCTGTTATTATAAACCTGCATCATAAGTCATGCATCAGAGTTTATCATCACAAAATTGTGGAAAAATTAGAGTCGATTTTGCATTTAAATGCATTACTGGTATTATGATATATATTTCATGTTAATTAAAAATGTTAATTTTATGTTGCATGTAGCAGCAACAGTAAGATTGGAATGCATTTCCTGTAGTAGACTTTGCATAGTTTTTACCAGGAATAATAAGTAATGTATGTATAATTTGAGAAGTAATTGTAAAATTGTCTCAATTTAAATTTTCAACATGAATGATGCATGCTTCAGTGTTAGTGATTCCTAGAATCGTCATTGTCATCATACTTTATAGAGATGTCAGAAAGTTATGTAGTGTGTGCATTCTTTTGGCAGGCAGCAGTGTGAACAAGAAAAGGGATTTCATGTAAAGCACTTCTCTTTCATAAGCACAAACTGCACGTGTAGTTTCAAGATTGTAGATCCCTTTGAGTCTTCAAAATTTACTTTATTCTTATCAAACCTCAGTCTCAAGTCTCATGGCATGTAAAGTTAGTTTATCCCATTCTGCAAAAAAAAAAAAAAAAATAAGGAACTATACTGGAATATACAAGATGTTCCATGACGGAAGGGCAGTACTCGACGTGTGTTCAGGGGAGGTCATTCACTCACTCATGGAGCTGAGTCCTTCTTGAGAAGCCGCCAATTGTGCAGCTACTCGAGAATCTCCCAGAATTTTGTGTAACCCGAAGGTTCATTACCGTTTTCACAAGAATCCTCCACTGGTCCCTATCCTGAGCTATATCAGTCCAATCCATACTATCCCATCCTCTCTCTAAGATCCATTTTAATATGTCCACCCACCTATGCCTTGGTCTTCCCAGTGGTCTCTTTTCACCTGGCTTTCCCACCAGTATCCTATATGCATTCCTCGTCTCCCTCATTCGTGCTACATGCCCTGCCCACCTCATCCTCCTTGACTTGATCATTCTAATTATACTTGGAAAAGAATACAAGTTATGAAACTCCTCATTATGCAGTTTTCTCCAACCTCTTATCACTTCATCTCTCTTTGGTCCAAATATTCTCCTCAACGCCCTGTTCTCAAACACCTCAGCCTATGTTCCTCCCTTAGTGTCAGAGACCAAGTTTCACACCCATACAGAACCACAGGCAAAATTATAGTTTTGTATATTTATTCTAATTTTTATGTTTTTGGACATCAGACAAAAAGACAAAACGTTCTGGACTGAATGGTAGCAAGCATTACCCAAGTTCAGTCTCCCCTTAATTTCTTCCTGAATCAGGTTTTGATTTGTTATCATCATTGCCAAATATCTCAACTGTGCCACATTTTCAAAACATATGTTGCCTGTCTTTATGTCATGAGTTTGTCCTGCATTTTGGTGACGAGACAGCAACATATACTTAGTTTTCTCTGTGTTTACTTCTAGACCAACCTTCTTACTTACGTCAGTTAAAGTTTGTGTGTTTTTCTTTATGGTGTCTATATTATCACCCAGTAGATTTACCTCATCAGCATAGACCAACAGCTGATGCGTCCCATTTAATTTCAGTCCCACTTGGTTTTCCTGGACCTTCCTAATGGCATATTCTAAAGTAAAGTAGGGGAGGTCATTACAAATACTCATAAAAAAGGAAGTAATCATTTTGCTCATTATCAATATTTGGGTCACAACAGTTGTCAAGGATTTCTTAAAGCAGAACATGAAAAATGAGGATTGATCTAGTAACAGTGCTAAACAGACAGCTCAGCAGAGTTTCTTCTGATGCATAACTGAACAAGTGTGATGTCATGTGTTATACCACTGATACTGTATTTTTTAAATATACCTGTACACTAATGAAGAACACGTTGCAGATATTTTGCTTACAAATTCTGCAATGGGAATGCTGTAGCATTTATGCAAGAATATGAGAAAGGAGGTGGATTTTTTCAATTGACCTAATCCTTCCACTATGGTCCTGGGGTTGACGCAGCCTCTAACAGAAATGAGTACCAGAAATCTTCCTGGGGGGTAAATGGGTGGCTGGCGCGTTAGGCTGACAACCTTACCGCCATCTGTGAGGTAATTGTCTAAAAAAATGGGAGCTTCGACCTCTCACAATCCTATGAGCCCGCATGGCCTGTTACAGGGAAAGCTTTACCTCTTTTATATGAGAAATTATTCCCAAATCAGCGAACATGTCTGGCAAGTGTGTTTACACATATACAGGTGTTTATGAGAAAGAAGTAGATTTCCAAAACTAGCAAGTGAACATCCAGTACAGCAAAGAGTTAACAAAGAAGAGGTCATACAGAAGACAGTGGATAGTAATTCAGTCACTGGTGTTCACAGAATATCTCAACAAACTCATGTGCCACGTGCGAACATAGGAAAACTCTTAATTATCATGATTGTTATCCATTTTATTAGCATGTTGTTCAGACCTTTCAGCCTGATGTTTACCCTGCATGCATAGAAATATGCAACTGGCTTGTTCAGAATGATTAGCTCAATCCTCGAATTTTGTTTGTGGACAAGGTGATGTGAGGTAGGGAATAACAAACATGGCTATTCTCACTGTTTTCCGCAAACATGATGCATGGTTACCGACTGACTCAGTGGACCATTTATACTTGAACACCACATAAGTGCAGAGAGGCACCTATGCTTATATGAAATCCACTTGCCAGAATTGCTGGGAGATGTGCCACATGAGGTCAGACAAAATATATCATTTTAGCATAGTGGTGCACTAGTGAACTGTGTGAGATATGCAAGTTGATTTTTAAATCATCGGTTTCAAGGTCATTATATCTGCTGGGGAGACCCATAAGTCTGGTTATTAAGGTTTCCAGATGTGACACCTTTTGATTGTTACTTATGGGGGCATATGAAAAGCTTTGTTCATGAAATCAAATTGTAAACAGTAGCAGAGCTAACAGGCAACATCTTCAGTGCCACAGCAAAGATTGGAAATGGTGATCTCATACTGTGTAGAGCAAGTAGTTCTCTTTTAAAGAGAATGAGAACTCGTATAAAAGAACATCATGGCTGCTTTCAGAAATTACTGTAGTAAATTATTACTGTGAAAGGCTGCACCATAGCTCAAGCAGTTAGTCGCTGGCTTCCCACCGCGGCAGCCCGGGTTCGATGCTGGGGCTGGTCAAGTGGGATTTTTGGTGGACAAAGTGGCGCTGGGGCGGGTTTTCTCCAAGTACTTCGGTTTCCCCTGCCAATCTTCATTCCACCAAATTCTCCATAATCATAATCACCCAGGGCAGGCTAAAATAGGCCAATCAGTGGCCGCCATGCCGAGTGGACCCAGTTGGACTCCACCCCCCACCAAGCAAGTTAAAAAAAAAATTATTACTGTGCTAAAAATTGTAAAACAGTAATCTTGCATTTTCTTTTCTTATTTCCAGTAACAACTTGAAATATTGATAACTCTTTCGATACTGAGGCTAAGTAAAATAATTACTCTTTATTTTTTACTTGTAATGAACTGCCCTGAATGTAGGTGAAGTTTCAACTTTCCATCATAGGACACCTGTATATGCTGCAGGAGACATGTTAGAAATTTTCTAATCCAACTGACAAAGGGGTCTGGTTTGTGACTATGAAATTGTTGATAAAATCGAAAACATTTGAGGTCATAGAGTAGTGATTATATAAGATTGTTTTTTAAATGTAGAATTTTTTTTTTGTGTTCCTTTCTTTCCTGCCAAGTTGTATTTTATTTGCAGAACAAACTTCGGAAGAAGAAGTGTATCCTAGCAATTTGTCTCAGTGTTGTTTTGGCTGTGATTATTGGCATAATTATTTGGCAGGTCTCAAAGTGAGCTCATGTAAGTAGTTACTGTTTCATGTTATTGGTTGGCATTGAAGGTTCAATTAATTTAAATTTCTGATTCCTATTTATTATAGTTTACTTTACTGTAACTTCAATTTAAATGACTTCATGAGTGGAACTACCATTCAATTTAATTTGTATCTAATAACAGTTCAGTTAGCATAATATAATTTAGTCACTTAAAGAATTATGTCTTCAGGACCATGTTCACAAATGTTTCTTTGAAGCAGCTTTTAAAATGCTCATAGAATAGATATTATATGCTCTGGATAGATCACTCCAATAATCTCTGTTGCCAACTCCCACCAACACCTGCCCACAACAAAAGATGATCTTAATTGCATTCCTTTATAAGGTCTCCACTTAAAATTTCAGAACCCTGCATTAACCTTTTAATAACTGATAGTTATTATATTGACATGGATATTTTCATTTTTTGCTCCATATATGTGTTAAAGGATCATTCTTGCAAATAGAATTGTTCCGTCACAAAAAAATATGTCCACTCACATCGTGGATGGGTCCCAGTATGATGCTGTTTTATGCATATGACATGATAATATTCATGAGATTAGCACTTAATACCAAAAGAGATATTTGTTATAAAATTTTAAAGTGTCTTGGAAATGTATTAGTCTCTAATAAGTAATTTCTTTGAAAATTGACAGTTTGCATTTGAGCCACTAGATGGCATACCACCTATTCAGTTCTATTTAGGGAGATTTTCTTTACAGACTACCAGAATAAATGAGAATCATTCAAGCTCTTTTTGAGAAAATGGCAATTTTGTGTTTGGTGGCCCTTTGAAGGGCCCCTATTTTTGGAGACAGAATATTGATACTCATGGCGCACCAACCTATAATGGATAAACTCTAAAAGCAGAATGTGAATACTATCCGGGCAGTGATTCAGTTGCAAGTGAAGCACACATACTTAATGAACAGACACAGGTGGCATTTCAGAAACCATTTTTTTTATTATTCAATATACTGAAAAATGTTCAAATATGTCAAAATCACAAGATCACATTACTTTCTCGTACTACATATGTGGGAAGGTGAAGGTTAAGAATGGGGTGACATCCAGTGGCATATATGTTCTTGTGTAACTTCCAGTAGTCAGAAATTAGTATGTAAGGACAGACAGACAGGCAGACATGGACATAATGACGTAAATCTTTGTCTATTATGCAAGCAAAAGAAACATATGTTACCAGACTGAAATATTAGTGACTGATTGGATGAATGCTTGGTTTATCATTTTGTTTCTGGAGAAGAGTAGTCATGAATGTGCTGATAAATTGTCTTAAAAAGCTAATGGAAGCAAATGATCGACATTGCAAAATTGTGTTAAAGTAAAAGAATGTGATTTCTGAGCAAAAGAAAAGCAACTGGAGTGTGCTCATGTACATGTTTGTCAGACAGAGGTGGAATGTTATGTCACAGCAGAAGAACCTGAAAAATATAATTTAAAAACCATTTGCAATTTAAACTGTATTTAACTAAAGAAAGTGATTGACATCAAGTTAGCTGTTCTTTTCAAGTAAATGAAGTATGGTACAGAGTTTAGTTGGACATTGTTGGTTTCGTATATTGGTATGTTAAACATGGGTCATTAGATGCCTTATCTGTAATGAGTGACATATTAGAATTATAAGCCCCTTTTGCAAGGAAATTTCAGATAAATACATAATTTATCAACAATGAACTGAATGTGTTTATTGATACTGTATAGGAAGCTGCCTACATTTCATCTACTGTCTATTTCTGTTACCTAGAAATGTGACATTGTGGTGGTGAGCTAATAAAATCTTGTTTCTTTCCTAGACAGGTCAATGCAAAAGGAAGGTCCTTATGCTAGGAATTTCTGGTGTAATATGTGCTGTTATCTTACTAATCATATGAATCAAGATACAGGCCATGCAAATGAATTGATATACACTTGTGGTGAGCAAATGAAGCTGGCAGATGTACGCAGCATATGATGAAGACTGCAGGCTGGATGTTGTGAAGTTCTACAAAATGCTCCATAAATTGACAGAGACTTACTTTCTAAATGAAGCACAATAGATCATTGAAGGTCGCAGGGCTGGTTTTTATGGCTCACCCCTCATACTCCTACTCATACTTTCTAAATGTATCATAACATCACTATACTTGTTTATTTGAAGGATTCACATGATTTTCTTCTTACTGTTGTATACTTATCTGCATATAGTAAACACTTAAGGCCATGTATTCTTCTCTTTTTCAGTTAGGATAATTTAATGGATTGCTCCAGTATATAGGCTTTGTGTTTGTACATCAGTTGTAACATTCCATTGACAGTTTTTGGTAGCTTTCACTAATTATACCATTCTGTTAATTTTCATGTAGTCACTTTTATTAATATTGTATAGTGTGTACAAAGAACTACATATATGAGAGAATTTTAAATTCTATAATTTACTTAAAAAATGTGCTCTCATGAAGGATGTGAATAATGTTTTGATATAGTTTGTTGATGCTAAGCAAAAGTCATGCTGTTGGAAAGACTTGTGTTTGTTGTGATTCAGTATTCTCATTTTTATGTATGAAGTATTTGGATTTGAAATTAATTTCCTGTCTTCTTTTATTTTGGAAGGAGAGAATAGGGGAATTTTTTCAGTTGTTTTTGCTCCAAAATGAAGAGTTTTAATTGCAAGTATTTTATGGAAGTAATTTTGAGGATTTAAATAACATTATCTTCTTCGTATCCCACGTGTAATATGTAATAGGAGCCTCATGATTTGGAACTGTTGGTTTTGTAGTCATTCTGTTCAGGGTTAGTGATGAGTTGCAGAATGGAAATGAAATGGTTGAAGAAGCCTCAAAATCTTAACAAGTTATGAACCTTGGTACAGATGCAAAAATTGTTATTGTCTGCCTTGGCCAGATCAGTCCTAAGTGGTGAGGTAAGCAAGATTCCATTTGATGACCTAATTTTTTAATCACCTTATTTCAATTTTTATCTGAACAGTGTGATGAAGTGACCTTCCGTGATATTCCATGTTAATGAGTGCTCGTACTTTACGCCTACATGGTACTCTACCTTGTTGACCCGAAGTACAGACAAGTTCTAGAAATGCACATGTCAAAGTTATATTGTAGTGATTGTAAGTATACTTGTTTCCCATAAATTGTACAGTGCAGGAAAATATCAGAGGAAGAATTCCAAGTAGCAAGACATGTGTTGATGTTGGGAGTGGGGCGAGACAGAGTACTGTGTCACCTCAAATGAGCCACTTGTATCAGCCATTAATGATTTTTACTTGGTTATTTTATGACACTGTCAGTACTGAGATTGTACAGCATCACATGATTGATGAGCTGGAAGGAAATGGTAATGGCCTAACCAAGGTGACATTTGCTTGGAGGAACTGAGGAAGACCACAGAAAGCCTCAATCAGGATAGTACCTGGCCAAGATTCAAACCAAGCACCTCCCAAATACATGTTTAGAGGATTACCATTAGATCAGACTGTTTGGTCCATTTTTTGTACAGTGATTCATGCTTTTAGTTAGTTATTTGATAACTTTATTGCATTCATCCTGTTGTGTGTCTGTTTATGGTGTAAGGCACAATAGATCACTGTGGTCACAGTGCGAGGGCCAAGAAGGCCCACCCCTTATACATTCATTCATACTGTTTATGGTATTGATGTATCCATCAACACGACAGACAAAACCACACCGAGGGAACGACAACAGGAAGACAGGGTACTCCCATATAAGGTAACAACATAACACACCAAATAGCACAACTCTTTATTGACCGTCACAACACAACAAACAGAAAAAATCAAGGACAGCGCCCAGCTATGGTTTCGCTATATGTTTCAGCCACTAACGGCCATCATCAGGCAAACACATATTAACAAACATATACCACTGAACTGCATTACATTAGATTGGATAGAATGTTATTAATCATTTAAAATACTTTGCGTAAAAATACAATAAGTCAGATTATATAGAAACTAAAAGTTATTGTATAAAACAAGATAAAATTGATGTTATATATCATTGAATCAGTCGTTGATATTTTACTTTTCATATGTTTCCATGGACAAATTGGAAATTCGATATTTCTTTATATAAGAAATGATACTGCAAATTAATTAACCATATAGCCGGTGCCTCATCTTATGGAGAATTGTCCGTACTGTATGGAAAGTAAACAACAACTCTAAATAAATAGTTCCACCTTAACCCCTTCAGACCTGAATTTTTTCTGGAGGAAGGAAATTTTTTTTTATGCTCTAATGCTCTTAGGTGATTTTTTAATGATTTTAGAAGCAAGATTTATAAAAATATATGTACCCGTTTTCAAAATATACTTGGTACACAATTGTGTACACTGGGTCTCAATCAACACTGAAATCATTGTAGACAAAAAAAAATATTTTTATTTGGTGCATTTAAATGTGAACTCTTTTACACATACAATAGATATAAAATTCACCATGTTTTAGTTAACAATAAAATGTGTTGAGAATTATGTTCATAATGTCTTTTAATTTAAATGAAATGAACGGAAACAGTTCTTTTCCTTTGACAAACAAAGATGTACATTACATTTTTCACATTTTACTCTCGAACGTCCCTTGCATTCTGGAAATTTGCACCTAGTAGGCAGTGCACCATTTTCATGAAGAGGCCAGTGTTGTGCTCCGTCGTACTGAATCTCTTCAGGAGGCCTAGTTTCTCCTCGTAGCCTTTGAACAGGAGTATCTGGAGGTGTGGCAGATGGTCGACCTCTTTTTTTATTGGGGATATCCTTCCCACTTAACACCAGAACATCAGCCAGTCTCATACGGAAATGTAGGAGATCCATTATTTTCTTCGTTGGTAGACCAATTTCTCTGGCACTTGTCCTGTATTCCAGCCAACTCTGTACCACAGCAAAATCAACAGCATGGAAAATTGCTCTGAGTGTCCATTTCTTGGATTTTATAAAAATTCTGTAATATGACATCAATTGATCAAAAAGATCAACTCCACCCATGCCATGGTTGTAGAGTTTTACAATCTCTGGTCGATTGATAGTAACATATTTATTTTGTTTCTTGTCCCAGCGTTCAACTTTGTCAGTTTCTCCTTTCCCAATAAAATTTGAACCTAGAACAACTGTTTTGTTGTCAACCCATTTTACCAGTGTTATGTCATCTGTGCTGCAAATTTCTTCTGAAAATCCTCTTTCCTTCTTCAGTGCCTCCTTGTCCGGCATTAGAGGAGGATTAGCAAAACGGTTGACTCTGACAGTTCCAGCAGCACAGATGTTTTCTTGTTTCAGTGCTTGGAAAAGCTTGTATGAGGAAAAAAAATTATCAAAATATATCTTATGCCCCATTTCTTGTTTTATTCTCTGGGCTAACTGTAAAACTACTGTTGGTCCTTGCCCAAATGCCTTCAACAAAGATTCTTGAAATTCAGTTGATGCTCCCTGATAAAGAATAAAATCATAAGCTTGTCCACTCTTACCACATAACATGTACATTTTGATACCCCATGGAGTTGGCTTGCCCTTCACATACTGTTTTACAGAGAGCCGCCCTGTAAATGGGATCATTGCCTCATCAACTGCTAACTCTTCCTCCGCAGGTAACTCTAGACATCTGTTACGCAGGGCAGTATATATAGGCCGAACTTTATAAAACCTGTCTTTATTGTCAGCTGGTATATCCATGTTGTTAATCACCCAAACCGTTATAAAAGAAGTAACAGGATATATCATCATGTAGAAGATCACCACACATATATTATACCCTAATAAATTAAAAAGAAAAATGCCGACTTCCAAGAAAGCCCCATAATATGCAACATTCACCATCACGCTAAGAAAAATAATCAGAAGATATACAAATTTTAAGTTTTATGCTAATTGGACTTTTTAAATGAAATGTACATTTTTATAATTTAAAATTTAACCATTAAAATTATAATGCAAACCAAACAAGAAAAAAATGTATAAATCACTGAACTGGATCCATGTTGGTAAACAATCCAATAGGTGACATATTCATGTAATGATTGCCTGATGATTACCTGAAAGGGTCAAAACTTGTACCAATAAACAATCAAGTTCCTTCCGTCAAATGTGACACTTTTTTAAGTTTTCCACCTCGTCACCACCTGCCTTACATGTTTCGGCTCACCACGGAGCCATCATCAGAGGCATTTATAGTAGAAAAAGAAATCACCAACACACAAAACTTCACTTTGTCCAAGATAGCCACGTTCCAGTTAATTAAAGAAATTAATTAATGAAAGACCTTAAACTTGTACCAATACATTCACACAATAAACAAATGATAATACAGTAATATTGATCTGTTTATTATAGAACTGTTGTGTTGACAGATACATTAAAAATACCATATATAGTTATTTAATGTCGCTGTCAGTATCAAGCATATATGGTGTCAGATAATGATAGGATGATTAGTGAATGAGAATTGGCAGCAGAAACTGAAGTACCATGAGAAAACCCACCCCAGTGCCCGCAACCAGAAGTTCCCCATGACCTATCCTGAGATTGAACCCAGGCTACCATGGTGGAAAGCTGAGCTGTAACTTAAGCCTCTCTTGACAATGAAGATTATTATTATTATTATTATTTATTTCATCCATAGCTGTAGAGAATTACAATTGGACATGTCAAACATCAACATCACATCAAAAATAACATAAGTAAAAAAAAATAACATAACATTCACACAGTGATTCATCACTATAATACAGCAATACATTTTTAACTTAATTTAAGAATAACAAATACTTCAAAAAAAGACATAAGAATAAATATTTTAAACATATAGACAGATTTATTAACAAACAGTTTATGTCAAAAATTAATAATAATAAATATTCCAAAAAAGGCATAAAAATATACAGACAGATTTATCAACAAACAGTCCATGTCAACAATTGTTAAAAAATTCTTGAAGAGAATAGAAGACATTACACAACAAATAATTCTTAAGTTTCTTCTTAAAAACATTAAAATTTTTAACATTCTTTAATTCAGTTGGAAGGACATTAAATATTTTGGTTCCCATACTAATCACCCCTCTCTTGCTATGCTCAGTATTACAAAATTGTACAAACAAATTATGTTTATGAATAGTGTTATAGCCATGAACATCAGAATACTGGGTGGTATGAATCTTATTTTTTATCATAAAACATAGGATCTCAAAAATATATAAAGAAGTAACAGTTAGAATCTTTAATTCACGAAAGAAATTTCTACAGGAAACTCTATTTTTAACACCTTTTATCACCCTTACACATTTTTTCTGCAGTTTAAATAGAGTTTCAGAGTCCTTTTGCACCCCACCCCAAAAAAATAATACCGTATTTCAACACGGACTCAAATTTTGCAAGATACACACTTCTTAAAACAGTTTGGCTCACCGACTTCCATAGGGATTTTATCAAATAGGTAGTCTTGCTAAGTTTTTGACACACATATTGGGTGTGGGTTGCCCAACTTAAATCTTCAGTAATGCAAATACCCAAAAATTTTACATCCACTGAATAACCCACCTCCTTATTATTTACATAAAAAAGGGGTCTGGTAATTTGAATAGATCTACTTCCCCGAAAAAATAATACCTTTGACTTATCCATGTAGTACATGAGTACAGAACATTGGTGGTTGATGACTGACAGTGATACATGAAATTGCTTTGAGAAGAAATCTGCATTTGCACCACTATATCTACCACATATCTGACAGATTACTGATGGATGGATGGATCTACCACAAATTCCACATTGACTGCTTTGGGATTGAACCCAGACCTTGATGAGAAACCACTGGCTGTTGAGATGTATTCCAGCAATTATTAAATTAATATTATGTCATAAATCATACTGTGCTTTATACAGCACAACTTCATAACAAGAACACATTTGTTCACCTCTAACATCCTTCAGCTTTCGAATATTATGTCAGTTTTCCAATTATTACAGGTGGTTTTGTATTTTTGTTATTCCAAATTTTTTGGGATGAGAAAATTTTCAGTCCATCATGTAATACTGGCTCATCTACAGACAGATTCTACTATGTACTCTTCCTTAACACACTGAGGTCCATATATTTTGACATTCAACACCCGATGTTCAAAGTCCAATTTATTTTCCTTGAATTTCAGAAGCAGTAGATTCAGACACTGGAGCAAGAATTTGATTTTCCAAATATCAGGCTGAGACTGTAGTTGAACCACATTTGAGATTGATTTATTTATATACACAACACTATCAGAACCAATTTCAGTTAACTTTTTCTCTCTTTTGAGATTGTATAGGTTATGGGACAGTGTCCATATTGGACCACAACAAGATTTATATGACCATCAAGACATATCCTGACAATGTGAAAAGGGTAACAGACATATGATCGAGTTTTGTTTTAGTATAACGAATGCAATAAGTGTGCATGTTGATACTTTTCATGTTTCTAGTTATTATATTTTTATGTAATTCTTACATATTGTCATGTGTTGGGTATGTCCCGCGACAAATAACTTTACTTGGGTCTCGGGTTTAGCGAATCTTTATTGGACACTCACACTTATACACCATACAATTATTACCACTTTGTAGTATCACATGGCTTTTGGCCCAACTTCAGTGCTAATACTGTCCTTGGCTGTGGCTGGAACTCGACTGTCTTCGGCGACGGCTATCCCAATACTGACTCGGCGAATGCATTACCTTGTTTTATATCCGCAGCCATTGCTACGCAGTGAACCTTCTGTTGTCTATCACTGGGGAAACGCTGCTTCGTTGATTCTGCAATTCCTACACAACAGCCCACTGTTATTGCATTACCATGGAAGTATCTACTCCAAACACGTTACAATATGTAAATCTTACATGTATATATTTAAGAATGTTCTGATATGTGTTGTGTTGGTGAGTCTTTGTCCTTCAAATCAATATTATAATGGATAAACACCCATTTGAAAGTCGTAGTGAATGCTGTATGATTACACAGTATAACTCTGAATAAAGAATTTAATTTTGTTTCATTGATTGCTTGCGACATCACAGAAGAGCCATTTATATTGTAGCTATATTATTATTTTAACAAAGATGTGTATAAATACAAAAGTTTAATTGAAGAGAATAACCTTCCTCTTCTTGTCAGTGTACATCATTAAACCTGATATATATATATAATTTTTTCCATTGTTAGCTGTAAGACTATGTGAAGACCAAAGACTATGCCTGCATAATAATTTTACGTGTTTGAATTTTATCAGTGAGGCTGTTTAAAATGGATTGTACAAAATGATACAAACAAAAGTGAACATAATTTGTTTTTATTATATTTAACATTAATAAAGAGGTTGTATAAGAAAAGTGTTGTAATAAAGCGACACACTGTAGCCCAACATTTTGTTAAGAGCATGTAAATGAACTAATACCAAGCAAGTGAGCTTATGTAGCAAGGCTTCAGGCTTGCATTTTGGAGGTTCTTAGTTTGAATCTTGACCAGGACACCAGTTATCCTCTCTGAGGTTTTTTATTCGTAGGTAAGTCAATAAGTAAGTTACAAATGGATATAGAACTTAAATAAGTGTACTGATTTGAAAAATGCTTTTATTTCTCAACATAATCTCCCTGTACATTGAGGCACTTGTCCCATCGTTTCAGAACCCCCTGAAGACCAGCAGCATAAAATTCTTTGGGCTGCTATTGGAACCAGGCGATGACTTCCATATCTATAGCTTCATCGCCGAAAGATGATGTTTAAGAGGGCCGAACAAATGGAAGTCACTTGGAGCAAGGTTGGGGCTGTACGGAGGTTGCTCGAGGACTTCCCACTTGAAATTTCGCAGCGTCTCATTTGTCTTGTTGGCAGTATGGGGACGTGCATTGTCATGCAAGAGCAACATGCCTGGTTCCTGCATCAGCCCAAAGAATTTTATGCTGCTGGTTTTCAAGGGCTTGTGAAATGATGGGACAAGTGCCTCAATGTACAGGGAGATTGTGTTGAGAAATGAAAGCATTTTTCAAATCAGTACTCTTATTTGTTTAAGTTCTATATCCATTTGTAACTTACTTATTGACTTACCCTCGTAGTTCTTCTCAGCCCCCCTCAGGCAGGGTAGTACCCCATGTTAGCCCACAACCACTTCATGTGCTTTCCAATTAATTGTTCAATAGTAATGAGCCTACCATTTGACACTGTCTGAACTGTTTACAGCAACAGTAAATAATAAATAAAAAAGCAAATAATTCCAGTTTTGTCTGTGCTGTCTTGAAACCTTTCCAGCTCATTACACATTGCCAGATTCCTTTCAGAGTTTGACCATAAAAGATGCAGCTTTAAGTTTCATTCAGAACAGTCTTTGCCCCACTGTGGCTGCACAACTCTGCCTCTGTAAATGTGCTGCTGAAAAAGGAGTGCCTGATTTTGGCAACCTTCTGCTACATGTGTATCTATCATAGGTATGTGATCAGGAAAGAATGCTTTGAACACAAAAAGAACATAAACAATATTGTATGGTAAAGGTTAAGCACTTAAAGATGATGGTATGCCACTGAGGGAAAGGGGGAACTTCCATACCAAACTCCTAGTACAAAAAAGTTACAAAGCACTGCTGACTTGAATTAATAGAAGTACTGTCCTGGAAATGTGAAAAAAGCAATGACTACAATAAAACATCATAACATTGCTAATAAAACCCAAAGATTCAACATCCTAATGCCAAAGCCACTGGGCAGTAATCTCCAGCCAGTTCCATCTGCCCACCACCAGGCAAGTTACCTCATGTGGTAATGCTTCTGACCTTTATTTTGGAAGTTTTGAGTTTGAATCTTAGTTGGGACACCAATATCCTGAGGTTTTTATGGTTTTCTTCAGTCCCACCAGGCAAATGCCTACTTAGTATCTCAAATTAGGCCGTGACTACTACTGCATCGTTTCCAGTTCATTATTAGCCAATTGTACTTCCATTCAATGCTATATAGATTGAGCTGCTGGTAGCATCATTAAGTTAACCCCTGTCACTCTCATTCCACGAAATGCTCCATATCCACCATCCAGAGCTGGAACAATAGACCAATTAGTGGCAGACATACCAAATGGACTGTCTCACCCCACCCCCACAGAAAAACAAAGCACACACTAACCAATAATATAGGCAGTGAAGGAATAATGGTCCCTACCCTTGATTAATTAAGCACCACTCCATGAAGGCGTATGGGGGGTGGAGGTATAGCTCCATACTTGACCTGAGCACTAGGTGGAGGTGAGTGGTCAGGTTCACACCTCGCCTGCTTTACTCACGGTAACCATTGGATAGGTGTCTGGGTGAACCGCAGAGACTGTCTGGATGCTGTGGAGCAGAGAAAATTTTCTTTAGCCTGCCAGGAATCGAATCCTGGTGTCCAGCCCATCACTGTACTGACTGAGCTACCTCAGCTTACTGATGTGTCAGTATCTTAATCTTCCTCTTTGTGACCCTCTGCCTGGCTGCTTCAGTCATCAACCTGTGAAGAGAACAACCAGTACACCTAATCCACTTTAAGTCAATGGTGCTCTTAATGGCAGCTCTGATATGCTGCTCCACTGAAGTGAAATGGGCCACCTTTGCCATTATACACTCCATTAGAGTTACAGCAGTACCAAAAGTCTCAACAAGCTTCTCAGAAGGATAGGTCAGAGACTGTTCTGTATCACTGCACTCCTTGAAATATATGAATACATTGGCTGATACAGCACTTGGGATGTCAGGCATGTCTTGCATGCATCACAGCTGACACCTCGAAGAACCTGTCTGGCAATGGAACCACTGACGTACGCTACTGAGAACACTTCCATGTCATCAGCAGGTACTGCAGTGCTTATGTCCTTCTGTACTTGCTGAGCAACATGGAAACTCTCAGGCACACCAGCATGAGTTTCCTTGCCATGACTTGTGGAAGAATTTTGTGAAGCAGCCTCAGGTTCCCTGAGAAATGAATGTAGGTTATCCAGAAGAGTAGCACCATCATCCTCACAATTAGTTCCCCCCAGAACTCTAAAAGCAAGGCCATTGATGATACTAGTCTTCAGGGCATCTACAGACTGTCCCACTGTTGGGTTATTGTTAGAACCACAGTTCAAATGAATAGCCCCAAACGTGTCCTCCAGGGGATCCTGATTCAGGTTTCGGGTGTGAAGGTACTTAAAACCCGCCTCTTTCAGTGTCCTCCACACATGCTGGGCAGCAGTGATGTCAATCAGCCACCCATTCTGTGAAGGAGGATGATGAAGAAAGGTGGGTTTACCATCCTTGAGGAAGATCCAACTATTTATCCCCATACTTGCCCTTTTCCAGTGCTCTATATTCGGACTGCTATTGTTGAGCAGGCAAGGCATTGTTTCCCCAGGGTCAACACACGTTCCACCATTGAAACTATCAAAGAGGTTGTCAACCTCCTCAACAAACGCAGCTGTTGCCAGGTATTCACTGCAGCACCCTCCTGAAAGAACATTAAAAAGGAAGTTAGTGAGCTTTCTTACATGATGGACTGCCATATTTCTTCAGACTGGAAAAAAAACACGCTTTGCAAAGGACTGCCATAAAAAAGAATTTGTGCATTTGATTACTTTATTCCTCATAGCAAAGACTTTGCCACCTCTTTCTCTCATAAATCACATTACTGCTTTTCAGATATTTTTAATTACCCTAAAAACATTAGTATTGTGACATATTCTATGTAACCTGTATATTGATATACAGTTTTTAATAAATGATGAAAACTAGCCCTCATTATTCCCATTAGCCACTTCTTTCATAAGAGAACATAGTTAATAGCATACAGTGCAGTGGTCCTTACCTGCAGCCACTAGAGAGTTGAGGCCTGCTGCCACACTATGGCTCATAACTTGCGCAGCCATATTAACTTTCATAACACTCTGTGCACTGGGGTTCAGGTGTGTGAAGAACTGAGACATCTTTCCCTTAATTCTTTGACTTACAATACATGACTGCATAGTGTTTGCTCTACTAGTTCTTGCATGTCATTTGCCGGGCAGTAACGATGTTACCCCGGAAACGTTACAGTAACAGCTCAGGTACCGTTGCTTAGTAACAGCGAGTAAACAGTCATTGCTATGTAAGGTTTACAACAACAGTGGATCGTGTGCTCACCAATTACAAGCTAGAAACCATTTGTTGCCTAGCAACAGCTGAGTAAACAGTTGGTGCTAGACAAAACCTGCAACAATACAGTGACATGTTTTCTATAGGTCCAACCCTAGGATATATAAGATACATTGAGTGGAAGTTTACAGTTCGACATTCTAGTGAGAGCTGTTAACATGAAAAGGACCAATTGTGAAATTAATTGTTCAACCTTTTCTGTTATAGTTACGTTGAATTGCAGTTACGGCATTGAGTAATAAGGTGATGTCACAAGAATACACTCCTCTAGGTCTTGTTTCATGACAGGGTGGGTGTCTGTCAGCTTGAACAACTGACGAAATGGTCTGGGTTTGTCAACTTCATACAGTTTCAATATGTGGTCCCATTTGGCAATAACAGGAAGTTGGTTGCCAGGTGCTCAGACTTCAACTACTTATCATACTTTCAGAATAGGTTTCAGGTGCACTTCAGGAGGTGGGGAGGATCATATACTGTTGCAATTTCTTGATTATGAAATCTGAAGAGTGGTTTCCTTTTGGAAGCACCCAACAGTTTCAATGCCTTGACATTGTTGGCCCCCATGTCACACACAGTGGCAACAACCTTCAGTCCAGCATTCTGACAGGCATCAAGAACCTCCTTCAAGTATTGCACAGTCATCTCTGCCTTAGTGCTTCCATGAGTAAAATAGTAAGCAACTGGTTACTTCCACTTTCCATGTAGGCCACGGATCACAAAAACTACAGCACAATTTGCAATATTGCATGTCCTGCCCTGGCTTCCACAATCCTCAAAACCCTCAATGCACTCAATTTTATGGTTGAAATGAGAGTTCTCCCTGATGGACATTTCATCAAACATAAAACAACAGTGGTGATTTCTACCAGACATTTTCTGCAGAGACTGTTGGAGTGCATGAAACACATGAGCATTGATGCCTGTCCTAAATGGAACAGTATTCAGGATGGACTGCAAGGATCGTCTCGATGCAAGGGGGAGCAGTGAACGCAGAATGAGATAGTATTTAGGGCTATGTTTCGGGAGAGACAGGGCAAACACTTGTTCATCAAAATTCCACCTCCTGCCCTTAGGCTTCTGTCTAATGTTCTGAAACAGTGGTGCCAAAAATCTGGTAGCTTCTAAAGTGAAAGAATATGAAAGACTCTGCATCAGTGGATCACCATCCACATCACAGAGATTTTTCAGGTTCTTTCCCTTATATTTCTTTTTGAGTTTACAGAGCACTCTCTTTATTCTGAATATGTTCATATAATTTCCTTTCTCTCAGTGACAATTCTGAAAGTGAAGCCAAATTAAGTTCTTTTAGCAGAGAATGCTTTGCTCTAAGCTTTGAGGAAGAACTCTGACAACTGATATGCCCAAGTTCTCCAACAGAAGCATTTGTATTTACAGAACTTAGGGGAAGAGAGGTTTCTTTCGCTGCAAAGGTGTTTGCTGCTGTTGGTGGTGGTTGGACTGAAGACATCTGAGAGGAAGTGGAAGGACCGTCTGCATGTATAGGAATATGTAATACAGTAGAGTACACCACTGTCTTGCTGTAAGGGGTGGGAGTTATAACTGTGGGCAAAGGATCCAAGGAAGGTGTATGTAATGAAGAGACAGGAGATTGTGGGCATGACTGTGAAGCAGAACCTGAGTCACATGGAAGTGCCACTCTGTTCAAGTGTACCCTTTCAGCTTGAGTGAAATCAATGTCCATGAAATGTTTCCTGCACAAATAGTTATTGTGCAGCCTTCCAGCAGAATCAATAGTGCAAGATATTACAGCTTTTCCTGCCCATACTACAGCCTTGTAAAAGTAGAACAAATAGACTCAAAACCTAGATAATTCTTCAGTAAACATTACAAACTTGGTACACATTCTAAATTTTGGGGTTATGTTGAATAAATTGAACACAGACATATATTAAACTTAATTTATTCATTGGATCAAGCAACACATAATAAAGTAATTACACCATGAATTAAAACAGACATACCGTGCTGGGTTCTTTGGAAAGTTGAAGAATCTGGTTCCTTGGCTGCTGGATGACAAGCACCCAGCAGCAGCAGCATGTCTTCGTTTTCATGTTTATACTCCAAGAAGCAATACAAAAAATATAACAGTAAAACTGGACTCTTAGAACTCCTTCACATTCTACAGACAATCTTTGGGCTAAACCGAAAGTTTCAGAACATATCATAAAACAAATATCGTTTAGATGACAGTTTACCATAACCTCAAAAATTTTGGGCTTCATAGAATTCTATATATTTCTAATCTCATTTGTGGTAGTAAGCATACCGTTCCTATACACAAATAATATGTTTAACACAGAGATGTAACTTCGTTCGTAAATGTCTGCTTCCGTTTCACATCCACATCAAATCAAAATTCATACTTACCATTTTGTGTGCAATGAACCACCATAATGACGATAATGACCATAATCGCATATAATTGCGGGAATTCAAATTGGTTCGAGTATGCACTCTGATTGGTCGAGATCTGTGTGTAGTATTTGCCTCCACACATAGAGGCAGTAGTTACCTTGTTGCCCTTCTCCTATGTCAGTTTCTACCCCCTGAATTCAAGATCGTTCAACAGCTGCAACAGTGCGAGGATGATGTGGTGTGGATGTTTAGTGGAATTAGACGTGTAAGGAGATTTTCGTGTGGTTCATTTGTTTTTGCAGGTTTGTTTGTGGGATGTTACAATAAAAAGGAAAATTTGTTTTAGGAAATTCAATTAATATGTCATCAAGAGTTCTGAGGAAACTGCAGGGAGATAAAGACTTTGCTAATGATCAGCAGAATGATAACAGTGATCCTGAATCCGACTTAGAAAGTACAGGAGGTGCAAAGAAGAAACAACTTAATATAAATCGCTATGACTTGGTACGGTAATTCACTTTGTCATTTCCTCTGTTAAACGTTTAATAGATTCATGTAAAATAGTTCGAAGGCATAAAATAAGTATCATGTCTTTGCTGTACGTTTACAATAAACGGGATACGTAACCGAGCTGCTAAATGGTGGCATTAGTTAGTAATGAATAATGTTTATTTCCACCAGGAAACGCGGTAATTGCTGTGGAATTTATTGTTGAAGATGCATGACGTTCCACACTGCTTATTCTTGAGGTAGCATTTTATTATTATGTTGTATACAGCAGCTTTGAATTACCAAGAAATATTGAAACCATGTTCAGAAACGAGTTATAAAAATCGTTTCGTTCGTGTGGTCATCTATAATTTGTTAACTTAGTATGTTTGGTCATTCATATTAGTAAAAACGTATGGTTGCAACTTCAGAGCATTTTGAAGCCCTGTAATGTTTCATACAAGGCCTATGTTGTTGATCTTGTAGATAATTTTGTGTGCCCATGCGCACAGTGTTAGGTTAGGTAATGTTCATGTTGGTACATATACATATACACCTCAATGAGCCCAGTCATGAGAGAGAAACCCATCCTCTTGTCAGAGAGGATGTAACATAAGGACTATACCTGCAAGGGTTCAGTTGCCCTCTCCAATAAAACTCGGTTCATGAGCCTCAAGGGGCTTGGCACCAGGATAAAGTGATTGGTTGTAAACCTCCAGCCATAAAGTAACTCTGACTCTGACAGTCAGTCTGCATTTTCATTGCACAGCCAGATTTGTTCTCCTTGGGAATTAGTGGATTTGAGTTTTGTGCAGTTGGGTAAGGGGTGTTGGTTTTCATGTGGCATTGTAGCCAGTTTGTCTTCAGTGTTGGTTCCTGAGTTGGATTAGGTTGACAGTGGGGCATCTACCTATGTCTCTCGAGGCAGATTTTAGTTTGATAGGGTTAGGTTGTTTAGAATGGGTGGGTTTAGGTTGGGTTTGTGACAGTCAACTGAACTTCTCGCCATGTTATCTGTCTGGGAATTTGCATAGATTGTACAAAATTGTGCAGAGTTGCACAGATCACACCGTATTAACTTCGTTTGAGAGCACCACTATGGAAATTTTGATAAAATAATATGCAACATTTGTTAAGACAATATATAGAATGTAACACCAGAAAATAGTTTTCTTATAAAAACTGTGTTTAGCTTTTAGCATGATACCAATAACTAATGAACCACTTGAACTAGGCTAGTGGAATTTTGATGAGAATTAGATCATAATCTCACCCAGTAATTCTTCATGAAATATTGTTTACATGTCAACAGCTTCAAGTATGATGATAGTGCAGACTTTAAGATTACATTTGATAGCAATCACAGTCTATAGTAGAAATCAAACACAGAAGTGGGGCAGTATTCAGTCACAGTAGTAGTTCCTGTGAAGCATATGAAGTAAAGTAGGTATCATAAGTTCTTCGTATAACTTCTTGTTCATGTCTGTCTGATGTGACCGTGAATTATAAATACATTTTTCATTGCATAGCTGAATCAGCAGTCCCATTCAGAATCTGAGGTAAAGGAGGATGATGATCATGAAACAGAGGCGGCTAATCCTCCAGAAGAGGCTGATGATATACGAGAATCATCACGAAGGAAAAAGAAGAAGAAGAAAAAGAAGAAACCAGAATTTAAGTCCTGGAGTAGTCACAGAAGTAGTGAAGATAACTTAGAGGTACCTTAATTCATTATATGCCATTACTGTATGATAAATTTAAAAAGACTCATTTAAACATCCACAGATTTAAAGTTTGAAGTTAAAAATGTGATTTTCATGTTGGGTCATCTTTATATGGTGAGTTTTATACTGTTGGATTTTTAGTGCTTTTGTGACATTTGGCATGTTGTCCTCCAAGTGTCAGTGTTGATTTAATAATTGTTGTTCTGCCATTTAAAATTCTGGCAGAATTTGTGAACATTATATGACTGCTGATCATCACATAGATACCAATCATTAGCTCCTCTTGCTCCCCACTTGAAACCATTTGCATGCAATAACAGATAAACTCACAAAATAAAACAGAACTCTACCAAATCTTGTTTCAAGTTATCTGCATGCATTTTCATATCAAATCAGACTGTATCAGACCAAAACATGATGCTAACATAGTACATGACTGAGAATCACAGTTGAATTGGTTGCAATCCTGCTTAATGTTTCGAAGGTTTTGGATTCAGATCTTGGCCTGAAGACCAACTGTCCAAACTGAAGTTTGTTAATGATTTTCCTCAGTCCCACCAGAAAAATTCTGGGATAGTATCTGAAATTACTTCATGACTCCTTCCTTCCACATCCTTTCCAATCCATTATTCCATTAACTAATCCTACCATTTGATGTTATGTTAAAGTCACTCGTGGCGTGTGGACCCATTGCTAGGCAATGGCCACGAAATAATCAGCTATACAACAGCTGATGCTAGGTAATGGCTCTGTAAACAATGGCCATTGCTAGGTGATGGCCTCAACAGACGCTCATGCAACAATGGAGGACCTGTTGGAGGCAGTGTTTTCTGTGTAGCCCTTGCTGAGGCTACATAAAGAGAAGCAGCTGTGATTATGAGATAGTCTTGAGACAGCAGTGAGAAGAGTAGGAGGTTGCTGTGAGATGGAGGCCAGCCTGGGAGTCAGTCACTTGAAGCAATGAATAAGTTGTTTGACAGTTGCCAGCCAGTAAGGACATGAACACAGCAGCTGAGGAAGCTACAGCATTGGAAGCCATTACCAGCAACAGACTGAGAAGACAGTACATGCCGTGGTGAACTGCAGAGTGTGTGAATTAGCAATAGCACTATAGTTACTTGTATGATCTGTAAGTAATTAATAATCCAGTCCCCATTTATAGTGAATCATACACATGACAATATTTATTGACTTCTGGCAATAGAATCATTAATATTAAATTGTATATTTCCATGAATGCAGGCAAGATATGTAGTGCACATAATTTTCCAGTGTATACTGGAACTATGGAATAGGAACACAGTGTGGCAACCTAGCTTACTGAAGCAGTGTTGCCACTTCTCTACTGCAGAACAATGGAGGGAGACATTCCCCAGACTCGAAAAACAAGTATTGCCCTGACCTTTAGAGTAGTCTTCATATTCATTGTTGTATAACAATTGATTATTTAATTATTTTGTCATGTGATTGAGTGGCTATAAATGGGGTTTGATTTGGTAACTGGATTTATTGAACTCTTACAGATTGTAACTGCAAGTAATTATAGAATTATCACTAGTTCACACACACTGCAGTTCACTAATCAAACACTAAATCTTCTCAGTTTGCTGTATCTTCACTAGTCATTGCCTGGTAGTGGCGGACATTCGCCTTACTCAGGGTTCCCTCACTATCCATGTACCTTAGCTACTGGCTTCTAACAACAGCGGGTCACAAGGACTGAACTGCAGCAGTCCTCTACCTCACTCACTCACTCACTCACCAACCTGTTACTCTTCTCACTTCCACTTCAAGACTCTCTCATAATCACAGCTGTTCCTCGTTATATAGCCTCAGCATGGCTAGCAACGGCTGTTTCAGCTGGCTTCACAGTTCTTGCCTTGAAGAAATATGCCACAATATATTTTACCCAGTTGTTGGTTTTTTGCATTCTTTACTTCACTTAATACCTTCCTTCATAGTATAACATTCTCCTACCTTGGTTCTGCTTTTTTATCTGAGAGAGCCATTTTTCTTTTACTCTCCCCTTCTTCTTATTCTTGTTCTCTAATAAAATAAGAGATACTTAACAAATGTTTCATGAACACATTTGTTCAGAAAAAACACTGAAATCTTCTCATTAGGGCTTCATTTGTTGTTTTTTTACCATGTCTCATCTGGTTTCATTGAAGGTAAAAACACTACCTTCATATACATTATGAAATACTGGGTAGGCATAGAAATTAAATGTATGGCTTAATTTGTAGCTTGTTTTATCTTTGTAGTTAGAAAAGAATGAACAGTCAGCTGTGGCCTGGGAACCTGCAGCAGCCAATTATTCAAAAGATCTTATGGGTGCAAGGAAACCAATATTACATGTTAGCCGCAGGAATCTCAATCCAAATAATGAACTGAAGAGGAAATTTGGCTCTAAAGTAGTTCAGAATGAACAGAGGTAAACTTTTTACAGTCAACTCTCGATTATACGGGATAATGGTGGGGATGGAAATCATGATTAATCGAAAACCCGGTTAAGACAAATTTTATTAAAAGTAGTACTGTAATACTGTACCTTCATAATACTATAGGCCTGCCTGTATTTAAATTTATTCAACCTCATTTTTATGTTATCTCATACATGTTATACTTTTTTTACATTACACTGAAGTATGAATTAGTTATTTCAATCACAGTCTTCAACAACATCCAACACTTTTTACGAATATTAACACTTAAAAAAAATTAATATTGTCATTTACTTTTTCGCGGCATTTTCCTTTTTCTGTTGAATACTTAACACAACACGCTTCCTTTTACACCCTGACATTTTGCTAACGCACTTGAAGATCGATACAAAGATACTAACTGGGGCGATATATCTGTCCTTGAAACTTTCCACAAATCCTTGCATTCTTTCACCCCTACCCTAGAACATTGTGTTAGCATAACGGGACCAAAGAATGCAGAGCTCGGTTCACACTAGTGTGAAAATAGTGTTACAACTCACCATTTGAAACAAAAGTGAATGAATATTAAACAACATATAAGCCTCAAAAGAGCCTCAGTAGCCCCGGTTAAGCCGCAAACTGGATAATCGAGAGTTGACTGTATAAATATTTTTAAATGATAATATCTAGTAGGAGAATGTGTTAGTCAGAAGATACATTTCTTTCTGGCAGAGCAGAGATGCACAGTAACATAATAGTCGTCATTACATTATGTGAGATTTGAGGTTTTAATGGCAGTATGAATGTAGGTTATGGTCTTATGGATTATAATGATATTTCAGAAGAGCTTGCTGCTATCATCTTCAGTGTTGAAGTAAAGATAAAGGCAACAGGTTCCTCCATAATGTTCTTAAGCACCTACCAGTTACACACTCATAACCTAGAAGATTATAGTTACTACAATGTGTTTGGCTTTTCTGTAATACATATGAATGCTGTTTGTGTGTTCATTGCACAAACTGCATAAAATAAATGCACAAAGGGAAGACTGTATCCATCCATCTTGTCTGGCCATTAGCATATTTTATCTTGAAAGGATTTATATTGACTTTGCCATTGGTATCTGTACCAGTAGCTGCTGATTTCAGTTAATTTTGGTTTGTACTGGTCCAGTATAAGTACAAGGTGGTTCAAATATGACCAGGACTGCTTTGTGTGTAAACAAGCCGTACTGCGCAGCAGCTGTACGACCTTGAGAGTGTGAAGCCACAACCTCCACCCTCCCTCCTGTTTGGGTTAGAACCTGTTCAGTCCTGTCTGGGAGTTGCTAGAGTGATGAGTGAACAGAAGGTACTATGGAGCGTAGAACAACGCATTGTGATCAAATTCCTCATTGGAGGAAACGTCCTGTCCGCTGAAATTCACCACAGTCTCCAACAGCAGTACGGGGAAGAGTGTCTCTCACGGACCCGTGTGTTTGAGTGGTGTAAGTGCTTCAGAGAGGACAGAGAGCACAGAGAGCATGTGGAGAATGAACTGCATGATCAGCCGTCGCAAACATCCATCACCGAGCCAAACATTGATCGTGCAGACGCGCTTATTTGTGAGACTAGGCGCATCATTATCAAGGAACTTGGAGCAATACTGTCCATCAGTGTTGGTAGTGTAGAAGACGTTGTGAAATACCACCTGCACTATCGCAAGATGAATGCACGGTGAGTACCACACACTTTGACGGACGTGAACAAAATGGTGCACATGCAAGCTGCCAGTCGTCTCCTACAGCAGTTTGAAGACGAAGGTGATGCATTTTTGAAGTCTGTAGTGACCACCGATGAAACGTGGGTGCACTACTTCAATCCCGAGTCCCAGCAGTCATCACGTGAGTGGCGGCATACCAGTTCTCACAAACCCAAGAGAGCGCAGAGCAGCCGTTCGGCAGGGAAAGTGATGGCAACGTTCTTCTGGGACTGGCAGGGGGTCATCCATGTAGACTTTCTGACAGATGCCAGAACAGTCAATGCAGCTTATTACTCAGACCTCCTGACAACAGACATGAAGGAAACGATCCGATCCAAGCGGAAGACAGGTGGAAAGTGGCTAGCCTTCCTTCAAGACAATGCACGCCCCCATACAGCCAAAACAATGGAAACCCTCCAGAAATTGAAATGGAACCTTCTGACACATCCTCTGTACAGTCCTGATTTGGCCCCAAGTGATTTCTGCCTTTTCGGAAGGCTCAAATCAGACTTGCAAGGCATGCGGTTTGTGGACAACGCTGTCATTCAGACTGTTCGGGAGTGGATACGCCGCCAACCACAAGCCTTTTTTGAAAAGGGCATCAGGATGCTTCCAGAATGTTGGAAAAGGTGTGTTGACTCCGGAGGGGAGTACGTTGAAGACTGACATGTGCAAGTAAGTGTTTGGCAATTGTGGTTTTTAAAAAAAAAGTCAGTCCCAGTCATATTTGAACCACATTGTGTTGCACCAAATATGGATCCATATTGGGAGTTAACCTTAGTTGTATTATATAATACTGCCTGATGATTGTCCCATGAGGACTGAAACATGTACTGTTAGTTCCTCGGAACTCTAGCCGTGGTAGAGGGGTCATACGATCTCTCGCAGAGCTGGGGAGGCAGTCTTATCAGCTTATGTCAGCGTGGGTACTACCAGTTTGAAATGTAGCATCTTGGAGTGTGGTCAGGTGTATAGTACATTGTGTTGCTTGTTAGTTGGTCTCCATAGGCAATGTTTTCTGTTCAGGGAGTAGCTCTGAACATCGCCACAGGAAGCGTAGAGCTTCATGTGCTCAACAACAGCGTTTACCTTTCCACGTGGCTAAAGTTATGAGGTACTGACTATAGCTGTAAGAAATAAAATTCAATCTGAGAAATATAGATCGATTGAAAACCATTTTTGTTGTGTTGATGGTTAACCTTACTTAGCCATAGAAATTGTGAGGCACAGTACTTTTTTAATAAAGCTTTAGAATATTGAAAAAAGGTTGTTAAATTTCACATTTGGAAGCCACCATCATAATTTCATCTTAACTAGACCAATCCTTTGTGTTTTATAAAAACAGGGTGCCAGTGTCAATAAGCATCAGCTGTTGGAGCATGGAGCAGCATACTGGCACATATTGACATGTTTATTTTTAAACAATACATATCTCTCAGATAATATATTATTATCTGACAGATATGTAGTTTGCTTGCGGACTACAAGCCACGGAGTTTGTTTTATGCGTCAGATACAAAATACATTTTATTGTTTCAGTAAAAGAAGAGGCCGTGGATATCCCAAGCCAACTTGTCTTGTTTCACCTAAAGAGAACTGGCTACCAATTGGAAAACTAGGTATTCACTGTTCTGTTCATACATTAGCCATGAGACTTTCTGAACATGTATATTCTTGGATTGAGACAAAGTGGTGGGTTGCTGTTAGGTGCACAGTAGTAAGGGCTGTAGCATGAATAAGGTAAACCAAAGTCAGTCAGTCATCAGTACTTTTATCATCTGAATTCTCTTGTGGCATTCATAGTATATAATATAATGTATAATATAATTTTGTTGCCACAAATTGTTTAGGGCAATTTTTTAGTTAAAGTGACTTTTACTGTGCTTTAAATATATAAGACCAGATATCAGATTTTTCACAGGAAAGTTGGATGATTTGATTTATAGGCATTCAGTTACTTTAAAGAGTGGCACAGGAAACTTATTTGGGAGGATTTTCCTCTTGGTTAACATGTGATAATGTGCTTTAGATCCTGTCAGGCCATTTCATTGATTGTTTTTACCCTTACACTGCAGTGGTCGACATATGTCAATCTCTGAAAAACATGGTGTCCTTGCTGCGATCAACAAAACCCATATTGCGACTTTAGAGTTTCAAAACTCAGGTTTCTTTGCACCAATCTCATTTTAACTTGGTGGGTGCATAAAGCCATCCATTGGGAACGTAACGAAGCATCATTCAGTTCAATGGCTGCATTGTTCTGCCCTCTAGGTTAAGAAATGTAAAAGGTTGCATCTGCACAGCGAGGCACGCGCTCCATGGTCATGTGGCGTGGGTATTTCACAGGGCTAGTAAAAATGGCTTCATATAGTGCACGGTGCTTTCTATAATAATTTTAAATAACGTTCTGTACTTTGGTCGACATATGACATAGTGATAAGACTAGGATAGTGAATTATGTACTTTTTTTTGGCCATCTTGGACAACCCTGATTTAAATGGACTTTTCCCCTGTGAGAAATACTGAATAATTCAACATTTTTTTAAAATTCTGCTGCCAGTTCCCTGTCTGCAGTAAGATTAGTTACATTTTATCACAAATTTTCATACTTTGCACTTAAATTGTTTATAAATGATTTCTTCAAGAATAATTCAGCACAGAGGGTGCTGAGAGTTGCTTAACATACTAGCAGTGAAAGGGTTAAGTACTGTCATGAAAATTCTGTGTTGAATAAACGAAAAGGCTATGTTGGGCAGAATGTCCAAACTTCAAATATTTTTTCTGTAGTACAGTTTGTGATGCCTTTGTTTCTGGATCAGCTTTGTCCCTCCATATGATACATTATGAGGTGTGTTTTTATAGGAAAAACTGTGTTATGCTTGTTAAAGGGGTGTTTAAGTGCCTAATAAGTGTGTAATGGAGGTCTGCCTGTTGCTAAATTTCTTGTAGCAATCACGGAAGATAACTAAGAACTGTTTCCCCCCAGTCATCAAACAAGTAATGGCTTCTGTACATCCAAGCTCAGAGCTCTTAGGGAAAGTTTGTACTGCAAAAAGAATATCTGCCTGAACAGATGGAGTTTGAAGTTGAACATCGTAGGTGACAGTTACTCATTCAACTATTTTAACACATCATGTCAAAGAAAACTTGATGCATGCATATATGTACTGGTTAGCAACTTGCAGCAGGACATACTGAAATTTATATTCTTTAAAAGTGCATAGCATGAATCTGTCAGGCAAATTTTGTTCAGATATGCTTGGAATGTGTGTAGTAGTGATAGAAAGAATGACGACTTTTGAGTCCCTCCTTCACATAGAGAAGCTTGCTCTTCTAATTAACATAATGCTCAAAAGAGTGAAGCAACTTGTCTTATTTAAATGATCTTTGCCTTTGTGTTCATTTATGTTACTACCACACTTTTTATTTATCATAATGCTTAACCATTTGAATATTATTTTCTCTCAGTTCCTGTAAAATAATGCAATTTTAACTTTAAAATATCCCCCCCCCCCCAAAAAAAAAGAACAAACATGCCTAGTGAATGAAGTCCAGTGGCACAGCAAAGGGGAAGATTATTTCTTGTGGACTAAAGTGGAATCCCTCAGTGTATGGTAATGGATTGTTGTTGGACTTCAGTTAGCTATTACAGTAACAGAGTTAACATATCTTCTTAGTTATCGATTACTGATAAAAGAGACATAAATAAACTGCAAACTTTCAAGTTTGGTGCTACGCAAAAATCAGTTTCCTGTAACCCTGCTGGCTAGTGCAAGAGCCACAAAAGCATGAAACTGCTTTTCTGTAATTTGACTTACAGGTACTAAACAGTATGTATCCACAGTCTGTCAGTAATGCAACAATTGTTGCATTATTGATGGACTGTGGATACACAGACATTTAATTAAAGATTTGCAACAGGATTTTGAAATACAGAATTAATAAACAGTAGTGTTGGAGCGGAAGACAGCACATGTGCTTAATGTGTAGATGGTCATAATCCTTGGAGTCATCTTTTGTCTAAATGTTGCCATTGTCATATTTGAATAATGTGGAATAATTTTGTTTTCATTTTAATAGGGTTATCAATGAAGTTAGTTGGAAATCTTCACCATGACTGTACATATTTCAAATATGAACATAACACCAACTACCAGCAAATACAGAAGAGGTTCCTGGAGGCAGTTGAAAGTCTCAACCCTGACAATATTGTAGTAAGTAGTGAGTGAGAGAATATTTGTAATATTGGATTTGAGGTTCTCACACCTGTGGTTATAAAGAGTTCTGTCTTCTTGGATATAACACTGTATAGTCTGGTAAAACTGAACTGACATTTCAGAGAAATGTGTTACCTGCATCTTCAGTCTTGGTGAGTAAGCCAAGCAAGAAACAATACCTGCTTCATGTTGATTTCTTGTTTGTTTTACTCTTAAGCGTGAAGATGGAGGCGATGTACTCCTCTGAAACATTGGTTGACTTCCACTGGTCTACATGGAATTATATCCCTGAAGGTAGAATTCTTCAGTATTTGTAGTGTCCAGTAATGTGGTGAGATTATGGTAACACAGTGCATAGAGAGCACGTTGTGTTCTAGGTGCAGGTTGTACTAATTCTAGTAGGTCAGTCTTTCAGCAGTTATCTCTCTGCCATTAGCTGTCATTATTTTAATGGAAAGTGCTTGCTTAAAAGAGCTTCTTAGACCATATTTTTTAGTTTTCCAATATTAGTAACACTATCGAACTTGACGGAATTGTAAACATGTGAAGCCCCAGTTTCTTAAATAAAATATGTGTTTCTTTGAAGCTGTTACTATGAATGGCAAACTTCACCACTGTTAATGTAAAATTTGAGATGTAACTACAATACACTGATTTAGGAATTTGTTTTGCTGCTCCTTTCTATCTGATGCCCATGATTTACAGTATTAAAAAATAAAGCCAATGTTTTCTCCTTGAGCTTCAGATCTAATTTGGCCACTTCATATTTCAGTTATGTAACTGCATACAGAGCACAGGAACATATGTAAATGTGTATCACTTCTGGGTACTCATAGTCATGGCAAATTATTTTCTCATCTTCTTGTAGTTATGATTAAAAACTGTAACTGGAAATAGAACATTACTGTATTAGTATGTCTCTTGTCTTAAATGTTTATTTTATGTGGGTTTAAATTAGGTCTACCATTCTAAGGGAAGAACATAGATTGAGAGTATTTAAAAAGAAATACTGAGGAGCATATTTGGACCTCAGAAAAGAGTAAATGAGGATGTAGAAAATAAAATGAGGAATTTGATGATTTATACTATCCAGGTATGTCGTTAGGGTGATTAAATCAAGGATGGTGAGGTGGGTAGTGTAATATTAGTCATACAAAATTTGTCAGAAAACTTGAAAGGAAGAATCCATTTGGGAGACCTAGGCATAGATGAGATTGTTGTATTAAAATTTATCTTTGTGTAATATAGTATGAGACCATGGACTGGATTCAACTGGCTTGAATAGAACTTGTGGCAGGGTCTGTTTAACATGTTATTAAACCTTTGGGCTCCATAGTAATAAGGAAGAACCAATACTGTGAGTTAGTTAATGAAATCCAGGTACTGGGCAAGTGAAATATTTGTGACTGTCAAACTAAGCCAACATTTTCTGACCTCTGTCTGTTATTGATATGTATTATTTTAGGCAATAATCAATGAGCACCCTTACCATGTAGATACACTCATTCAGCTGTCTGACCTCTGCAAAATGAGTGAGGATCTGCAGATGGCAGCACAACTCAATGAAAGGGCACTGTATTGTTTGGAATGTGCCTTTCATCCACTCTTTAATATGGCCAAGGGAAACTGTAGACTTGATTACCGGAGGCAAGAGAACAGGTAAGTCTCATTGTGTAGATGTACTGCGTTCTTGAGTTTGAATTATACTCTATGCAGTACCTTACTGTTCTGACTGTAAGATGCATCCAGACTTTAGAGGAAAAATTTTAGGAAAGTCCTACTAGAGCTTGTGACTGAGGTGCGTGCAGATTTTGGGCAGCATTTTCCAGGAAAAGAACCTGTCAGGGTGTGAGATCATCAGTTAATGATGTACATCATTATATCATTAAACAGTTTACTAGGTTATGTTTTCAGCATACTTCCAGTATTTATACACGAGTCAGAAATTCATTTCTGCTACGTTAATACTTTTGTCACAAGATGGTAGTGGGTATGTGGTTCATGTAAAAGTACTGGCAGTATATAATAAGTTATGATTCATCTGTGACTGCAGTGAATAGCAGCATCAATCAGTCGAAATTTATTAATCCAATAATACTCGCAGTACTCCGAAAGGATACTGTGGTGTGATGCATTGTCCATTATGATGAGTGTGTGTTCTAAATTTGGTAGAAATTGGCTCCCAGCACTGAAGATTTTCTATATTCATTGCATTATGATAGTTTCCAGCTTGGTACCTGAAATAAAAATTGGATTTGCCCCAGAAGCAAATATATTTTGTGTTCCAACATGCATAGTAATGTAACTGGGAAAGAATTAGTGCAGACTCTGGAAAGGCTCTGAACAGTATTGTGAAGAAAGAAGGAAAAAGAATATTTGGAATGTGTACTATTCAGAAACAGTGTTGCATACATATTTATATACTGGCTAGGCTGCGCCATAGCTCAAGCGGTTAGTCACTGGCTTCCCACCGCAGTGGCCCAGGTTTGATCCTGGGTCTGGTCAAGTGGAATTTGTGGTGGACAGAGTGGCGCTGGGGCGGGTTTTCTCCAAGTACTTCAGTTTCCCATCTTCATTCCACCAAATACTCCATCATAATCACCCGGGACAGGCTACAATAGACCAATCAGTGGACCCAGCTGGACTCCAACCCCCCACTAAGCGAATTAAAAAAAAAATTATACTGGCTAATTATTTTGACTATAAGTACATACATAACATACTTTTCTATATTTTTATTAACTGTTAGTAAGACCAGTGTTGAACAGAAATTTATCTGAAACAGAAATTATCAAGTTCCTTATGATTTTGTTATAAGCAGTTATTGCTATATTTTTCACTAAGAGTTCATAAAAAGCTTGCCAGTAAAAATAATTTATATATGTTACAGGGCCCTGTTCATAACTCTCTTCAAGCATCTGACATTTGTCGGCCAACGTGCCTGCTACCGGACAGCTCTGGAGATTTGTAGATTGCTTCTATCACTGGATCCTGAGGAAGATCCCCTTGGTGTGATCCTTTGTATAGATTTCTATGCACTTCGGTCAATGAAATATGAATGGCTGATTTGTGCTTACGAAGAATGGGAACCAGTACGAAATGTGTCACAGCTGCCAAACTTTGCATTTTCTGTAGCAATGGCTTATTTTCAGTTGGATGAAGATCCAGAGTCAGAAAACAAACTTGTGTCCAATGATCTCTTACAAAAGGCCCTAATTATGTTCCCTGGGGTGCTCCTGCCCCTGTTGGATAAATGTTCTGTTCAGCCAGATTCCAGGGTATCTAGTCATCCCTTCTTCACCACGAAAGCTATGATGAGGTATGTTCTTAACATTTGCCTTAAACTAAAGTAAGACTGATGGCATTGCATGCTTAAAATACTCCCCCCCCCCTGAACAATCTGCCTCTATTCTTCATCTTTCCTCCCCATCCTTTCACTTTCATTTTATGGAGATCATCATGTACATCTTCCAACCATCTCAGCCTGGGTTTTCCTATCATCCTTGTCCATCCATCTGAGGCTGATTAACTGGTTTCTGAACAATTTAGCTTTTATGGTGTGAGGTTGTTAGCCTCACACCCATCCCTCAACCTGGAGGACCAGGGTGTCCCACTTCGTTTGGCTCCTACCCCTGACCTGTCCAGCATGGGTGACCCTACCACCGGGATAGCTCTCAGGGTCTCAGGAGCACTAAAACCCCACCACCACAGTACGATGGAGACACCATCAGTGGGGTTAAAATACCCTTACAGAGAGATAAAGTAAGGTTTTCTTATGCTTGTATCATCTTTCCTGCCCCCCCCCCACTTTTGTATTTTATAAGGAAAATCTGGAAATGAGCCACAAGGTTCCTTACAAGTGAGAAATTTCTGGTCATCTAAGTAACTGTGAACCTTTCAAGTAGGAGCTTGCACTCTGAAGTTGAGTCAAGTTCAGCTATAAGAAAAAAAGGCTTATAGTATCTTCATGTCCATGTGTGTATCCTTCCATAATAATGTTGAAACCAGGTAGCAGATTTCCATTTAACTTGAACACTGATGACAGACCTACCCTCGTATCTTTCAACTTCCTACCACCAGTAATAGCTGCATAATGACTAAGCAAACTCCTGAAATCAGGACAACACTAATACCATAAGGGAGTGTAATTGCATATGGCAGTAGCTCTTAATGAAATATGAGACATTTCTGAGGTGATGTGTTTGTAGAATGTAAAACAAAGCCAAGATAGTTGTCCAAAATCTATAATTATTGTGATATCCTTTTGTTGGAAGTAAAGAACCATTGGACCTAGGCATCTTAAATTTTGGTATGAAGATGGAGTATGAACATACCTATACATTTTATATGGAATTTTTTCAAGTTACAAACATGGTGACAGTATGAAATTTTGAGTTATGTGTGATGAAGTTAGCCTAGTCAGTGTCTGTACTAGCGAAATTGTGTACATAAATTGATCATTACATCATATAATTATTAATTTATAGTTCTGCTGGTGTGACCATATAGATTGAAGCATGTGAAGGAAATTGGGCTTCAGTTCTTTGCAGATATTCGTGATTTTATTAAGATTATCTCTCCTTTATATTGACACACATTCATGAAACGTACTGATGAGAGCTCCTTTCTGTTCTTTCAGTCAGAGTCCATCACTGAGCCAGCTGATACAGTTGTATATATGTCGTAACTACCATTTGTGGAAGGAATGTGGTATGCTGGATTGGCTTGAAAGAAACGTCCATGTGGTGCTAGATCGTGTTGACGAGTGTGATCAGTTTGTTGCGGAGTGTGAGGAGAAAAGGAAGAGAAGGTACCAGAAGACTCCTCGAAACATCTTGAGACATATAATCCTCTCTGATATGAAAGAGGTGAAAGCAACACTAACAGAGGTAAGCTTCATTGAAGCTATAATGCGGCTGTATTCACACCCAGTTTCTAGAGAGAGAGGTTTTGTTAAAAGTATTTAAAAATATTTGAGTCACTATACCATGATTATGTTGGACATGACCATTATGTCCACTATACTATGTATCGAAAGCAATTATATTTGCCAAACTCGAATCTTTCTGCTTTTCAGAAAGAAACTATGTTTACTGGTATTAAACTATTCAACAGATTGCCCATAACCATTCAAAGCCTTAAAAAGGATAGAATTAGTTTTAAAAATAGGCTGTTTTTATATCTTATGAATAAGTCCTTTTATACAGTTTCTGAATATGTGGAGCATAACATAAACAATTAGTTTTAATTATTTTATTATCTGTGTGTTTGTTTAAATTTTGTATGATGACCTTCATGTCCATTTGTTTGGACTTGTGAAATGAAATGAAATGTTTGTATGTGTGTGTGTGTGTGTGCGTGCGCGCGTGCGTGTGCGTGTTTTTTTTCCCCCCTTGTAGACATTACTGAAATACAGAAGAACTTTGTATGGAGCCTGTTGGCACATAAAAGAGCCTAAGTATACTGTGATTGTCTGTTGTGTTTATTGAATTGAATTTATTTACATTCTATAAATCGTAAGTAGGTTAGTACCTTTGGATACAGAACAAGTCAAAAGGTAACATACATAAGTACAGGCAATTTTAGCTTAAAAATTAATATAACTTAATTTTACATCATTCTCTATTTACATTGAAGTATTCATCTAAAGAGTAGAAGGAATGAGCATGTAGATAATTCTTTAACTCTGATTTAAACTTTTTAGTATCATTGCCCAAGTTTTTAATACTTTGTGGCAGATTGTTGAACACTTTTATGCCAGTAAAGTAGACTCCTTTTTGATATACTGATAAAGTTGATGAGGGTAGGTGGAAGTTATATTTTTGTCTAGTATTCATGTTATAGACATCAGAATTTAATTTGAATTTATCTTTGTTGTAAACAACAAATACTTTGTTCTGTGCCATTTTCATTTCGAATGTAGTAAATTCAGAATCCGGTTTTTGTGGAAAGATGGCTGATCAGCAAGTAAAATCCCAGTGTAGATGCAGTGAATGTGTTATATAAACAAAAGTCAGTATAATTTTGTACTTTATAATCTTCTTTGTCCCTATCTTTCCTTCTGACTTCATCAAAAGCTTAATTTTCATAGCTTGTATTTGGTTTCTCACTTTATAGATGGTATGAGCAATAATGAGATACATAATATAGCAGTAGTTTAGTATATTACATAATTTATTGTTGTTTCTATAAAGAAGAAAAAAACAATACACTTGTTACAAGCTGTGAAAGTTAAACCTTTGAGGAGTACAAAAGAGAGTGAGGGATAAGGTCATAAATTTAGAAATTAGATTGGGTCTTGGTTTATTTAACAATGCTTCATCAATTACAGAGATTATGTAATGTCAAAATAGGACAATTTTTGGACTGGGAAGATTTCCTAAACAGAATGGCCTGAGACCAGGAGGTGCCTTATTGCCATTGCATTTCAACTTTGTTTCAGAATACACCACTAGGAGGGATTGAAATTGAGTGGAACATACCAGTTTCTTGACTATGCTAATGATGTCAGTTTATTGGCAAAACTTAAATGCCCTAAAGAAAAAATCAGAAGCTCTATTAGATGCTAGAAGTAAACACAGAGAAAACTAAGTATATGTTGATGTCTCTCCAACAGAATGCAGGACAAAATCAGAGCAAAAAAGACAGCTGATAGATCCTCTGAAACTCTGGCAATTTCAAATATTTGGGAATGACAGTAAGAAATCAAAATTACATTCATGAATAAATTAAGAGCACATTAAATTTTTGGAATACTTACTACCATTTAGGTCAGAATCATTTGTTTTCCCAACACATCTTTTTTATGTAATGATTAAAATATATGAAACCTATAGTTCCACTGTTGTTTTGAATGCATGTGAAATATCATTAAGACTAACTGGGGACATTATCCACAACAGCTTTTGGTGAAGGACTAAACAACTCTGGTGTAAATACTTTATTTTTATTGTGTGATTAAATTTCTTGTAGACTTGAAAGGATTCTGACGTTGGTGTATACTGTACTTCTTTTGGCTTGTTTTGGACTTCATCCATCATCTGGTATGTAAAAGACAAAAGACCACGACATTTGATCTGTCTCCGTCTTCAGGTGGGTAAGGAAGGATAAACCTACTCAGTTGGGCCCATTAGAAAGAGCTAGTCTCAATCACTGTGAAACGTCGTGGTCTTTTGTCGTTTACATACCAGATGATGGATGAAGTCCAGAACAAGCCAAAAGAAGTAAATTTCTTGTGTTTCAGGATTCTGAAGGACCTATTCTAAGTTATGATCCTCTTCCACCTCTGGACTCTGTCAACCTATATGTGCGTCCTCAACAGCCAAAAATGTATGAACATTCCAATGTTTTCACAGTATTCTTCAGGTCATTGCTTCCTAACTTCAACATTAATGAACCAGCACCTGCTGTGGATGGCCTTCAGTTAATGTAAGCGTACAGTTTGCTGTCAGCAGATGTCTAATAAATACAAAGACCAGTCATTAATTAAATTACAGTGCATATCTTGAAGCGACTTATTTGAGTCTTGGATATGAATGATGCACCAGTCATGTTTCTGCCCATTGTCCTTGCATATCTTCATCAGTTTTATGTCTGGGACCTCCCAGAGAACAAAGCTGATAATGGCGTGCAAACAGCTTACCATTCACATTGGTACTTCCAACTCCATGATACAGGAGCATAATTGCAGAGCAGAATTTGTAGTCACTGAGCTGTTCCAAGAAATTCCATCCTTTTATGGGATTCAAAGGTCCATTATTGTGTTTATAATGATGTGTCTGGTCTGTGTAAGAATTAAAAGACTGTAGCTATACACCATCAAACAAACTTTGTAAGATATAATCAATTCCAAGGTGGAACCAATTGTGTATTACAGACACCAAGTTTGTGTAACAGTGTATAATGATCATTAGTGCATTACTGTGTTCACAGAAGTCTGCCATTGGACCTTGTTCTCGGTCCACAACCTCACACCCTGTTTCTCCATTTTATTATTACCCTCCAGTTTCCCAAGTGATCTCTTTCCTTTTTCTTTGACAAGTATAAAGCTTCTCGTTAAGTAAGGTAAAGGCCCATGCATTCTTAATTTTGGCACTAAGTGGAAGACAGTTGTCAGGTTCACATCCTGGCCACTTCACCCTAGAATAGGAAGCTCAGTGGCCCAATAGCTGGCCTGGATATAGTGGCAAGAGGACAGATCTCTGCCTCTCTGGGATTTGGACCCCAGTTATCTCATCCATAGTTGCTTCACTGGTAATTTCCTTCCATCTAATAGATTAACATGTCTCATTTGATGTACGTGGTGCAATCCAAAAGTTCCCAAAATATAACTATTACATCTTACCTGTATCTTATTCTGCACCATCACCTTCAAAGTAGTCACCTTGGGAGTACATACACTGATCCCAGCGTTTCTGCTACCTTTGACATGCATCCTGGAAGTCTTTCTTTGTTAGGGTGTTTAGTACCGTCTGCGTTTCCGCTTGAATTTCCTCAACTGTATCAAATCTTCGCCCTTTCAACTTGATTTTCATCTTGGGGAAGAGAAAGAAGTCGCATGGAGCTAAGTCTGGCGAGTACGGTGGGTGGGGAACAACTGCCATCTTGTTTTTAGCCAAAAATTCCTGCACAATGTAAGCCATATGCGGTCGTGCGTTGTCATGGTGGAGTACCCAGTCGTTCGTGCGCCACTTCTCTGGACGTTTTCTCCTCATCCTCCCTCAGACACCTTAGAACATCGAGATAGAACTCTTTATTGACTGTCTGACCAGGAGGGATGAACTTCTTATGAACAATCCCGTCAATATCAAAAAAACAGATCAACATGGACTTAATGTTGCTCTTGACTTGTCGAGTTTTTTTTGGCCGAGGTGAAGAAGGGCTCTTCCATTGTGACGATTGCTGCTTGCTTTCAGGGTCGTAGCCATAAACCCAACTTTTGTCACCAGTGACAACCTTTGAAAGAAAGTCTGGATCCTCTTGAAGCTGTTGCTGAAGTTCCCTGCAGACTTCGCCGCAATCCTCCTCATGTTCAGTTCCTCTGACAAAATTCGTTGACATGTACCATAACTTAGTCCCAAGGTGTTACAGAGGTCTTGGATGGTCAGTCTACGATCTTGCAGAATCAGATCCCTAACTTTCACGACATTTTCTGGTGTTTTGCCCATTAACGGCTGTCCCGAACGATCGTCATCATCAGTCAATGTTTGGCCATTTTTAAAACGCTTATACCAGTTAAGTTTGTGTCTGGCCTAAACTGTTTTCACCAAAAGCTTGCTTCAACATTTGGTGCGTTTCTGCAGCGGTTTTCCCAAGTTTGAAACAAAACTTTATACAGACACGCTGCTCTCTCAGGTCAGCCATCGCAAAACCGCAAACTCACGGAAACACAACAATGGAAATACGTTCACCAATAATAAACCCAACCACTCAACTCGACGTCACTTGCCACACTGATTCAAGAAGGATGTGTGAGGAGACACCTAGCGGTATTTTGATGCACTCGTAACCATTCGCGCACAAAATTCAAATTTCGGAAACTTTTGGATTGCCCCACGTACATAGTCTTTGGATTGACATAACACTAGCAAGAGATGATGAAAGGAAATATGGATGTTACAGGAATGATGCTGGTGGAGGAGAGGAAGCAGAAGGTGCAGCAGCTGCCCGAGTTGACTTAGCTCGAAGTGTGACATCTTTGCTGGATGCAATGAGGGATCTTCTTGCTAATGTTCGTTTACAACCTGACATTCCTAATGATGCTGATGTTGATGAAGATTCAGAGGATTAGAAAGAACTTCAGTTGCATAAAGTTAATTGTGTGTGATATTTAAATAATATTTATGCTTGGTTGTGGGGATCCGTTGCACTGACCACAAGACACACTCTATCTGGAAAAGTTGGCACTAACTTCGTCGACAAGTGGCGGTCACTCGGTTTGTATAGTTCACTTGCGGGCTACAGGCCAGAGAGGTGTTCCCCCCCCCCCTTTTGGGGGGGGGGTATATGTGGTTTCTAAACTATTATGAACTCGTAATAGAAGCCACAAATTGATATTTGCCACATGAGCCTATTTCATTGCCATCTTGTATATAACACTGTGAAATGTTATGGTTGTATATTAATCTTAAAGTTTGTAGCATTTTAAGAAGTGCTGTCATGAGATATTGTGAATGTGTTCATGCTCATTAATGTATTAATGGTAGCAGTGTTTTATGCTCTTTTGAATTAAATTGTTTTGAATGATTCTTTGACAGGATCATGTAAAAAAATGTAATAAAATTTTGTAGGTTTGTTTTAATAATGATAATGCAGCAGGTTATTCTGTAACATTGCACAGTATATAGACATATAAATCTACAGTGTTGTTGTGTATAATGTCAAATGTTCAGCTAATTTTTAGTGAAAGGTTTATTGAAGTTTTACTGGTCTCTAACTATGCAAAATATTTATAATTAGACATGTGTGCATCTCAAATGTTGGAGATCATATTGAGACAAAAATGTCTGGATTTGAACATTGATTTTTCAGTTTTGGCATTCAGGAATTTTCTGATAAGTATTTGTCATTTGCACAGTAACACACAGAGTGCCCAGTCCATTAGAATCATAATTCCTGGCAATCTAGAATAACTCAACTAGTAAAAAAATCTATTTTTCTCTCCATCTTTCTTCCCATGGTGAAAAGTGATGTGGCCCTGGAATTAATTTTTTCATGCAGTAATTATGAAAACTGAATTGAAAAGTATCTGATATCACTGCATATCTTCCAGCTACATATAGTGTTTTTCATCCTCAAAAAAAAAAAAAATTTACATGTATTTATTCAGACATTTGACATATCTGTTAGGCATGCACCCATGACCAAGCTGATGAATCCTGTTGAACATGAGTGTCATACCCTTAGAAATTCTCTGCCATTTCCATCACTTATTTTCAGCCACTTTACTCTGGGACGCATGTATAGAGCTTTGACCTAACCCTTCCAGTCGCACTATGGCCCTGGGGACAACTCAGCCTCCAACAGAAATGAGTACTAGGAATCTTCCTGGGGGTGAAGGGTGATCAGGATGTAAAGCTGACAACCTCACCGCCATCTGTGAGCCAACTGTCTAGAAAATGTGGGAACCTCAACATCTCATTCCCCTATGGGCCTCTTACAGGAATAGCTTTATTTTTTTAAACTTGAAAGGTAAACATCTGACTGGAGTGACAGAAATAGTACACAGGAGCATCTATAACAAAAATAAATTGAGGTGGCATTGCTCTGTGCCTCAAGTCTTTAGTGCAGCTGTGTAAGTGTTAACCAAATTATGGCTTTTACTAGTTTTTGCAGTTTCACATGCCCAAGCATAAATCCCAGTCTTACTCATACACATTTACACATAAGTGAACATTTTTGCATGGGGAAAGTCAGACTCTTCACATCACTGCAATAGAATATATTGTGGCGTATTGGCTCTATGCAGGAACTGTTGAGCCACAGAGGCCTCAGGGTGCATGCGCAACATGAGAGTTGTGGATTGTATTGGTGCATTGCTAGGCGACAACTCTGTGAATGCTTAGATTGCGCAACAGGAAGTGCGAGTGACGTCACATACCCCACTCATTCTGTAACTACACAACGCTCAGTAAACACCCCTCCCCACTAGGCTGTGATGTCACGCAACGGGCAAGTCCACGCAACGACTATTGCTAGGCAATCAGTAAACACGACGTTACGCAACAGTGGTAGCTATCATGTAACTTTTCTGTGTTGTCAATGCAGAAGCTACATAACGAGGAGTATTCGTCAGAGAGAGTTACTAGTATTCAGTATGAGTTGAAGTCCAGCAGCTACGAGTTGACTCGTATCGAGTGAATGGAAGTTACTACAGCAGGAGAAGTAATTGGGATACTGCAGATGGCACTATTTGTGAAATTGTGAACTGTGTAAGTCTAAGAACGAGTGTACAATAAATTCGCTACATTCAAGACAGCGTGAAGTTATTTGTCATGTGACAATATATATGTGACTCCTACCATCACAGTATGCCTTTATGTTCTGACCTCAAATGAAATTTTGGCATAATTTCAGAACATTAAATATGAAGCATTTCTTCATGTTTGAAATAAATGCATGTCAAACAAGCTATAAAGCACACATTGATTTTTTCATACACTATTATTTGAGATATATTTAAATAACTTTCTAAGTTACGAGGGGGGACCCAAAAATAACCGGAACCGACCTGTTGCGCGCGCATGCTTTGTAGTTACGAGTTGTGCTGCTAGGTGGTGTTAGCTGGGGGTCTCCCGAGACTGTTAGTGAGCTGGCGTCAGTCTGAGTTAAGTGGTTTGTCTGTGGTGCTCTGTTGTGTGCGTTCCTGTTTCAACCCTTTGGCGATTAGTGAGATGGCCGACCAGAAGGAACAAAGAGTGTGCGTGAAATTTTGCTTTCTGTTAGGGAAAACTGCAGCCGAGACTGTTGGGATGCTTCGGCAAGCCTTTAATGATGATGCTTTGGGGAAATCACAGGTCTACGAGTGGTTTTCCCGTTTCAAATCTGGCAACATGTCAACAGAAGACATGCCACGCCCCGGGCGTCCTTCGACAGGAAGAAATGACGAAAACATTGCCAAAATCAAACGTGCAATTGATGAAGATCGTCGAAAGACCATTGACCAACTTTCTGAGGAAACGAACATCTCATGGAGCACGGTCCAGCGAATTTTAACCGAAGGTTTGCACATGAGACGGGTGTCTGCAAAATTTGTTCCTCGCTTGCTCGGAGATGACCAAAGAGAAAACCGCGTGAATGTTTGCCGCGACTTGAAGAGTGAAGTGCAGAACGATCCAGAATTTCTTAAAAGAATTGTGACTGGCGATGAGTCTTGGTGCTACGGGTACGATCCAGAATCAAAGCAATCATCAAGCCAGTGGAAAACTCCAACTTCACCACGACCGAAGAAAGCGCGTCAAGTGCGATCCAATGTGAAAACAATGTTGATTTGTTTTTTTAATGTGAATGGCATTGTCCACAAAGAGTTCGTTCCGCCAGGACAAACAGTGAACCAACATTTTTACCTGGATGTGTTACGAAGATTACGAGAGAGTGTGCGACGAAAACGGTCCGAAATGTGGAGAAATGGGAACTGGTTGCTTCACCACGACAATGCTCCAGCCCACACAGCTTTGACGGTCCGACAGTTTTTGACAAGCAACAACATGGTGATTGTGCCTCATCCACCTTACTCACCCGACCTGGCTCCGTCGGACTTTTTTTTTTGTTTCCACGGGTGAAGAGAAGTCTGAAAGGAAAGCGATTCCGTGATGTGGATGAAGTCAAAGAAAACACGCTAAAGGCTTTGAACAGTATCCAGCCTCAAGAATTCCAGCACTGTTTTGAGCAGTGGCAAAAGCGTTGGGACAAGTGCATTAATGCACATGGACAATACTTTGAAGGGGACTAATATACAGTTCAATAAAAATGCAAAAATAAAAAAATAACAAATAAATTCCGGTTATTTTTGGGTCCCCCCTCGTATGTATATATGCACCTTCAACTTACATGTTCCAAAAGTTGTCCTGCTGGCACAGAACGAATGAGGATTTGTACAGCAATCTCCACGCAAATAAAACGGTGTATAAAAGTTGTGTTTATAATCAATATACAGTACATGTTTAAAATAAGGTTTTCTATTATATGTTATGCCCTGAACAAAGACATTCATTCATCAGTAATCTGTCAGACGACAGGTCCACAGTCTCTTCCAAAACAGTTCCTCATAATTCTAATTCTAAATAAATCTTTTTGTGTATGTGTTGATAGGTTACAAGAGTGTGTCAGTTGTACAGACAGAATAGCAGCCTAAGACACATGCATAACATAACGTATAAATGAATGTAAGAAGAGGTTCTCACCTAAAATTAACATAGTGAAAGATGAGAATGTGGTCTACTTGTAAATTACCAGAATGTATCAACTAGGTTGAGAAACTGTCAGCTAGTAAATGTGCATGGGATTAATGATTCTAGGGTGATAGAAATACACACAGCTTAGCTGTTAGTATCTGAGCCTAGTTTTGTTGAAGTTGATATTGATATTGTTATTGAAACTTGTAAAGTTACAAGTCTCCAGGTAGTGATAAAATTATGGCAGAACTGACCCAAGCAGGTAGTAGAATGTTGCCTTTTCATATCAAAAAACTTACTCATACTATTGGAATAAGGAAGAAATAGCTCAGTAGTGGAGTGAATCTATTATTTTATTTATAAAAGAGGGTACAAAACTGACTGCAGTAATGGTTGAATATTACTCTTACTGATGTCATACAAGATTGTCAGATATTCTCTCAAGATTGGTTAGTATATAGATGAAAATACAGGCTTCTGACACAGTAGATCAAGCATTGTTCAGATGTTCTTAATTTATCAGATACTTGAAAGGAAGTTGGATTATGTTGGAGAATATATCAGCTATTTATAGGCTTTAAGAGAATATGATTCCGGAGAGAAATACTGCATTATTTTCTCACTGAATTTTTTAAGCTCACTTATATAGGCCAATTAAAGTATTGAAACTTGTTAAATTTTACTGTAGGTAAACATTTGTCTGATGCTTTCCCATTCAGGATTATTTGAAACTTTTCATTAAAATCAGCCATTTGGAAGGTCAGGAAACACAAAAGGGATTGGAATTGAATGGAACACTTCAGCTTTCGGTCTGTGCTGATGATGCAATAAAATTAGGTGATCAGTTGCATCATTTTAATGTAAAACCCCAGAGACTGTCTTAATCAAGCAGAAACTTTTTATTTCTGTCTGCTTCATGCTGATTTCTTGCTTGACTTGCTCATCAAAATGATGTTGGATGGTATGAGTATGACAGTGATGAGAATATTTGGACTTGATCAAGAAGAAATAAGAGGAGGTTGGAGGAAAATGCTTATTGGAGAGCTTCTGATTTGTATTCTTTACCACATAGGGTGATCAACTCAAAGAGAATGAATAAGACATGTGTCATGCTTGAGGGAGATAAGAAATCCAGTCAGAAAATCTGAACTGAGGAAACCAAGCACAGACAAGAGGGTAATATTAAGATGGATCATAAAATATATTGTAATGGTGTGGGTCAGATACTGATGGCAATGGGTAGAATCCTATTGAGAGCTGTTATAAACACAGTAATGAACCTTCAGATTCCATGAGGGTGGGAATTTCTCAACTGTCTTCATACCATGAAGTTGGTTGTACACGTATTGTTAACAATGAACTTCTCTTGGATGTTGCAATGTTATACTTCCTGATTGCTGTTAATATATTGAAAATGAATCTTACTGCCAGTTAATTTAAGGTGTGTTCACTTTTTACTTTAATGTTTGAAGGAAAACTTACTGTTATGTTACATGCACTAGAGATAAGGTATCTGTGGAGCACTGTGAAATGGACCAGATGGGATGTTAGGAACTAGGATATTAGACAAGACTGTAACATAAAAAATGCTACATGGATGTTGGTTCAGATAAACAAATAGTGGTATACACATTACACATGGATAACATTCCATTTAGGATTTCAATAATTATGATGTCAAACAAGTGACAATTGAGGAAACCAAAGACTGGGTGGAGAGACAAAAGGAGGGTCGACATATTAAACAATATAGGGTAGGAATGGAAACAAACACAGAAGACTTCTGATATGAGGATAGAAAATGAAGAAGGCTGTTCTTTAGGATCACCTAATATGACAAATGTCAGTGGGTTATGATTATTTTTGCTTTGAATGTAGTAGCTGTGAGTTCCAGTATATGCTTAATTTATCCTATATTTAATCCATTCATGATACTGCATGTACAGGTCAGTCCTTTAATGAGAATGTGAATGCTTTCTGCCACAAACAACTGACATAACCTACTTATGTTTATCTAAACACTCATACGTCCCCCCTTCAATTAGTGTTTGCAGAGTGCACTCATTTTTCATCATGAAAGGACCTGACTATATTGGGACAGGGTTTCTCTTTTTGTCATAATGTTTATAATGGCATCAAGACAAGGAGCAAGACACTTCTGGCAATGCACAGCAAAACATCTTATTGATGTCTTTTTTTGTAAAAGAAAATAGAAAACTTCCTTATGAAACTTGTCTAGAATTACAGCAATTTTTGCTATACATTTTCCAAGGTTCTCTACTATAGTCCAAAAGAAATGCTGACAAAAAAATAAACAGATTCATAAATTCAGTGTACAGTAATTTAATTTTCAATAATATTACGTTATAATTTCCTTAATTTAACATACAGAAATCCCTCTTTTTTATCTCAGCTATTTGAAGAATGCAATACTGCCACTGCCCTGACCCAAATTTTATCAAGCCTAATAATGCCTAGCCAAACATTTCATTATATAAGAATATGTTTGACTAGACTGTTACAAAAAATAAATCATAAAGGCACTCAAAATTATTGCAGCCTCCATTACAAAAAAAAACACAACTTTTGCGTACGTGTCAGTCTGTTAGGATGTAACAATTTGAATTTGGTTCGTGCTCATTTCAGGTTTTGTAACCTTTTCCAGTAACTGGAATTAGACCTATTACTTTGTAGTAATATAATTCACATATAGACACATAACAAAGTGAAGGGGATTTAATATCTTGCAAAAGTAACTCCGTAAAGCAGATCGAAAGAAAGAAAACTAATTATAAACGTCCTGTGAAAAATTCTCGGGCTTCCTAATGTCAACATTTTAGAATTTATTTTCACGCTCACAATGTGTGGGACCCTACTGCAAAAGAATCATTAAGCCCATGTGGAAGGCTTTATGAAGACTGCGAAACACACGTCTGTAGACTCTTGTTTCATACGAGGAAATCGTGTGAAAATTTTGGCCACTTTTGAAATTGCCTACCTGATGGATTCTGATGGATCGCCATTTACTGTCAATACAACATTTAACGCCATCTGCAGCCATCAGTCGGAACTCGTGCACAAAATAATAACAAAAATGGATTTCTTCCATGTGATGTATGGAGATATAATCCGGAGATATATTTGTGTCTCTTGAATACCTTTAAACGGTTTAAGTGATGTAATATAAGTGTATTTTGTTAGAACGAATAGCTGTTCCGATAAAGCGAAACAATGGAATGAAATGGTTTAGTTTGGCAACCAAGGTCCAGGTGATTGAACTCTTGTAGGCCCAGGTCATTAAACGACCAGGCTTTTACTGAAGTGTCATAATGAGATAAAACTAATGTAACTGGTACTGTTTAGTAAAGCCGTTTTACCCAAGGCACAATTTCTACATAAAATATCCTAAAGACAAAATGCATTGTCCTTCGTTATTTCATTAAGGACGAACATTTCGTGAAGAATCGTGATGTGTATGCTGAAGAACAATTTCGATCATGACGATTTAAAACTGTAATTATTCATATTTCATTGAGAGAAAGTTACAGTATTTGTAGAATAAATTTATAAAAGTTTCCAAAACATAAAATGGCTTAGTCTGGTGCGGCAGTCTGTGTGTAATGGATATACATCGAGCACAATGTGCTGAACAAAGAATGGAAGCACATGAAATGTCTTGAAACACAAAAACGTTACCGCTTTGTCTCTTGATTGTAAACATTATGTGTGTCAGCTTGAGAGATTTCATTTATGAACATATGACGTTCTGCTAAAGGTGAACACTGTAAAACTGCATTTCCAAATGTATTTGTAGTCTAAAATTCTTATGGCTGTTGTTTTGGGCACATGTTTTAATTGTTATGTCAGAGCGTATGAATGGGAATTATTTAAAGATCAGTTATGAATACTGTATCCAGGAAGAATAGATATGGCTGTTTTGAAAGGTTTTATTGATTTATAGGTATATAGCAATAGATAGCACTACGAGATAAGAGTTTGTCTATGTGTGGCTTCTGTTTAGTTATACCTTATTTGGATTTTGAAGTGCATCATAATTTTTACTTTCTTCATGGATAAGGTTTAAGGTAATATTCGTTCATGGGCTATTGAATATCTGTTATATTAGCGAACACTTGGAGATAAGAGTTCTGTCCATATGTTGCTCCTGTTTAGCTGTACCATATTTGAACTTTGAAGTGCATCATAATTTTTACTTACTTCATGGATAAGATTTGAGGTAATATTCATTCATGGGCAATTGAATATTTGTTATATTAGATTCATTGTGGACTTTGGTGAATGTATGCTTCTGCATTTGACTTGAGACCTCTACCTGGAGAGATGGTGGTGAGCCGAAGTGATGTTAAAAGAAGGCGTAAGGAGGGGAATGTCCTGGAGGAATCCATACAAGGAAGCCCTAAGAGGTATAAAATTACAAGTTTATATGACTGTAAACATAATGCATATTAAATAATTTCATCTGCACAGTTTTCTCCAATTTTCTATCCCTAGTCAGGTGAGGCAGCAATAGCAGTCTATGTCTGCCACTGTCTGCATGTGTACTTTATATTGTACAAAGCAATCTGTGTTCACCATTGTTTCATTGTTTGCTAAGCCAGAATAGCCAAGATTTGGAGCATGTACTACCCAAATACAGGTCTAGAGTGTGACTAAAACGGCAGTAAGCATGACATTTTTATTATCATGTTGTTATTAAGAGGTCATATTAGTCATCTTATACATGGTAAAAGGTAAAGCTATCCCTGTAACAGGCTATGGAGTCCCATATGGTTGTGAGACATCAAGGCTCCCATATATTCTAGACAGTTGGCTCACAGATGGCTGAGTTGATCCCAGGGCCATAGTGTGCCTGGAAGGATTAAATCAATTGAAAAATCCAATGACCTCATTGGGAATTGAACCCACAGCCTTCCAGCTTGTAGAATAGTGCATCAACCAACTATGCTACCATCAATCATGTTATATTGCTCAGAAAATAAGTATGCACAGCAGATGCTACACACAAAGCCATAAAAATATTTTAGATAAAGCAGTAATGGTAAAGCTATTCCTGTAACAGGCCATGGAGGCCCATAGGGTTGTAAGACGTTGAGGGTCCCACATTATCTAGACAGTAAGATCACAGATGGCGGTAAGGTTGTCAGCCTTACGCGCCAGCCACCCTTTACCTCCAGGAAGATTCCTGGTACTCATTTCTGTTAGAGGCTGAGTCGACCCCAGGGCCATAGTGTAGCTGGAAGGATTAGGTCAATCGAAAAGAATCCACCTCATCAGGACTCGAACCCGCAACCTTCCGGCTTGTAGCGTAGTGCCTCAACTAACTATGCTATCGCATGACCCAGATGAAACAGTAAAAACTTAAATTTTGTCTTCTGGATTATAACACCATGCAGTCTCGCTTGTGACACCATGTAGTCTTATAAGTGGGTTACCAGCATTTTGAGGAACCTGCTCCCTCTGTCTTCAGAGTATTAGTGACTCCAGCTGAGATGTGGGCAGGTTATAAAGAGAGGACAGAGAAATTGAGTTGCAGAGCGCTGGGTGATTGGTCACTCAGAACCAGGAAATGGGAAAGCTCCCAGCAGGGCCCTCTAGGAATGAAGGCCCATATGGGTACATCTATAAATGTAGGCCCTTACAGGGCCTTCTACAAAGCAAGGCTCTTAAAGAGGCCTGTACAAAGTAAGGTCCTTATAGTAGTTTCTTCAAAGGAAAGCCTGGTCATTTTAAATGCCCACATTAAACAGCAGATCACAATACTAAAGAATTTGGTCTTTAGTGTATAATGCCATGCAGACCATTTTAAAGTCACATGATATTTTAGAGGAACATGGTTGTTCTTGTTACCTTCTTGGCATACTGTTCAACCTTGATGATGGAAGCGATATGTTCCTCCAGAACATTATTTGACTTTTAGAGGACATGGCATTGTATCCCAGAAGATGGAACTCTTCATAACTACTGCTGTGAGAACCTTGAATCCCAAATGGATCACAGTACTGTACTGAGAAATTGTCTTATCCTCTTGTAGGATTTGAGGCTCTAACATGTGACTATGAAGAGTTCTGTCTTTGTATATGACGCCATATAGTCCACTAAAAGTCAACCAACATTTCAGAGGAACATGTTGCCTCTATCTTCAAGGTTGAAGGGTAAGCGAAGCAGGAAATTAGCATGACGCAGGCAGCAAGCAAAGCATATGGCTTGTAAAAAAGTGGGATTCTCTAGAAGCAGTAAGAACATTGAAAACCAATCCAACAGTTCCATTGTCAGTCTGTGTGCTTTCCTTGCTGCCTGCTTCATGCTGGTTTCTTGCTTGGTTTACTCTTCGACCCTGAAGATGGAGACAGCATGTTCCTCTGAAACGTTGGTGGACTTTCATCAGTCTACTCTATGTTATATCCAAGAAAATATAACTCTATCTTATCCCCATGCTTTCTGTTCACATGGTACACTGTGTGACTAGCTCAGTCACTGTTTTGCAATTGTTCTTTACTGGGATGTTGTGAGGAGAGTCACACAGATAGCTTTCTTGAAGTAAAAACATTGACAGTTAAAGGAAGTTGAGCTCAGACAGTCTGCACAAAGCTTCTTTTGACCAGAGGTTGCAGACAGTCATAGAAAGTGTTCCACAGGCAAAAGGATGAAAAACACTGCTGCCTGGTATCAGGTCTTTCTTGGAAGTAGACAGTTGCTCAGCTGTTCGGTAAATTACAGACCCAATCCTGATTGAGTTGAATCCAGTTTCTACCTTAATCCTTCAGTTCCGGGCTCAGTGCACTGCACCCCAGTAGTTTCTGTCACATGCTGCTGGGGTCGGTGCAGGGTACGCATATTGTAGCTCTTAAGTTTCAGCTTGTAATTTGAACCGTTGTTCTTCATGTAAAGTAATTTTTTGGTATGAAATTAAAGAGGAAATTTCAGGCTATCATTTTGTATATTCGTTGTCCCACTTTGAACTTGCTGTGGGAGTTCTAATACATCTGAATTCTTTGAAAAAGTTTTTTATTTCAACACTTGGTGCACTTGTTACCATACAAACCTACCTCTGCCTAGGGGAAATCTTATGAACTAAATATGTTAGATCAATACTGTGTACTCTCCTCTATCATGATCAAATGAAAAGTCGATCCTGTTGAGGCATATTCTCAACTGTGCTGCATCAGCATTGGTATTTGTAACTACAAGAAGACAGGTGGAGAATCTACAACTTTGAGACGTGATGTTGACTCTAAGAAGTGTGTTATGACTGCTACTGTAGCAAATGATAAACAGTTCACTATATGACTGATACCATTGTAATCCCCCTTTGTTCTATAAATACACATCATGCAGTCTGGTTAGTCAAGGCCAGCCGCAAGGAGCAAAGTGGCCAGCTGTGTTGTGTCATGACCAGTGGAGAATATATACAGGGTTATTCAAAAAGAAATAACCGATTTTATTAGCCAATATTATATTAAAGGAAAGTAATACAAAACTCCAGCCAAGTCACAAGTATTCTACTCACAATCAACTTTTATTTCCTGTCTTACAAGTGTTCAATGTGGCCACCACATGCAGCACCGGCAACATCAATGCGATAAGAGAATTCCTCCCAGGCGCGTATCAGCATATCACGATGCACTGAGTTAATCGCTGTTGTTATTCAGTGTTTAAGGTCATCGAGGTTAGTGGGTAGCGGTGGAATATAAACGTGATCTTTTACATATCCCCACAAGAAGAAATCACACAAGGTGAGATCTGGGGTTCTCGCGGGCCAAGCACAAAGAGCAAGGTCTTTGGCTCCCTTCTGACCAATCCATCGCTGGGGCACTTTTTCATTTAAAAAAAGCTCGGACCATCAGGTGCCAATGGGGTGGTGTTCCATCTTGTTGAAAAATGAAGTCATGCGAATCTGCTTGCAGTGAAGTGAAGGGCCAGTTTTGGAGCATATCGAGATAGTTTTGTCCTGTAACGGTGTTTCCTTCAAAGAAAAAGGGACCATAAACCTTGTCCTGAGACACAGCACAAAAGACGTTCACCTTAGGGGAATCTCTTTCGAGCTCAACTGTTTCATGTGGGTACTCTGTTCCCCAAATACGCACATTGTGACGATTGACTGTGCTGCTCAAGTGAAAAGTCGCTTCATCACTAAAAATTAAACGTGAAATGGAGGTTTTGTCTTCCATCATCTCCAGCATCGAATCGCAAAATTCCATCCGTTTCCTTTTGTCGTCATTGGTAAGTGCCTGAATGAGCTTCAGTCTGTATGGTTTCAAATGTAGACGTACTGTTAGCACACGCCAGACAGTGGATTGAGGGATCACAAGCTCACAGCTAGCTCTATTTGTTGACTTCCACGGGCTCCTCTCAAACGCAGCACAGATTCTCACCACTTGTTCCTCTGAGATTTGTGGTCGTCCTGGACTTTTTCCTTTACACAGACACCCACTCTCTTGAAACTGTCGAAACCACCGTCGAATGTTCTTAGGACAGGGCGGATTAATGCCGAATCGCCTTCAAAAAGCACGCTGCACCGTGACAACTGAATTTGTTTTCGCGAACTTGAGAACGCAGAACGCCTTTTGCTGAGGACTCACCATTCTGAGGGTAAACGAACAACTGAACGTTGCCGGAAGAACGACACGACTTCAACGCCCCTGTGGCAGCCATTCACAACTTAGATAACTCCTGTTTCAAGTGGTCACTGACTCATTCCATGATGATGCTTGAGAACTGAAGTGATGCGTCATGAAATCGGTTCATTCTTTTTAATAACCCTGTATACTTCAAACCGAATCAGAACAAAGTTTTATCAGATTCAAAATTAGACAATGAAAATTTATGTTTTTTCTTTTCTTGATTCTGTGGTAAATAACAGAATCGAGAATAGCACAAACATCCATTGGGAGAATATGCAAAACTGTAAGGGACAAAAAGAAAATTTCTGAATGCGATGATAATATGTAGGAATAACACAAGGAAAAGAATAGATCAATTGTCAATCTGAATTCAGTTAATTGAAGGACTCTCTGTGAAATACGGGGGCACACGGTAGTGTAGTGGTTGAGGGGCTATGCTACAAGCCGGAAGGTCACGGGTTCAAGTCCCGATGAGGTCATTGGATTTTTTCCAGTTGATCTAATCCTTCCAGCCACACTAGGCCCTGGGGTTTACTCAGCCTCTAACAGAAATGAGTACCAGGAATTAATTAAATAATTTTCCTGGGGAGTAAAGCGCAGCCGGTGCGTAAGGCTGACAACCTTACTGCCATCTTTGAGCCGATTGTCTAGATAGTGTGGGACCCTCAACGTCTCACAACCCTATGGGCATTCACAGCCTGTTACAGGGATAGCTTTACTTTTTACTTTTACTGTGTGAAATATGATAGTACTGTAGAACACAAAGTGCCAGGTCGATATTCATCAGACAAAACAGTGCCCCATCTAAGAGAAAGAAATTTTATAAGCAAGATTCCACCAACTGCGAAGAAATCAAAACCACAGAAACAGCATGTTGTGTGTCAAAAACTGTGTACTGGTGTGACTCATGTGACATGGGACTCTGTGTGGAATGTTTTCACAACTAACACACCCAGCTGATCTTCTAAGGTAATATGATACTATCATTCATAATTTTTATAGGTTTACTATGCCAAAAAATAATTTTGTGGATCAGTACACCGATTCTATATACATTCCTGAACGTAATGTGAAAATTAGAAAAACAAAACTCCAGTTTTTTCACAAATTTATTACACTTTAAGTGAAATGTTGCACTCTCCAATTTAAATATTTAAATATCCCCCGGCATAGGAGTTGAGTAGGAATTTAAATGCCCGCCAGCATTGAAGTGTTAAAATGTTGATTAGGCAAGCATCCTAATAGCTGTAGTGGTGACAGTTTAAGATGGGGGGAGGGGACAGTATTGAAATATATCTAAGGAGAAGAGGTAGGAACATGAATTGAACTGATTCAGTGTGGGGTCTTGCAGCTAGGTTTTGAGACTGTGGTGATGATGGTTTGAGTTTCATAACAGCAGGAAGTTTCTTGAAAAACAGAGTAAGTATCATTTATTGTTGGAAGACACTAATTTTTATATAAATATTGTGTTTCTGGACATTATCCATTCTGTTTTTATTTAAAACACACAACATTTCAGAGACTGGATTCTGTCTCTGTCTTCTGGTGTAACCTACTCAGTTAGGCCCAATGGATAGAGCTAGTCCCTATCTCTGGACACCAGCACCAAAACAAGATAGGGTATATATGTAGTAAAACAAGTACAGCATAAACCAACTGTGAGATTTGGGACAGACATTAAAAACATCAAAAAACCCCACACTTATGAGGCCTAGCACGGAAGTCACCACTAAAGACATGAATTCTCTGTATGGTACCAACATAAAAACACAATTTTCAAACTTAATGTACACTGGATGGAGTTGTAAAATACTTGTAGTTTATTTCAGTATTATAGCGACACTTGAGTTTCAAAACAAAAATCATGCAAAATAAAGGTATCATGTTTTTTTCTTTCTTTTTCAGAACAAAGGTCCATGCTCAACGGAAGTTTGCACAAGGATCTTCCAACATGAGCAGCCCTGCACTGACTCCGGTTAAAGATAAGGACAAGGTGAAAACCAATGGCATGGTGTTGTCACCAGAACTTATACCTGCTAAGAGGCCGAAGACAGAAGATTTTCTCACATTTCTCTGTTTTCGAGGTAAGCAATAACAATTGCATGTAAAATTTCTATTTTATTATTAATAGTATCTCAGCATTTTTGATCAAGGCTTGTATAATGAGGTGAAAATTAAAAAAAAAAAGAGGCATTTTCAGTTACTTTGAAAAGGGACTTTTTTAAACTGACTTAATTAATAATGGGTATGTAGACCCATTGTAGGCAGCAGCTCTGCAAACCAACACGAACACAACAATTGCACTGCAGCAGATGAACGGTATTTTTTGTGCGGTCCATGCCAAAATGTTATAACCAGGACAGGATAGTGAAGAGTGAATGATGTTGATTGGTGAGTTAGTGAGTCAGGTAACCACTGGGGTTCAGTCATTGTGAGCTGTTGCCATTAGAGGCTGGTAGCTGAGGCAGGAGACCATCCAGAGGACGGAGAACATCTGCCATTGGAAGCTGCTACCAAACAACAACTACTGAAGACTGTAACAGACTGAGAAGACCTAGTGTGTCCTGTAGTGATTTGTGAAGTGTGTAGAACAGTGAAAGCATAATCGTTACTTATAGTTGCAAGTTGCAAAAGTTTACAACTTCTTCATTAAAACCATCACAGCACAACTATATTGAGGTCAGTGCCTAGTTTTGGCTCTGCTACATGTAGCAGAACCAAAACTGACCTCGATATAGTTGTGGTGTGATGGTTTTAATAAAGAAGTTGTATATTATGACACTACAGGATGCATGAAATGAAAATTGCAGAAGTTTAATAAATCCAGTTACTGATCCAAACCCTGTCTATAGTCTCTAAGATCATAACAATATATATAATTTGAAGGGTGGGGGTGATATAAGTACCCCCCAAATGTACAAATCTATAATTTTGTTCATAGTTTCCTATGGTCTTGAAACTTGGTCTCTGGCATTAAGGGAAGAGCCTGGAATAAGGGTATTTCAGAACAGGATGAATATTTGGACAAAAGATGGATGAAATGGTGGAAGGTTGGAGAAAATTGCTTAATGAAGAGATTCATAACGTGTACTCTTTGCCAAATATAATTAGAATATTTAAGTCAAGGAGCATGCGATGGGCAGGACATGTAGCATGCATGGGGGAGAGGAGAAATTCATGCATGGTTTTGTTGCGAAAGCCCGAAGGAACGAGACCTTTAGGAAGACGTAGGCATAGGTGTGAGGATGATGTTGAAATGGATCTTAGAGGAATGGAATGAGATAGCATGGACTGGATTAATCTGGCTTAACACTTTGTGGACCAGTGGCATATTTTTATACCCAGCGCTTTTAAACGTGGCGGGTTGGTGGCATTTTATTATGACTTTAGGACACGTTATGTTGAAACACACTATACCTTGCACTGGCGTGATAGACCTCTTGAATGTTTGCTTTGTAGTCAATAACATGACCCAACTGTTTTCCTTTCTCACTCTAAAAGAAAATGCCTTTGTTCATCTTCCGGCTGCATGCACCAGGCAGGAAGTTACTAGTGCAAAATGGATCAACGTCGATAGAGGTTGAGGTCCAAGCGTTTTCTCGGAGAACAAGAAATATCTGACTTGTTCTCCTATGCGCTATCTGATGTCCCTTGTGAGTCTGCTAGTGATAGCGACTCACAATCTGATAGTGAGTGGCAGGGGCAAACAAAAAATTGTGACCACAGACAGTGAAAGTGAAAGTGAAAGTGACAGTAGCTCTGATGAAAGTGCGGGCAGCAACATTGCGGGGAGAGCCACATGGGGAAAAGTAGACAAAACGCCTGCTTTGGGACAGTTTACTGGAAATCCAGGGGTGAAGCAAATTCCATCGGACCCAACACAAGTGTCTGAAGTAGCGGAACTGTTTTTTGGAGATAGTTTCTTTGACATGCTATGTCAGGAAACTAACAGATACTATCTCCAACACCGTGAACATTATGACAAAAGTTATAAGGCATTGAAGTGGGTGGATGTCACTTCAGCAGAAATGAGAAAATTTTTTGCAGTAATCTTTCTAATGGGCCATACAAGGAGGGATAATCTGAAAGAGTATTGGTCAACAGATCCATTTTTCGAAATTCCAATTTTCGGCAAACTAATGAGCCATAAGAGATTTAAGCAAATTTGGTGGTGTTTGCATTTCAGTGGTAATGAACTGCAACCACAATCAACAAGCAGGCTTTTCAAAATTCAGCCCTTATTGAACTTTTTCGTTCAGAAATTTCAGACAGTTTATAAGCCAAACCAACAACTGTCTTTGGACGAATCTGTGATTCCTTGGAGGGGAAGGCTTCGTATG
>NW_019737088.1:1756934-1837327 GCF_002891405.2 Cryptotermes secundus | reverse complement strand
TAGCTGCTAATACCCACTGCAAGTATTTTTTAAAAATTGCTGAACATAGCCAATATTGTAGCCTGCCAGACTCTTGGAGAAATGTTCATCCCTAGCAGAGCTGGAGCAGAGCAGAGCAGTATGCAACACACAACATGGCTGACTCACAGCCTAGGCTGGGGTTGTACAAACCTCTGGTACAAGCAGTTCTGCTTACAGAAAAAATGAGTAACTGGCAATTTTAAAATGATGCTTGCAGCGCGTATTAGCGGCTAAAATTTTGACAGTGGATTTTGTTGTGTATACTCTTGCAGTGAAAAAAAAAATCATGGCAGGTTTTGACATGTCGGATCAGACCATTCCCTTGTTAGCTCAGTTAGTTAAGTGCCTCCTCAAATATCACTAAATTTGGTATAATTTTTTATATTTTTTATCCACTTTCCTAGAAATGCCTCTTTTGTAAATAAATCACTGGTTATACGCACTGTCATATTATTGAAGATAAGAAACATGAGTATGACACTGTGTGAGAATGTGAATTATATTTTCCATGTATGTTACTGAAGATTGAATCAAACAGTTTTCCAAATATGAGTTGTATCTGAGGCTTTGAAAGTAGGCTCTTCCGCTGGTTGCAGGTGAATTGAGGAAGACCACTTATACTACATTTCTAGTCTTGATGTGCAGTTTAATAAATAAATTATTATAATTAGTGAAATTCAAGAAGCAAATTGAAAAATATTACTTTTGTTCATGGATGGTAATATTTGACTGTTGAGTTTTTACATATCTCCTTCTACAAAAATGTTTGTATGAGGCATACTGTGAGACTCTTGGTTTTGTTATGCTGCTGGTAGATTAAACTGGTTTATTTAAAAGAAAGAATTTAAAGTTGTCCTTGTGCTTAACTAATTAAGCACTATGCCATGAAGGCATATGGGGGAGTGGGCGTATAGATCCACATTTTCTTGGCCTTGGCACTTGTTGGAGGTGAATGGTCAATTTCACACCCCTGCTGCTTTACACCCATGGAAAAAGCCCCTGCTACCCATTCGATAGGAGGCTGTGTGGGCCCCAGAGCCAGTCTGGACGGCATGGAGAAAAGAAAGATTAAACTACTAAGGACCAAAATTATGCGAGTATGCCCATGAAAACTTTGAGTGTAGACTCTGACACAAATATTTGTTGAAACCCATTCATTAGTTTTGAAAACGAAACTTGTAAATTAACAGACAAGCTCTCCCCCATAAATGTTACCAAATTAGAATTTACATTTGTTGAAATTATTAGAAACATGGAGTGTAGTAGACTGTGATCAGGTTGGCAACCTAGTATACTGTGGGAGGCAAGAATACTTTCAGAATTTTGGCGTGGAAACCTTTGGAAGACCAAGAAACAGAAGTAACAACATTAAGATGGAGCTCAAAGAAATTTCTTCTGAATGTGGAAGGTAAAGACAGGATTGGCTCAGGAGTTTGTCTGATGGTAGACTTTGGTATTAGCAGTGATGAACCTTCTAGTTTTGCTGCCAAAGATTGTTATCCAGAGGGAGTTCTGTGATTTGATCTGATCATTGTGTCACTTTTAGGTCGTGCAGAGCCTGTTTCAGTTCCTTGTGTTTCTAATATCTTATGGTACTTTTAATAGGAACTCCAATCTTGCCACCTTGTCTTGATTTCTTCAACATTGCAACAGTGCAAGAGACTCCTGATGAGGAACAAGGCTCATCTTTAGGTGAATGCAGTAGAGAGAGCACCCGTAACAGCAGAATTGCTTCGGCATCTGTGGGGAGCAACAAGCTGCAGAGATCTGCTGATAGAAGTGTTACTGAAGCATCAACAGTAAGTAGTAATATGGTTCCGAACACACAAAATTGTTAACAAGCTTTAAAACTACTCACCATTAATGTATAATTTAGGTTCCAAATGTGTAATTATGATGGAATGTATATATCACATGAACATGTTCTGCACATAATTCCATTTTGATGATAGAAGGTAAGTTCTAGAAATTACTCTCAGTACTTGTGTATCAAGTTTTATTTTTCTTCCTGTTGCCACCTACAAGCAATATTGTTATTCTGTGTGTGCATGTGGCGGGAAACATCCAGAGGCCAGTGAAAGTACTTTTTATTAATTCACAGCTGAATGTTGATAAAAATTACAGTCACTTTTGCTGGGGTTGTTTTGTAGGCCAAGGTACCTAGTGCTGGGAAACATACGCATAGGTGAATCATATTTTGAACATAAGAGTCAAAATATTTATGAAACTGTCTGGTCAGTTACACTGTTCACTTTTGTGTGGAGCCAATCAACACCATGAACCTTTACAATTTAAAAATTGTCATGAACTGTTAAATTCCCTATTTTATGTTCTGCAATTGAAGGGATACTCTCATATAGTTTTGAATTTCTTGAATCTGAAAGTCTGGGATTTTTCATGGGATTCAGATTAGTCATTCCAAAGGAAACATTAAATGCAAATTCCTGTGAGTGGCAGAATAAGGACACAAAGATTTTCTGCTGTATGTTAAAATATGTCATGACAGAAAAGCATCATTTTGTTATTTGATTCTAGGCTTCTGGTGTTATCAAGAAGATTTACAGATCAGAAGGTGATGGCAGGCGTAAGCCATCAACAGCTGTTCAAGCTTTGAGAAAAAAGTATCAAGAACAAAGGCTGGCCAAGCAGAGAGCTAGTACACTTAAGAAGTTGGCTCAGAAAGGTACAGCCTTTTTAGTTCACACTTTAATCATCTTCATGATTTGCATCCTGATGGTTCCATATGATTCCATTCTATATATATGCTTGTACATGATTCCTATTGACCATTCTCGATAATCACTGGTTTTTTTTTAATATATGCATTTATTGTACTTAACATATGATGTAAAAGAATCACTTTTACAAACTTACTTACTTACTTACTTAGTCATGGAGCTGAGCCCTTCTTGAGGAGCTGCCAATTCTGCAGCTACTCAAGAATTTCCCAGCATTTTATGGAACCCGAAGGTTCATCACCGTATTCACAAGAGCCCTCCACTGGTCCCTTTCCTGAGCCAGATCTATCCCATCCTATCTCTCTAAGATCCATTTTAATATTGTCCACCCGCCTACACCTTGGTCTTCCCTGTGGTCTCTTTCCTTCTGGTTTTCCCACCAATATCCTATATGCATTCCTCGTCTCCCCCATTCGTGCTACATTTGTACAAACACAAAACAAAATTCAATTCGTTGGCTGTAGTGCAAATTTAACACAAGAAAAGTGAAATCTAGGACTCTCCAACAATCTGGACATGTGTTTAGGTGAGCAGAGTCAAGCAACGCATAGAGAATGTTGGCATAAAAACCTATTGGAAGATACAGGAGGAAAGAGATTGATAGCATTAAGATGAATTTTAGGGTGACTGGTAGTGAGGTAGGGAGGTGAATGGAAGCTGCTCAGGATCATATCCAATGGTCGGCTTCAATGTCACGGGTGTTGAAACTTTAGGTTCTGCTACCACAGCATTGTTTAAAAAATTGTATCTAGGTACGTACCTGGCATATCTGTAGGTCATCTTAGAACAGTACTCGTATACAAAGAAATATTTCACCAGTAGTGCACTGAGATTTTGTTCAGACATGTTCTGTTATCTCATCAGCAATTACTGGTCCCCCCCCCCAAATTGGCTTCATATTTTTCACATGTTTAGGTGCCTGTGGACCAGATATTAATTAAATTTCATGTTAGGGGGTTTGATAAAATTTTTTGATGCTTTACAGTTTTCTGAATAGAAATTTCTCTGCAGTTTGTTGTGAAATATATATTTCATGGATGTACAAACAAATAAGTGTAAATGGTATAGTGATTTGTTGTAAAATACTCATTTTAGTTAAGGGGAAGAATATGGTGCGAACACGATCTTCGACACATAATGAGGAAATTCCACCAAGTATGAATACTAAACCATCAAGAGGAACTGTAGTGAAGAAGGCTGTAAGAAGTATGAATATTGTGCAGAGGAAAATCAAGTCTACAGCAAAACCTAGCCTGCTGACAAGGTAAGATTTGAGGAATACCGTAGAATGAGCATGTGTTACAATAAGAACTAAGTGTCCTGTTTTAAGAAATCAGGTTCTGTAAACTCCCTTTTATGTGCTATCAATTTAATAGTGTTAAGTATAGAAACATTCTTTAGTTACAACAAGAGCATTATTTCAAGATTTCCTTCTATGCTGTATAAAAGTCAGCTGTGTATTCCTAATGAAGTGGATTCTCATATTTTGTACTCTTTGATGCTTGGATCAAGTGAATCTATCAAATAGAAATATCACTGTGCCCCCTCATACATGCTTCCTTCTTCTAGAGAGCGTGGCTATTTCATCGTCATTTTACCAATCCTATGTTACATGCAGGAGCAGTATAATCTATTCTTCCTGTGGCATATGCAGTCTGAAGTCATAATATGAGATGCTGTGACTGTACAAATCTATGTAAGAATTGAATACAGAATTTAATGGTTCGATGGAGCCATGCATTCATTAAGAAAAATTGAAAGATCTGTTCTGAGCTAAGACCCCCAACTCCATAGAACAGAGTCCTCTTTGAAGAGCCAATTATTGCTCAACTAGTCAAGAAATTCCTTGCCTTGTATGGAACATGAAGGTTTATTATCATGTTCTCAAGAGTCTTTCACTGCTCGCTCTTGTGAGCCAAATGAACTAGGTCCCAAAACCCCCTGCTGTGGTGTAAAGGGACTCATTAATGTGTACATAGATACCAAGTCTATATGTATAATATAAATACTGTCGTAAATGCAACAATTTATTGTAGTTCTTTGTCTTTCTTCTTTCACACTGCATGTTTTGGCCATAACCGGCCATCATCAGGTGTATTTCACTTATACAGCTGTCACACTGCATGTAATTTAAAAACACCAGCTCTCTCAGTTGTCATTGCTGCATTTCAGTCAGTCCTGATATTCCAGAATCTCCTTGCTGATTTTGTCAGTTATGTTTAAAATCTCTGTTAATATAGACTCGTCGATTTAAATTTAAAATTTAAATCACAGGGATACCTACTCTATGTCTGCATGTGCTGCAGCGGCTACTTCTTGCTTTCAGCACCGTTCACATATTATTCTGTGCAGGTTCCCTGTGTGCGTGCCGCTGTTTATCTTTAATATGTAACATGTGACAGGTTCCAGTCCTGATGAGGTGGATTTTTTTTTATTTTATCTAAACCGTCCAGCCACTATGGCCCTGGGGTTGATTCAGCCTCTAACAGAAATGAGTACCATGAATCTTCCTGGGGGGTAAAGGGTGGCTGGCACATAAGGCTGACAATCTTACCGCCATCTGTGAGCCAATTGTCTAGAAAATGTGGGGGCGTCAACATCTCACAACCCCATGCGCCTTCACGCCGTGTTACAGGGATAGCTTTACCTTTACCTTATTAAATTTTCTCATGTCTGATTATAATCATTGTCACTGCTCCATCCCCTCCCCCAATACTTGATGAGGATTTTGGTGTAAACTGAAGAAATTGAGTTTACTGTTTAAAGTGATTACTTTTTCTCAAAGGATGCATACCCGAAAAAAGACAGTAATGAAGACTAGGACCAGCAAGTCAACAGTAAATTCCATGAGGAGGGATGGCCTCCGTAGTGGTGGCCAGTTGCCACCAGGCAGTGAAGCTGGCCTCAAGAGTGAAAGGGTTTTGAAACAACCAGAACAGCAGCAACAACCCCGATTCAAACCAGTTGCAAAAAAGAAAATAGGTAAGTTGTGACTGAGTATAATACTCCCTTTTGTAGTGGTTTGCATTTGTGGTAGTGTATTGCAATTGGCAGGAATTCCATCATTGTGTTAGATCAAAGCCAAATGAAAGGAAGACTTGAGATTATACTGACATAGTTAATCCAAGGCTTTTTTCTGCCTGTGACAAGTGAAAATATGTATATACAAATGTAATCATTGGTTGTAATTGTTTTCCATTAATCCTTGGTGTGCTCATGTTATAACTTCTAAAGTTGTATAAAGTTCAAAGTAAACTGTTTAAGCCAATTTTTACAACTAATTGTGATTATTTCAAAGCACAGTTATGATTTCACAATGCTTATTGGCTGACAGGTGAGAACAGCAGATCTTGATATTAGGCTCCTTCACATAATGTCTTTGTAATGTTTCAGAAAAATGTATGAGCAAAACATTTGCAAGTTCAGTATCTGACTTTTCATCTGATGATGACCAGCCATTAGCCAAAAAAATGAAAGTGAAACCTATTGAACGTGCATCTTCTAGTCGACAGCTTGCAAGGAAGGTCATCAAACGAATTGTATCTAAAAGGATGAAGCCAAGGATGATAACTAGATCACAGCAGCAACAGCAACAAGTCCCAGAGAAGGAACAAACAGAAACAAGGTAAGTCACATACCACAAGACTGACACCAAGGTGTCAAGGTGATGCAACTTTGCAGCTTTCTCATGCAGTGCAGCCTTAAATTTATAAGTTATGTAAACTTGCTTGTTCTAACAGATGGTTGTAATATATGAAAATGGCTGAAGTATTGGAAACACTATGGACTCTGTACACATTTCTTTATTAACATGGTGTACAACCACCTTTTGCCTTCATTACAGCAGCAATCCTTCTTGGAATGGACTCATGCAAGTTTTGAACAGTCTCTAGCAGAATTTTATAACCACTCTTCTTGAAGAACTTCTTCAAGTTGCTTTAGGGATGTTGGAGGTGGGAACCTACTCCTCACCCTAGTCTCCAAAACTGACCAGAGTGGTTCAGTGAAGTTCAAATTTGGTGATTATGCTGGCCAAGAAAGATGCTGAAGTTCACCTTCATGCTCTTCAAACCATGACTGAACAGTTCCAGCTGTGTGAATTAGGCATTGTCATCTTGGAAAAGTGCATCATTGTTCGGAAATAACATCTGGATCATGGAATGCACCTGATTACCCATCCTGTCCACGTACTCCCTTACAATAGTTCAGCAATAAATGGTAACAATGGGATCAACGGAATGCTGTACCATGATATTGCTCCCTAAACCTCCACAGAACCTCCCCTATGTTAACTGTTGGAACCAGGCATTCCGGATTGTAGGCTTCATTGTGTGTTCTCTCTTCCGAATATAGGGAACAGTGTGAAGGACAACTCTTCTGAACATATCACACACACATTTCCAATTGTCTGATGTCCAGGTTTTATGGTTCTGACACCATATTCTACACATCTGAGCATTACTTTCAGTAATCAGAGGTTCAGCAATTGTGAATGTTGGATTTGTGAAGTTCACATCAGGCAGTTTTTGTGGAAATGGTTTTCAAGTTGTATATTCAGTTCTGCTGCAGTTCACCTGTGCTACAATAGTTCTGTGATTTTTCAAAATAATTCTCAATATACAACGATCTCTTTCTGTCAGCGTTGATTTTCACCCGCTGTTCCTCTTTGCTGATGTTGTCTTCCCATCATTAGTGTATGCCAACATAACTTTAGAAACTTTCGCTCTTGATGCACCTAATAATGTGGCAGTTTTTATCACAGATGCTCTGGCTAAACACACACCAATGATCTGTCCTCTTTCAAAATCAGGCTTTTCTCCCATTTTAAAATTCTTTCACACATACTGTCACTCAACACAATCACTAATGCACTGGCTCAAGTACTACAGAATGTAAACATATGTAAGAACCTTCAGTGTTGCCAATGGAAATTCCTTCAGTGAAGCCAACACAAATTCTGTTCTCCAATTTCTTGGTGTTTCCATTGTTTTGTCCACCCCACATATATGGAATTAAGGTTTAGAGATGTAATGTGGATATGTCAGTAGTTATTCGTTTTTGAAGTAAGGATCATGGGAATATGAAAATAGTGCATATTTCAACATTTTGAGCACCTTCAGCAGTATCTGGGTTGAAGAGTCTGAAGATTTTCTCATCCTTGTGTAACCTGATATACTAATAGCGGACTGGTATTAGACACATGCAAGTCTTAATTTTTTTAGACTGAATTCATAAAAAAAAGTTCACAATTTTAATGTGAACATTAATTTTTAATTTTTGAACTTTGAGAATGATGGCTACTTTTGCTTTGCATATTGGAGTCATGACAGAAGGGACTAATATTGTGTTTGCCCAGGTAGAAGTCGGGTTCCACCCACCCCCCAGGGTTAAAAATCTACTACTCATCAACATAAATTTGAATGGTGTGTGCATGCATAAGAGAGAGATATATTTTTTATCCATTTTAAGCTTTAACTTGTTAGCACATTCCTGCAATTTCCATCACAGATAACTAATTCACCCTATCATGCTATGAGAGTATGAAGCAAGAAAGTGAAAAAACAGGGATATTCAAGTTCAAAAGCTACAAGTTGCCACAAGGTTTCCCGGGTTGTTGTGATTTTATTAGTCGATCACATCTTCACTGGACACTGAACACAAAGATGTTTGGCGTACAGTTTTTATCATAATCATGCGCATTTGTTATTTTATTTCAGAAACTGTCACACTGTAAGCTGCATAGTCATTACAGTTGTTAATAAAGTAAAAATTCCTGAATTCTGAATCGTTTAAAACCAAAATTAATGGCCCCATTATCATTAGGGTTGGAGCTCCGGTATTTTGATGATGTTTTTGATTATACTTCCCATTTCCATGTTGGTCATTGTTTGTGATTCTCTGTTGATTAATATCTAAAATATAATATTATTTTATTAATGTTCAGATTAATAAAATTGCACACAAGGACATGGCAGGAATGTTTCATAAAAAGAACAATCATAATACCTGAAGTTGTACATCCACATAGATATTTTTATCTTATACCCCATTTGTACAGAAGTGTGAGAAAATCTCTACTAAAGTAACGTATGTTGAGTGTGCACCATTAAGAATGTGTTCCAAGTTTCTCTGATTGTCTCACTGTGTAGCAGATTTCTGCTTGATTTACTGTCTCTAACTGACCCACGTTGCGTTACTTCTTTATCCGTTCCTCTTCCGTGCTGATATCACTTCTGCGACTACTCCACATTTTAGGATGATTCTCACCTTGCATGGCTACTGCTTCCCAATCTCTTGTTGGTTGTCATTCTGGTCCCCTTCCACACCCCGTTAGATAACAGGTAGGTATTTGGGAAGGTAGGGAGTGATTGTTGTGTGCCAGTAAGCATACATGAATAGCTTACAATTGAGGTAGGATTAGCTCAGGTGAGATGTCTTTGTCTGCTGGTCTACTTAGGGATTGGTAGAGCTGATATCTTGTCTGAAGGCATATTGGGCTGTGCTCTGGCAGGACAGGAAGAACTTATACTAATTACTTTGCACAAACAACATTTCAGTTTCACACAAGCTTTTATTTATTGTTTACTGTGTGTTTAATGCCAAATAATTTACTTCACTTGCTTGAATGGTTACTTATTAATTCTGTGTATCTCCTTGTATCACTCAGATTTCTAGTAACTTACTTTTACTAAATGAACTTTTATAAACATCAATGATTATACAAAAGTGACTATGATGCATGATGCAGTTTTGTGTCTGCAGGCTTCAGAATTCAGAAGACAACTCATTTGGTGCATGAGCTCTCTGGAGTAGCAAGCTTCTTTGAGGCCAGACTTCGAAGAGGCAGCTCCTTCCTGAAACAGGCCTTACGGGTCCCATTCAAACTTTGAGAGTTCACTAGAAATTTACATTTCCCAGTGATATTGACTTGCTGCGCTGTTCTATCTCTTAAAAACTCCATGGCACTTTGACAGCTTCTTGATATGTAATAAGCTTGGTGTGTGGCTTTGTTCCTTGAGTTAGCTTGCACTGTCAAATCTCAGATTTCCAAAAGACATGCCACCATAGCTCAAACAGCTAAAATTCTAGGAAGTGTAGTGAATGCTGCATCCTTTCCACACAGCAAGAACGAGCATATGTCATTTTTTGCATGAAAAATATTACTACTTACTCGTTATTATTTATAGCTTGTACTTAATTGTTCTTAATTAACATAATTTATAGTAACCTTTATTCTAGTGAACAGTTACAAATCCTAGATAGCAGACACTTGTCATACATAAATGTAACACACCTTTTTAGTTCTGCCTTGAAGGATGTGTTTGTTTGAGGTTGGTTTCTTTGATCCATTAAAATGAAAGATATAGTTTCATTATTGCAGGTTTTATTTAATGACACTATGCAGTACTTTCCAGAACTGGTTTGCTTTTGACATTACAGACTTTACACCAGGCCTTCTCGTAAAACAAAGGAAGCTGCAGCAATATATATGGAATTGCTAGGCAGGAAGCTTATCACACCAGAAGCAGAAGTAGATGAAGACTCACTGTCCATTGACAGTTTTCCAGAACTTCCCAATGCAAGACGATTTGGTAAGTTTGTGATGTTTTGGCTGTAATGTTTCATATATTAACTGTCTGGCAGTGGGGATGTTCAGTTTAAAATGTACTCCTGTGCCAGAGGATATTTAAATATTATACCTTCAAAATGCAGGAGTTTACCAAAATGGCCACATTCTAGGATACCATAAGCTAATTATTTACTGCTGTGAGAATCTCAGGTCTGACCCTCAGTTTGTGTTCTGCACCTTGGGTGAGAGGCCATATTTCACACCCCCATAAAACTATATATACAGTTATATATTAAATTCCTGCACCTATACTTATTTAACTAATTTTGAACAACCACTGCCTAAAGAAATTCTTTTTAATGCTTTCTGATATTTACATCTGAACGTTTTGAAGATGAAACTGTAAAGAGATACTTCAGCGTGACTTTAAAAGGAATTATGTTCATTACTAGCAGAAATGTATTATAGAAGGATAGATTACATGGAAAAGCAGAAGAAATATGTCACAGTTTGTACAAAATTTCATATTTGTCCCAAAAAATAATATTAAAAAGCAATTGGCAGCATTATTTTAGGTGGTGGCAGTTCTCTTGTCATGGTTGTTTTCCTCTTCTCACAGTGAGATGTTTTTGTCAATGTAAATTATGTAGATGTAGCGATAAATGGTAAGATGACTGCAAACATTGAAGTGGAAAAGTTATGGGAGGAAGCAGTTATGATGTGCATTAAATTACTGCCCTAGCTTTGGCTGTAGAAACTGAAGAACTGGGAAAGATGGAAAGATGATGGTCTTTAGTCCAAGATTTGAACATGATGCCTTGCAAGTATAAAACCAAATGGCTGACCACATAACTACAATATTTGGTAGTTCTTATGACCTGAGTTCATTAATGTGAGTTCATATGTATGTATTTTTGTTGCAGAACAACGAGAAAGTGAAATTAAGGCACGAGCATATGAAGAAAGAAAAGAAGCCCAGCAGCCAAAGGAGGATGCTAAAACAGTAGTACCTCATAAATCAAAAATAACAAGTGATACTGCTGTTAACAAACAGAAGCAAATTAAAATTGTAAAAGCCAAAAAACTGCCCATGAGGAATAGAAAACTACCTTTACAGAAACCAGCACTTTCAAAGAACACTGAAAGAGTTAAATCATTGCTGATACCAGATAATCCAAATAAAAAAGAATCTGTTAATATTAAAGAAAATGTGGTGAATAAAAAACAGGATGGAACAGGGCTGCAAGTGAGGCCAAGGAAAATATCTGCTAGACTACAGAGTGTTGATAATCAGTTTAATGAAGAAGGAGAAGCTGACAGTGATAAGATGAGGCCTCCATATGCTCCCCGTCGCAGTTTGAGAAGAGGCTCTCGTGAAGCAGCACAGGATTGCTGTGATACAATCCAGCAAGATATTCATGATGTGATTCATCAGGCTTCAAATTCAGAAAGTCCATCTGCAGGTACTGTACCATCCAAGCATCTGAGTAAGAAGATCAAGCCAGTACCATCCCAACCCTCTTCTTCTCCTCTCATAAGAGGCTTAAGAAAATGTTCCAGATCTCAAGAGAATACCATGGACGTTTCAGAAGAGACATTCAGCGATTCTGATGAAGAACCACTTGGGAAACTCTTTTTGAAGCATTCAGTTACAAAAAAGCTTAGTGATGAAATTAATGCTAGTAAAGACACCATAGCAGAAGAGAAGAGTGAAGCAGGAGGAGAAAGGGATGAAGTTATTAATAAAAAGGGTAGCAAAAATGAGAGTAAGGCTTTACTTTTGGTTTCTGATGATACAAAGAAGAAAAATGTGACTGTGAAAAATGAACAAGTTTTGAAAATTCCTATGTTCCCAGCACACAAGGGAAATGATAATAAGATACAACAGCCAGGTGAGGATATCTCAAAAATCAAAGTCATGGAGGTTGTGGAAGTTACTGACTCCAGGAATAAAGAATTATCAAAGAGAAAAAGTGAAGATGGTACTATCACACAGAACACAGAATCACTGCTTAGAAGGAGTGAGGACAATCTTATTACTAAAGGTAGAGAAGAACTACAATATGGAAAGAGTGAAGCTGTTAATTCCAGAAACAAAGAAAAACTGCTTAAGATAATCGATGATACTGCTAAGAAAGAAGAGATAATACAAAGGAAGAACAAAGAAATTTCTTGTACTAAGAACAGACAGTTGCAATTGAGAAAGAGTCATATTGCAAGAAATAAAGATATTTCAAACAGAAGGAATGAGGAAAGTGAAATTACTAAGTCTAATATAATGCCAAAAGAAAATTATAACGTTCTTCTTAAAAATAAGGAAATGTTTTATGAAAGTGGTGGAGAGGATGCTAAAAATGAAGAAATATCACAAAGAAAGACTAGAGAATGTGTTAATGCTAAATACAAAGAAACGCTTTTGAAAAAGAACAATGAATTTAGCACTAAGATTAAAAAGGTGGCACTCAGAAAACCAGAGGATGAACTTCAGACTAAGAAGAAAGAAATGGTGCTGAGAAGTTGTGAAGAACTTCATGACAAAATTAAACATACAACAGTTAGAAAGAATGGCGGTGAGCTTATTACCAAAAGAAATGAAATATTGCTGGAGAAGAGTGAGGAAGATAGTATTAAAGGTACAGAAATAACCCAACAAACAAAAAATGATTTGAATAACAAGAAGATAATTGTCCCAGCGAGAAAGATTGAACATGCTAACAGTAAGAACAAAGAAGTAGACAATAGGAACTGTGAAGAGATCCTTAATACTAAAATTGAAGGTGTACCACTGAAAAAGAGTGAAGAAAATATCTCTAAGAACATAGAAGCTTCACAAAGGAAGAATATAGATGAGATTAATAAGATTAAACAGATACTACAAAGAAAATCTGAAAATATGGGTACAACAAATAAAGAAATACCATCCAAGAAGAATGAAGATCTTAGCACTTTAAATGAAGAAATTTTACCTAGAAGTAGTGAGAATTTTGTTGAGAATGTACAGATACTGCCTAGAAAGAATGATGATGTTAAAACCAAGATGGCAGAAGTACCATCAGTAAAGAATGAAGATTGTTTATTTGGAGTTGAAGCTCCAAAATCATTCAGTGATAACAAATATTTATTACAGAATACATGGTTCAAGTCAGAATACATCTCAGCTGATGATAAGAAATTTCAACAGCCAACAAAATCTTCTCTTTCATTTGCAGATGTTGAACCATTAACAAAGGGGAAAATCGCCACAGAGACAAAAGAATTAGTTGGAAAAGTGATTAATAGCAAAGAAGAAAAATTTGAACCACACAAGGAGATGAACACATCAAATAAAGTTAAAAATGTGATCAGTAGATTTGGAAATGAGATCTTGGGTAATAATGGAGTAGACAGTGCAAAATCTTCTCACGTTTTGAGAAGAAATTTATTGCAATTAAAAGCTGAGTCACAAACTGTAAAATCTGAAAAACAAATTGTCAGTAATGTTAGTAACCTTTCTAGGAGTAATAAAATTGTTCCAGTTTCTAATAAAATAACTATTTTTAATACTGACAAGATATTACATAACATGCCGATATCAGTTGACAGTTGTTCATCAGAAAAGAATGCCAGTATTTCCAAGTCAGCTGAAACTCATGTTCAGAGTCAAGTAGTGTCACATGCTGGAATTAAAACTTCCCCAAAAGGTGTTTGGGACAGCAGTGATTCTGAAGATGATATATTGACGAAGTTGCCCGAGGGACAAGTATCTTCACTGTTGAGCAATAGTCTGTCAGCAATGAAAGAAGAGCCTCTATCCAAATGTCCTCCTAATACAATTTTACCCACAAAGGATGCTGTTTTAAAACAAGACAGCAAGACAACAGCAGAGTTTGAAGACATTCCTCCTGAACAGGTGTGTGGAGGTGAAAATGGAGCAAAAGTTGAAACTAAAACGCTTATGATTAGTCATATACCAGTTGCAAACAAAGTGGAACTGACATCAGTTACAGGGGCAGCCATATCAAAAAGTGATAATAAAACCAAGGAGAAGTATACAGAGTTGAGAGTTATGGATTGCAGAAAAGGTGTGGAAGTTAGAAGAGGTAAAATTGGCCCTTCAAGTCAAGCACTGAGATACCATGCCAAATCAAATGCTGTACTAAACAGAGAACCTACATTTAGGGACAAAGTAAAAGCAAAAGTGAACATGTCAAATGAACAGATTGAGAAATGGCTAAATGAAAGTTACATTGAAGAATCAGATTCTGGGAATTCAGTGTTTGATAAATGCTTGAAGTCCATGGGTGAAGAAGGTGAAACTTTAAATAACATTGATTTTATTGATACCACAACAACCAAGGAATATGATTACAGGACCAACCCCTTAGAAGAAGAGCTAAAGTCAGGAAAAGACATGTCATCATACTTGAGAGAGATTGATGATGAACATTTATACCAATCTGATAAAGATTTCCCATTTTTAGGGGAAGTATTTCCACAGAAAGTTGTTGAATTACCAGAAGTAACTCCTAAGTTCACTGTTAACTTTAAAAAGAGCATGTCACATGATGTAGCTCTTGTCAGACCACAGTCTTCTGCAGAGAGTTTGTTGATGTTGGATGAAGGAAGAGATTCAAGAACTAGCAAAAACAGTGTCAGTTCACTAGTCAAGGAACCAAAGTCTGTTGGTGTGAATGCAGTTCCTATTAGTCGGCAAAAAATTGAAGTGAGGAGTACAAGAAATCAGGAAGAAAATGAAGATGATACTAACAAGGAGGAAGCAGCTGTTGGAAAATTGCAAAGTAACATATGTTCAGCATCAGCATTACAACATGATGTAAGTGAACTAAGTATGCCAAGGCCTTCATATAGTAAGAGAGACAAAAACCAGAGGTATGATGAAGAGCAGACTCATAATGTTCAGTCACAAGAAGACATACATGTTATTGAAGAAAAGTTTAATAAATTAAACCCAGAAGCAAGGAAGCAGGAAGTAAATATTACACATCACAACATCAAGTCACAGCCTATGCAGGATCGAGGAGGGGAGAAAAAGCCCATATTCCAGCAACGACGTTCATTCCCACATAAAATTAAAGAACGCAAGGATTTGACTCCAAGTGCAAATGCTTTCTCTCCAGAGAATGAAAGCAGTGTTTATGCATTTGAATCAGAACCAGAGTTACCACCGGTCAGTACACCATTCAGGCGTAGGGCAAGAGACAGTCGAACATCTAGTACAACAACATCAAAATCAGAGGAAGACTTGGCACGACTGGATGATGAAACAACACCACCTCCATCAGCAGTCCAAATGACATTGCAAACCGTTCAGTCACCAACATTGCAAACCATTCAGTCACCACCAGTACAGACAGTCCCATCATCAACAGTGCAGACAGTCCAGTCTGAACGGCTTACATTGCCTGTTGTTGGGCAACCTATACAAACTTTGCCTTTGTCAACAGCCATAGTACAAATTATACCAACTCTTCCTATAACCATGAGGCCTGTACAGGTTGAAAACTATGTATCAGCACAGCAGCAACAACAGCAGCAGCAAGTGCTCCTGTTACAGAATGACGCAGTAATGACAACGTTAAAAACTGGATGCACCAGTAGTGCATCTATTGCTGTTCAGGTAAATTTAGATAATGAACCCAGCCTTGATGCATCATCACAAAATATATTAGCATCCCATCCAGCAACTCCAGAACCTCTGCTTCAACGAAGCATGGAGTGCTCCACGCAGACAGATGTGGCAGAAGAGGAGGAGGATGACAATGAGGGGCATTTGTTCTATATCCCACTGCAGCATCCTACTGGGACAGGAGGACCATTGGCTACACCAACACAACAGTTAATACAAGGTGTTGCAGTCAAACTAGGCACAGAAGGGCCAACAGGACCAAATCAGCGTGTCATTATGCGAGCGAAACTAGTCACTAAACCACCGACCTTCAACCGCACAGCAGTGGGTATTCAAGATGGGAATACAACTGGTATTGGAAGGTACAGATATCTGTAAACTCCTGACATCTCCACCTTACCTACCCTGTCAGTAACCTCCATAATTGTGAAAGATGGTTTCCCCCTAGTTTTCCTCATTTCTTCCAGGCTGTAAGAACCTGCAGTTCCAGAATTTTTCTCCAGTTTGTAATTGTCATTGTCTTCCAATTCTCAGGCACCACTCCCCTCTGTTTCTCTGTTTATTTTTTAGACAATTTTCTTCTCTTTTTTCTTTCATGTCTTTACCATCTAGTCTGTGACTTTTGCTTTTTAGCTTACTTTCTTTCTTTAAGGCAAGAAAGCACTGACATGTGAAATGACATTGCTGTGGGTTCTGATAGGAAATGGATTTGTTTGGTACTGGTTTCTCTTATTAGTAACTGTCTACAAGGGTTTCCAGTCAGCCATTCAGCTCCCCTTGATTTCTTTCTCATGCAGTCCTCCTTTGTCTTCTTCTTGAAACCGTCCTATGATGATTTTTTTTTATTTGTTTCATTCTGGTCTGTCACACTAACAATTATAAATACAAACCACTCCGTCCAGTGTGACATGTAAGTTTTTACTACTTTAAACTTATCTCCCTTACATGTTTCGGTCCTTACAGGCCATCTTCAGAGGGAACATCATTACAAACTGGAAACTACCATCACAATAGGTGTTTTGATTTAAAATACATACACTTATATCCTATAATGCACAGTACGCATAAAGTCGAACATTTCACAATCACAGCAGCTTCCTGGTGTTGTAAAGTTTTTAAAAGTTTCTAGATGTTATTTAAGAAACCTTTATTGTCAATAGTTAAAATTTTTTAAACCACGTAGGTTCGTGCCCGTACTCCTATGGTCCTTCTTGTATGGGGCAGATTTTGTGCCGCCTGTCTATCTTGATGAGGAGGTTCTTGATGTTATCAAGGGTTTGTTCGTGGCTTGCTGTGTTGTTTTCACATAAAAAAAAATGACAGCTGCACAAAATCAGTATTCAGCTTTCAGTCTAATGGCAGCAACAGATGGATCACAGGGGCTAGATATGTCTGGTTTGGTATGGAGCTAGATCATAAATGTGCTAACATTTTATAACACTCCTGCTTTTTATTGATGAGGTCCCACGTTCAACCTTAGTGCAGAGACTGGTTATGCTGAGTAAGGTTTATTATGGTTTTCTGCAGCCCCTCCAGACAAATGCCAGGATAACATCTGAACGTAGGAAATGACCACATCCGTTCAAATCCACCGTTTATTAATTATCCTATTATTCAACACTAGATAGCCTGAGTTACTGACAGCACTATTAATAAACCATAAATAAACGTGCCACGTACAATGACCACATGGTCTGAGGCATGTACGATCTTCTGCACCACTTGAACGCTCTTCGATTCCCATCAAGGGCATGGATGTACGTATTTTTCCTGTGTTTGTGTTGTCGTGTGCTTTTGAACTGGTCAGTGCCTTGTCCAAGGAGTCCTACCAAATGTCTATAAACAAAATCCTGAAATTGGGAAAATGGAAGGTTTTGGCCAACATTGGCCTGTAGCACTACACAAGAAAAATAAATAAATAAGTATTCATCATTTTCAGTTTATGCCCTTGTCCTTTCTTGATATATAGTTGCTCCTCACTATATGTGAGTTTGAAAAATGCAGTTTCATCCTAATATACCTAGATAATTTATACCAATTTCAGTTAATAGCTCTCATTTTAATGCAGATTGTTTACTGTCCAATCAAAAGAGGCAGGAAAAAGGGGAATAGAGAATTGTATGGGTAATGACACATGGAGAAGGGGGCAATTTCAACCTCAATAACAATTCTTTTCTTTTCAGAAAACAGCTCTTGCATAAATTGATGAGTACCTGTACTCACAATATTTTTGTTATCTCCCAGTTATCTTCTCTTTATAAGATTCGTTGTCAATTCCAAGAAAATGTTTGTTTACTTTCAGCCTTCATTTGCCAACTCCTAATGCTAGTTATTGTATTACATAATCATTTGTAATGACTTTTGATCTTAACCTTAGAAAACATATACATTTAAAGGAAGACTGCATACAGACATATCCTTATTTTTATTTAAAATACTAGTATCCTGTTTTGAAATTATTCAGTGGTCTTTTAGTTTAATTTAATTTATTTTCTTCATCTAATTGTACAGTTTTTTGACTACCTTTTAACATTGGAATTTATTGTTTTGGTTTTTTATATTTTTTGTTCTTCATAATACATTTATTTTGTTAACAGGTCCCTGCTCACTGCACAGCACCAAAGATCAACTGGAATGTTGATGATGGAACAGAAGAATATTTATGGTTCTGCAGTTGGGGCATCCTCACCTGCCACCACTGGAACATATCCGCCAGTTGGCACTGTTCAGCCGACTGCACGTGGTCGCCCACTTGTTGTTCCATCAAGCAACAGTGCAAGAAGTGATGATACGATAGATACAGTGTCAGATAATACAGATGTTCTGAAGTTGTCTGAAACTGGTGGTAAAACTGCCGATATCTCTTTAGGTTTACATACACGGCCTGAAGTGGACGATACAGTGAACAAACCACTGGCCATGGTCTCTGCAAAGCCAGTCGTTAAGCCCCAGCAGAATGCAGTACCTTCCATCAAAGAACAGAAAATTCAAAGTGTTCTACCCTCTTCCTCACTTGATGATGTGGCGGCACCCAAGTTGCCTGTAAGCAAAAGTCAAGGAAATGTAGGAAAGGATCGAAGAAGTTCAGTGGAGGCGAACTCCCCGAATACTTCATCTACATCAAAATCGACAGCTGGAAGCAGTAAGCGGTAAGTTCTTAGATCTGGTTGTTCAGACCCAACATTTTTAATTGTCTTTATTCCTACATGACAAGTGGGAAATTATCTTTACTTAGGGGTGGGATGGAACAATTTTGAATGTTCTGTGAACTAGATATCCTTAATGGTAAAAAGATTTAAGACAGTGATAAGTAGCTCTCAGTTATTTGCTGCACTTTGAACATACTTTATATGTATACTAAAAGATTTAGCATTATTAATCGTTAATTGTTACAGTTGTTCAGTTCTTATGTATATAAATAAGCAAACAATTGTAGTTAAATGTTAACATTTAATTTAATCTGTATGCTGTATGTACTGTTTTCCAAAGAGTTCTTTTTCAACATTATGAAATGCAAAACGACACTTTCTGTCAGAATCTCACTTTCTTTTGTACATGATAAAGTAAAACTTCATAAAGGGCTATTTTATTATTAATGACCAAATATTTGGATCAGACAGATTGGATTTGTTGCTGACCATATTTTTTCCACAGTAGAGAGCAGTACAAGGACAGATAACTGGTCATCCAGGTATCTTATTTGTATCCTTTTATTTCCTCTTATGTCATTCAATTAAAGCAGGTTAGCTGACTGCATCATATGCAGTGTTTTCACCAGTACTGATTGAATTGTTGATTAAATGTATTTATAAAGTTAGTTTGGAATTCAAATGGGATTATGAAGTAAAGTGATAATCCAAATGGCAAAAATTGACCTAATTCAAATATATCAATTTGTGGTAAATCATCGCCTTCGCTATCACTTCCTCGTAGGGGCCAAGATTGAAATCTTCCCAGTGGTTTCCCCTTCTAAAAATAAGATATCCACCTTCAAACTAGGCATGAGAGCTAAGGCCAGGATGCCCAAAATTATGTTTTGAGGCAGAGGCCTCAACAAGTATGTGATCAGATAAAACTTTTTGCAGGAGTTCTCAGAAAGCAAAATCAATGAACTATGCATGTAAACCAAGTAACACTACCAGCTTCCCAAGTCTGGGAAGTCCAGCGCAGATGGTCGAAGCACCTGTCTTTCATCCATCAGAGAAAGAGTTCCAGGATCCACTAGAATACATTGACAGGATTCGACCTGTGGCTGAAAAGTTTGGGTTGTGTCGTGTTGTGCCACCACCTAATTTTAAGGTAGGTATACAGCATTCCATACTGAGTTGGCAAGATACTCACCTCTCTCTTGCTTCCAGTTACATTATCCATTGTTGAGATGTTAGTTTGCTGTTGTTACATGTTACTTTTCATCTTTAATTCCAAGCAGTTAACCCACTTATCAAAAAGGAATATGTAGAGAGCTGTTGACAATCAGCTTATTTGTTTCATTAAATAATTTCAGTCCATAAGCTTGACAGTTATAATTTCTTTCCATTGTCCTGCAAATATGTATTCCTCATTCTTTTTTTTTGTTCATGTTTCATTATCAGTTGTTGCTGTTTTACCTCATTTGTTTAGTACATCTAATTCTGTAAGACAATATACTGTAACATGTACGAGTAGTACCATTGCTATGCAGTGATTGTGAGAAGGAACATGCATTGCTTGGTAACGGCTCAGTAAACCCTTTCCCACAGAAACGAGACACGCACAACAATACAGTTACAATGAAGAAGAATGGTGTTTTTGATGTGGTCAGTGCCGAGGAGTTATCTTGAAGACAATTAAGTTGGCCAGTTCAGTTTTCAGTTGAAAGTCAGTCTGTTAAGAGAAGACTAGAGGTTGGTGTGAAATGGCTGTCAGCCTGAGACCCACTTAGTTGAGTGCTGGAATTTCAGTGGAGTTCTATGGGAGGCTGTGAAGAAAAGAGTTAGTTGGAAGAATGCACCTATGAAAAGAAGACTTATATGTGATATATGGAATTTGTAATTCAGTGAGTCTATTATGAATGAATGAATGTATAAGGGGTGGGCCTTCTCAGCCCTTGCACTGCGACCTACTGTGATCTCTTGTGCTTCCCCTTTTGATTATCCCCTCAGCAATCCTGCGCTTTGAATGACGTGCAGCGTTTTGTATGTGGGGGTGTCGAAATAGTCACTTGGTTCCATAAAGTATTGACCCAAGTGACATAATCTTAAATAAGCTAAGGCCTCACATTCACACAGGATATGTGTGGCTGTTTCATTTTCTTCTTGACACCTCTCACAAGTGGGACTATCACTTAGTCCCAGTTTGAAGAGGTGTCCTTTAAGGTGACAGTGTCCTGTAAGTAGTCCCACCACCCATCATAGCTGGTTCCTGTTTAACTTCAACAGTTCTTCGCTCTTTTAGCAGAGGGTACTTGTATGAGTCCCTTTGCGTACCTGAGTCCAGTCAAGGATCCCCAGTATTTCTTGTGCTTCATATATGTCCAGTCCCTGATTACCTTTCTGTGACTCCTGTAGAGATGTCACAGGCTGGTTCAGGTCCTATGCACAGATGTTCAGCTCCAATCTTAGCTAATCGAAGACTAATATGGTTCCTGTGTTAAATCCATTGTCAGGAAACTGCTAGTGGAGACTGTAACATACTGAGGACACTAGTCTGTATGTGTAGCAGTGATCTGTAAAGTGTAGTTCTGAATGGTATGTACAAGTTGTCAATAAATCCAGTATTCAATCCATACCCCATCTATAGTCACGCCTCTAAATACGTGACAATGTAAACGATGTAAGATTTGAGGTTTTCACGGCGGTGACTATGAAGAAAGCAGTCTTCTGGGATTTGGCACCATGTATATGTGGTGTTAACTGACGTTTCGGAGGAACGTATCGCCTCCATCTTCAGGGTAGAAGGAAAAATATAAGAAATCCACAAGTGAAGAGACCGTGAGAACCGGTAAGAGCAGACGGTCTCCTCACTTGCGGATTTCTTATATTTTTCCTTCTACCCTAAAGATGGAGACGATATGTTCCTCCGAAACATCGGTTAACACCACATATACGTACACGGTGCCAAATCCCAGAAGACTGCTTTCTTCAATGTAAATGATGTCTTCATGATTAAAATAAGAAAGGCATAAGCAGGAATTCTTGTTGATATACATTTGTCACATCTACTTCTGAAAAGCTGAAACCAAATGTTACAATATAGTGATTAATGCTTGTGTTTTACTCAAGAGAGATTGACCCCATAGTTCAATAGAAATCCCATAGATGGACCTTGTACTCATAATTTCACAGAGTATTGGNGGAAAGACTGGTGTTTTTAAATTTTTAACAAGCAGTGTAACAGTTGCGTGAGTGATACACACCTGATGATGGCCATTTAGGGCCGAAACATGTAGTGTGGAGGAGGAAAAAGAAGTAAAAACTACAATAAAATTGTTGCACTTAAGACGGTATTTGTCCATATATATTGTGTGAGTGTAACAGGATGCTGAAATATAATATTATAAGATTGAGAGCACCTGAAGACATAAGTAAATCAAGATTCACTTTATCCATTCCTTTATGATCAATGATATGAGCTAAGAATCCTCATTCAGTAAAGTGCCTGGATGACAGGTTTATTTCCAAGTGATTTTGTATCATGGAAGGTAGTTTAGGAGCCATGAACACAGCAACTGATTGATTACAAAACCAGGATTAAGGTGTCACTACTCAGTTTTATTTTCTGTATCTCACTACGTGTTTCAATCTGCAGAGATCAGAGATCATCATCTCTACCACCACCTCCAGACTGGCTCTGGATCTCATCCACCCTTTTATGTACTGAGGTTAAGAATGCATGGAGCCTTACCTCCACCCCCCATACATTTTCATGGTGTGGTGCATAAGCACTAAAAAAAATTATTTCCAATAATGAAACATGAAATTTGAGATATGTATAACTGTCATTTTACTTTGCAGCATTGTGAGAACCTTCGAATATTGTGTCTTGCAGAATGCATGTGACATAGATCTTCTGTTCTTGCAAGAAGTTGAAAGTCTATTTTGAAACATATTCTTTTAGAATTACAGTCTTGGCTGAGCTATGCTGCTTTATGGTCAGGTTATAATTTTGGTAAGATGTGTGTTGATTGTATTGCATTTTATTTCTAAGCCAGACCAACCAGAACCATTGATCATATATTGGCCCAGTAAATTAAATGCGTCTTTTCTGGTTTGAAATATTCCATCAGACTACATGGTATCATAACCCACAGCATGAATGTTCATCATTGTTAAGACCTCAAACCTCATGTTCCATTTCCAGTATATCTTGTTATGATTTCAGCCTGAATGTAAAGTGAGCGATGACATGCGCTTCCTAGCATACAACCAGTATGTTCATAAGATGCTGCACCGTTGGGGACCAAATGTTAAGGAAATGATGGCTATTAAGAAGTATTTAGCTACACAGAGTATATCATTCAGCCATCCTCCTTGGGTAAGATACATTCGGAATACAAGTAATTGTAAAAATATTACATAATCTTACCATTACTGTTTGTCATTCTAATGACTGGAACAGTACAGACATTATAAATGGGCAGAAATGTGCAAAGACAAAGGAGAAACACTGGGAAATAAATTGAATGAGAATAAAATTTAGAAAAGCCATATTTAAAAATCAGTTTTACTAAAAATGTAATCCAAGAAGATAGAGACTTAAAAAATATGAAGTGTAATATCAGATTGTGAGGGAAGTTAAAATATTTCATTATTTTGATACTACAGTTTTATAAAGTGGAAAATTTTGGAAAGAAATTACAGAGAGAATCTGCAGAGCTACTTATTTTTACCAGAAAATTAAAGATATCCTTTGGAATAAAGAATTGTCAGAAAAGATTAAAGGTATATTTTATGAAATGTGTTACATATTTTGACATACGGAGCAGAAATGTGGACATGGGCTGAAAATGATATAAGCAGATTACCAGCTGTAGAGATGAAGTTCAGTGTAGTTCTAAGAAATGATTACAACATGAGATAAAATCTAAAGCCAGTACTAGGCAAATTGTGAAACTAGGAGCTCTACGAGAACACTTGTTCAGATGAAGGATAGAGTGTTTAAGGGTATGTGTTGTGCATGGATGACAGTAGGATTTCTTCAGTAGTAATGAAAATGAAGATGTAGAATAAACAACTGTGAGGGAGGCAAGGGCAGAGTGAGGGATGATATACAATTGAGAGAAGAAAAAGAGTAACCACAAATACAAGAGAAGTGCTTGTGGGAGGAAAAAGGAAAAATTGAGAAGGCTTTATTAGAAATGACCCATCCGGGTGAAAACTTCAGTGAGGATAATTGTCCATGATCTAAGTAGACCGTCTTACAGTGCATACATTTATTCAACTTACTCTTCTTCTTACAGTGCATACATTTATTGTTATGATTGTTATGATTAAAAGGTTAAATTTGTTTGTGTTTCTGTTTATCTATTTATGTGTAAGCTTTTAGGACCTGCAGGGCACACTATTGTGAGCCAAATTATGGAGTGTTACATGTGGATAGAGACTATTTCCTGTTATATACACACCCCAAAAGTAAAATAACCGGATTGATTCTGTAAAAGTTTTCATTTTATCACCAAATATTGGTGTTTGTGGTCATTTTGACTAGTCACTCATCCCATTGTTCCCAGTGTGCCTGTAAAAACTACTGGAAACAGTTTTCTGAAAGTCCTTAGAGCATTGTTTGGTATTTGAATTGAATTGAATTTATTTACATTCTATAAATCCTAAGCAGGTTAGTACCTTTGGATACAGAACAAGTCAAAAGGTTACATAAGTACAGGCAATTTTAGCTTAAAAATTAATATAACTTAATTTTACATCATTCTCTATTTACATTGAAGTATTCATCTAAAGAGTAGAAGGAATGAGCATGTAGATAATTCTTTAACTCTGATTTAAACTTTTTAGTATCATTGCCCAAGTTTTTAATACTTTGTGGCAGATTGTTGAACACTTTTATGCCAGTAAAGTAGACTCCTTTTTGATATACTGATAAAGTTGATGAGGGTAGGTGGAAGTTATATTTTTGTCTAGTATTCATGTTATAGACATCAGAATTTAATTTGAATTTATCTTTGTTGTAAACAACAAATAGGAGAAGCGATAATATGTATTGCGATTGAAGCGGTAGAATTTTTAATTTCTTAAATAATTCTCTACATGAATCTCTACTTCTACATCCTGTAATGATTCTTATTATATTCTTTCTTTAGTAGACTGAAAATGAGACCCATCCATTGTAATTTTCTGTATAGTTGTGGTCTATTTTATATCTGTCAAGAACTAAATTAAGTATGAGATTTCAAATCTGACATGGCACAAATTAGGTTTCCTGTTCTCCCATTAGTGTAAGAATCACAGAAGCACGATATGCCTTCTCACCATACTTTATCTAGGAGATCTGTCTTTTTTACATGAAGTAGAGAGTTCCTCAAGTTATTAATCTCTAAACCAGTTTAGAAATCCACTAGTTCATAGTATTACAGTGTGCTTCAGACAGGTATCTGGAGAGGACACAGGGCTTCAGAAACACATCTCAAATCTACTGGTCACAAACTAAATCCACTTATCCACAGTCCTGCAGTATGCTTTATACAAGTATTTGTGTGGGAAAAAGGCCTCCATAAATACAACGTAAATCTCTTAGCCTCTTAATAAAATGTTCTCATCCTTAGCCCTAAAAATGCTTCATTCAAATTTTTCATAGCATATATTTAAAAATTAACCCTTAAATATTAATTATTAAGGTCTGTGGACAAAATTGTTTACTTTCTACCCCTTATCCAATAATAAATCATAGTAAGACATCTGTTTAGTACATTTGTAATGCATTTAAAAATTGACAGGAAAGAAATTTGCTGTAATGTCAGTTAATGTTCATGGTAAGCGGATTCGAGCATCCTGGTTGTGTTACGGTACACTGCAGTATATATAAGTGTTTCAGGGTAGTTGTCACAATATTCTTGGGTATGGAAGTGTTAAAATGGGGATGCTTATTTGATGCTTTAGAGAATAATGCTTTATCAGAACTCCCATACATAATTTTATCTCTTCCTTCCTACTGTATATGGTTTTGGCACTCTGCTATTTCATGTATTTGCCATCTGTTTTTATGCAGATTGGAGGCATGGAAGTTGACTTGCCACGACTGTACAAAATAGTTCAGAATTTTGGTGGTTTGAAGGAGGTAATTGAGAAGAAGAAATGGCATCGAGTTGCAGATGGAATGAAGATCCCAAAATCTGCACAAGATAGAGTGACAAAGTTAGATGATATATATTGCAAATATTTATTGCCATATGACACGCTATCACCAGGTGAGGAATTGTTAAGCAAAGGAGATGGAAATGTAGGATGTGATAGATAATAATGATAGAAATATTTGTATAAAAATTTGTGGATAGTATTTATCAGGCATTTGATTTTCTATTCAGTTGTACCCATGATGTTTCAGATTAAATGTATTGAGGACATTTTTTTGTTGTTGCATTTTAGTGTTGTAGTTATTTTTAAGTAATTTTGAAGTAACGAGTAGCCATGGTGTTGATAAGAAAGAGCTTAACAATTAGTTAGAAAGTGAAAATTATGTAGGAGGTAGGATAGAATCCAACTGTGCTGTGAAATAAAATCGTAAAGTGTTTCATGGTGCCTCAAGCATCATTAAATAATATAATTATATGGAAAACTTCATTTCTTTAAGAGGGAAATGGGGTGCATTCTGAGAAATGAAGAAACTTGTATTTTATTAAGTGATCAAGGTTCAGTGTCTTTTCCAAAACCCCCCATTTAAGGTACAAAAGAAAAAGCTTGTCCCACAAACAGACCTTAAATCAGGGTTTCACTGTAAACTGTGGCCAAATAATCAGGAATTGACTGGACATTAGAATGATGTTAAATGGTTTAGAGTCTCACTTAATTCAAGAAGATGGAAAGAAGTAAATATTCATAATGAAATTGGGAGAAAAGTTAAGAAAGTGCTTGTTTTATCAGTTAAAATGGTTTCTTCTAATATATTTTCTATATCACTAACAACTGTACATAATTTTACCAGTTGTTACATATGATTCTGAAAAATAATCTGTTAAGATTATTATATAAGGAAGAAATTTGTCCGTTAGTAATTGTCAGGTAGTGAATTGAGAGATACACTGGATACACTGGACATATATTTCACATGGAGGAGATAAATTCATACAGAAGTCTGATGACTGAAACCTCTTTTAAAGTGACCACTTGTAAGGCCAAGGGTGTGGTGGAAGGATAATTCTAAGATGGATCTTAGGGAAATAAGTGTGTAAATTGAAGTGGCTTAGAATCATGTCTGGTGGTGGACGTTGGTATCAGTAGTAACAGACTTTTATTAGGTGCCATTAGTAGAGCATCAGTTAGAAATTTGTTTTATATCTTTCATTATGGCTGAAGAATTTAATTAATTGTTCTTATTCTTTGTTATCATTTCCACTATTGCATGTGTCTATGTGATGTAATGCTTCTTTGCTTTAGATGAAAGACAGAAACTGCTTGATGAAGTGGAACAAGAGTGGACTGAGAGAGAGAAGCGAGCAACAACATCAATCAGTCCAGGTGGTAGCGATATGCCTGAGGAAGAATGTGAAGGTGACACGTCAGATGAAAGCGAGGAATGCATTGTAAAGGTAATTTCTTTAACAGGTCATTCAGATTTACCATGGAATGTGGTATATAAACCACAAGGAAAACTAGTTAATCAGATAATTCTTCAGTTAGAATTGTATTTCTTTGTGATTATATCTCCTGCAAGATAGATTCATATGTTATCTTTTTCATTTCTGATTACCTAAATGAGGTTCATGTGTCTGTCATCAGTGATGGTTTTACTGCTCCTTATAGAATAAAATATTTATTAGAAATACCATCTGAGGCCAGGATTAAGGATGCAAGAAGCTATACATTCACTCCCCCATCCACCATCCTGGCATGGTGAGTAATTAAACATAGGGATAACTTCATCTTTAACTTTACCTGTACTGTCAACAGCTACTATATTCGTGTTATATTATGCACTGTAAATGGTTACTGACAGTGAGATCATAACTCCCAAAGCAGTAAATGTTAAGATATAATGTTAATGTAGATGTTCCTATCTAATTACAATCTGATATCATGCTGCCATGGTGGGTTTTATGATAAATGGCACACTGTATAACTCCCCTCATTTGATTTGACCATCTTGGCCTTTGTTCTCCCAGTGTTTGTTTATTTATCTTAATATTTGTTGCTCACAAAGGAATCCCATTGTCATCCATATGTAGCATTGATTTTTCCAGGTGGATAGGTCATCCTGTGATCTGTCTGTGTCCACCATTTTTCTACTCCATAATATATAGGCTGTACATAAATATATGTTACAACACTCTGTGGTAGATTGAGATCAATCTGATCATATTTTGTTAATACACCCATGTCTGGAAACACTTAGTTTACATGCTAGGGCCTCTGAAATGTGAAAGAGGACACTCTTACCTCTTATCTCTGCTGCTTACTGGGGACAGTTACCTAACGTTTATCCAAGAGACTTTACCCGAGCTGCTGGAAGTGGTGCCTTTGGATGTCCATCGTGAAATGTGGTTCCAGCATGATGGTGCCCCGGCACACTGCACTAATGTCGTCCATGAGTGTTTGGATGAAACTTTTGACAACAAATGGATTGGATGTGGAGACCCAATAACCTGGCCCCCTTGTTCGTCTGACTTGACTCAGCTGCATTTCTTCTTTTGGGGTACATGCAGAGCCTGGTGTACGAGACTCCATTCGAGACACAACATGATCTTGTGGCAAGAATTGCAGTAGCAGCTGGAACCATCCAGGAAATTCCAGGACTCTCTAAAAAAATTCAGCATAATGTGGCCAGGCAGTGCAGAACATGCAGCGAAGTCAGTGGCTGCCATTTTGAGCAACTTTTATAATATAAAACAATGATAACATCCCATAAAACTTTTGCATCCTTTCAGAAACTTTTGTGGCCCTTAGTGCCAAAAAGAAGCGTTTCCAGACACAGGTGTATCAAAAAAATATGATCAGATTGAAACCATTTATTTACCACATCATTGTAACATATATTTATTTACACTCTGTATATTGTCCATTCTCTTCCCTTTGTGTTCTTGGTCTCCCCACTGTTCAGTTATTCAGAGTCTTCATTCCTGAAGTGCTCAGAGGAATCTTAGTGCCATTCATACATTACTTGTATTCATACCGCTATATCCTTAATTTCTCTAACCTTCAATTAATATTCTGGTTTCACATTGTATCAAATAAAAATAGAGGGTTAGGTTATTATCACACAAACAGATGTTTTTATTATTCCACTCATAGCATGTTTTGGCTCAGGTAGGCCATCATTGGGTGATTCTTGAGGAGCACACAAATGGTGATGGAATACATATAAAAACTACAATGCTAACATTAGTTTTTATATGTATTCCATCATCATTTGTATATTCATCAAGAATCACCTGATGATGGTGTGTATGGGCCAAAACATGCTCTCATTGGAATAATAAAAACATTTGGTTGCGTGGCTGTAGCCCCTCTGTTTTTATTCACAAACACCACAAGATCCTGTACTATTTGTACAGAACTATTAGGCTTATTTTTGACTCTATCCATCATCTGGTAGATACAAGACAAAAAACCATAATGTTTCAGAGACTGGATCTGTCTCTGAAACGTTGTGGTTTTTTGTCTTATACAGGGTGTCACAGGAGGAATGGACCAAACTTCGGGAGGGTGTTCCTTATGTTAAAATATGCCGATATAACCCAAAACACCTATGTCCAAAGTTGAACGGTTACGGAGATAATGGCCGAGAAAAGTGTGGTCTTCTAGCGGGTCCACGCACTATACCTGTCAGCTGTGGCTGTTATCTGTTTGTCCTGGAGTGCTGTGAGTCACACTAGCCTCAATCTCATGCGCTACCTACAGAGCCTACAGATTATGTTGCGGCGGGGTCGTGAATGGTTAGTAAATTATGTGTAGTTGTGCGGTGTTGCTGAAATGCCTTTTGTGTTTTCACATGTTGAATATTGTGATATGCATTTTGTGTATGGATTTTGCGGTGGCAATGGACGTGCTGCTGTTGAAGAGTACCAAAGGCGTTTTCCTGATCGAAGGATTCCATCTCAACGTGTATTTACGCGAATTCACCAGGCATTGCGTGAGACTGGTTCTCTTCCAAGTGTTTCTGTGCAGTCGGAAAGGGAGGATGTACAAATGAGAAACACACGAGAGAACGTTCTTGAGATGGTTGAGAGAAGTCCGCGTCTGTCCACTCATAGAATGGCCTCTCGCAACGGCCTATCACGTATGCAGGTGTGGCATACTTTACATGATGAAGAGCTGTATCCTTACCATGATCAAAGGGTACAACATCTGGAACCAGGCGACCATGCTCAGCGTATGGATTTCTGCCACTGGATAAAAGCTCATCCCGAACTGTTAAGCGTCATTTTATTCAGTGATGAGGTGTCGTTTACCCAGGATGGTGTAAATAATATAATGAAATATTCATACGTGGTCCCATAATAATCCACATGAGATAATGGAAACGAAATTCCAAAAGAGATTTTCCGTGAATGTACATTTACAGTTATGTTGTCGGCTTATAGCGCAGCCATATTACGTCATCGCTCGCCAGTCATGTGTCATGTATAGTGCTTGGAAACCCTAAGGACAATTATGACATGGCGAGAGAGTATTTTGTACTTCAATTTTATGGCTTCATGTCACTCACAAGTTAGTTTGATGTTACGTACATTATTAACGTTACAGAATCCACATATTCCTGCCAGTTTTAATATGTATTTTGAAATCAACAAGTGTGTAACACCGGTCAAAGTTTGACACTTCTCTGGCCATTATCTCCGTAACCGTTCAACTTTGGATATAGGTGTTTTGGGTTATATCGGCATGCTTTAACATAAGGAACACCCTCCTGAAGTTTGGTCCTTTCCTCCTGGCACACCCTATATATACCAGATGATGGATAGAGTCCAAAATAAGCCTAATAGTTCTGTACAGCATACACCATCGTCAGAATCCTTTCAAGTCTATTACTACTTGTGTTTCTTAATATTTCATAGTAACTTCATCTCTACTGCTTGAAATCAGTTTTAACATCTCTCTTAGTTCACAACTAGATTTCTTTTATTTTATATGGCCTCTTGTTAGTGTCATTGCTCCTAACTTATGACTATTTAGCCATTTTATTCTACAAGCTGTGTTTTTATGGTTATAAGTTGATCTTAATTTGAAACAACCTTCTTGTTTCAACACTCAGGGACGCAATATGCCCTTAAACGCATTCTACCGTATTGCGCGGAACACAATGAGCATGTGGTTCCGTCAGGCTGAACCACCAGCATCTGATGTTGAGCAGGAATTCTGGCGACATGTGACTTTACGGCAGAGTCATGTTTGTGTTCACACTGGTTCCATCGATTCCAGTGGCTGGGGATATGGTTTCCCATGCTCTAAAAACAGCCCATTTGCACGTCATCCATGGAATCTTAAGGTTCTAACCAATAATAGTGGTTCAATTCTGCGATCTATTGGACCTATAATGGGTGAGTTCACATTAAGTTTGTGGTTCTGAATGTTTGTGTCAGTGTTTTAGTATTGTCATGCAGTACTTTCTTTGGACATTGTTTGTTGTCTGGATGAAAATATAATTATCACAAAAATATCTGTTTCGGCATATGCATTTTGGCATCAAGTGCTATAGTTAATGCAGTTAGTTCAACTAAAACCAAGAGAAATAATAAATCTTTTAAACTCACCAGAACATCTCTTAAAATTCCAAATTTAATTTGTTGATAATTTTAATTCTATAACATTTCAAGGTTACAGAAATTGCTAGAAATTTAAAAAAGGGATACTTTTACTTTTGATTATAATGCCATTCTATAAAAATTATACCATGTATTGAAAACATTTTCTCTCTTTACTATTTTACAGACCTTCACAATTTTATGTTCTATAACACTCCTAAACAGATTTCCCCATATCAACAGAATTTTTAAAAATAAAGCATATGAATTTATTATTTTTATGTTCAGATCCTTTGTCCATTTTGTCCTTTCACTCTCCTTTAAAGCTCATGAAGACTAGTTGCATCCAGTCATTAATTTCTTTTACCATATGTTGATTCTGTTATGTCATTTATTCGCTTCCACTGTATATTGTTTCTAATGGTTACCATCATGTGTATGTATGTGTGTATTGCAGGTGTTACTGTTCCCACACTCCATGTTGGAATGCTGTTCACTACGTGTTGTTGGTATAGAGATCCACATGGTCTGCCATGGGTGGAATACCTTCATACTGGAGCAAATAAAATTTGGTAAAACCTCTACTGGTATTTATTGTACAACAGTATACTCCAGGAAAACAAATGAATGTCACAGTTAAATGGTCAGCCGTCCTGGTTTGTATTAGGGAGGCCATAGGTTTGAGTTTCAGTTCTGAGATAAGCTGTCCTGACTGAAGATTTAATGGTTTAGTTGTTGTAAAAACAAAAAAAAATCAGGAAACGTGTTTAGAATTGAATACACTGTAACAAAATTAATATTATTTCTTCTTAGATAAGTGCAGTATGTGGAATTTAAACTGAAATTAAAATTAAAATTTTATGAGTTATAAATTTTCAAAACCTTTCTTTGTGTATGTGCACACAATATAGTGAAGCACATTTTAAAGTGATGCAGTGAAGCCCATTAGGTAGCGCTGGATTGGAACACTAACTGTTTTCAGAACTATGGTTGTGCTAATGTGACCATTGTCTATGTATCTTGATATTGTCCTGCTGTACATGTGTGTTTCCAGGTTTTGTAATCACAGAACAATAGTCATACAAGTGCAAGAGCTTTTAAGAAGTCTGTATGATTGTAGCAGGTGCTAGAAGTAATAACATCATACTGAACCTCTTGTTTTGCTTATATTTTCACAGCTTTTACACTTTTTGCAAATAACTTGGAATTCTAGTAGTTTTGTGTATTATGGCAGCTGACCCAAATGTAAGTTTGTATGGTAAGCAGAAGGCGTTCTGTTCTTCAGTCCTGACTGTTTATTAAGTGAATAAAATTGTGCAAAACTGTGTATCAGAGGAAAGTGACATAGAACACTCAAAATTGTGAGTCATATTCAGTTACCAACAGAGAGCTGGAAGTTCATACACATTAAATTGGTGATACTGATGTTGTAAAATGTTCATCTAAATGAAAGGAGGTTTCCAACGAAAATCCATTGCTTTCTGAGCTAATATGGACTAATAACAGTACTTTGTTTCTGACAATACACAAGCTTGATGCCTTAAGCTGAGATGTGAACATGATATACTTACTCAAGCTTGTTAAGTTGATGGGAGAATGATAGGACAGTTAATGAACATGGAGGAGTTGGTACAAGCAGAAATGGCAGGAAAAACTGAAATACTGGGAGCAAACCTGCCACTTTGTCCACCACAAATCGCATATAACATGACCTTGGTTCAAACCCAGGCTGCCATGATGAGAAGCCAGTGACCAAGCACCTGAGTGGTGAAACAGCCCAAACATACTAACGGAAAACTGGAATGAAGTGCGCTGTTTCAAGATGATGCTTACTGAACATTTTGTGTGTGTTTTCACTACAGAGACCAGTGGGTACACACGTCAGGTGATTTCCAATTATTATAAAGATGAATCATCTTACAGTCTCGAAAGGTGAACACATACAACCAGACATGAAATGTGTGCTTTCATTGCTTTGCTGATGTTGAGGGCTAGAAATGCACAACTTTCTGAAAGAAAACTGGCTGAAAGATGTAATACTTGACTCCAAATTGTCTTGGGAATTATGGCAAGATAGTTTCCTTTAAATTCTTAGAATGCTTGCTTTTTTTATCGTGAACAAGTAGGAGACCAACTTCAGAAAGACATATCATTTTCAGCAAGTTCCTGGCTATTTCAGGACTCCTTAATTCCTTTTCAATGTCTCTATATTGGTGAAAGCTTTTCAAGGAAAGGCCAAACTTTAAATTGTACATAAAAACAAAAAAGGCACACATTTGGAGTAAAGCTTTACCTTTTGTGTAATTGAAACTGGATATGTATCGAACTTTTGTGTTAACACAGGGAAAGACACTAACACTGAATTGATTCCTGATACAGGGCTACCACGATCAGTATGGTGACCTCACTGATTACACCACATTTGAACAAAGGTCACTCAGTTTATACTGATAACTGGCATGCCATTTCTGCATTATCTCTTGTTTCTTCACAAAAGGAAGAATAATTCCTGTGTTACAGTACAGGGCAACAGAAAAGGTATGCCTCCTTATGACCATAAAGTGCTGTGACAGGATGTAAGAATGCTTTACACCCTTCATTCAGATGAAATTGTGAATACTGGAAAGTGCAATTGAGAAGCAAAATAACTGATTCTGAACCCAAATATATTGTGGGTTATAGCAATAAAGTGGCTGCAGTAGACTGGACTGATATGCTTCTCAGCTATGTTCATAGTGCTGCTGAGTGCATGCGCACAATGTGAAAAAGTATGCCTCTTCCAGATTTTCAAATGGACGTTTTCAGATGGCTTCTGGAAGTCCATAAAGAAAGAAGAATCTTGTCCAGGAGTTGAAAGTGGATATTTGGAAAGTTCCTGAATGGCTGACAGACCATCACTTTCCAGATTATGTGCCTAGCATTCCTTTGCTAATTGAACACATTGAAGGAGAGCTGCATGTGTATGTCTTCTGTCATAAACCCTATGAAGAGGAAAAAGATCCAGTGTATTTGCAGTGGATGTTATGTTGTACTCTTTGTGGTTTGCTGCTTCAAATAGTTTTACACACACATATAAGTTTTAAAAGACAAAACAAAGAAATTTACATAGTATGAATGGTGCTCTTTTTATTGCTTTTTCCACAGTTTAATGTTCAGATCCACTGCTCTCCAAGGAAGCCTTAAATGGTGGTTTCACAGTGTGTATGGTGATGGCCCCTCTTCTTCTTCTTCTTCTATGGCGCAACAGCCCGATGTCAGGCCTTGGCCTCCCTTATCAAGCCCCTCCATTCCTCTCTATCCTGCGCTGCTCTCTTCCAGTTCCTTACGCCCATTAACTTCTTTGCATCTTCTTCCACCGCATCAATCCATCTAGTTCTTGGTTTCCCCGCATGTCTCCTACCACCTATTGCACTGTATAATATTTTCTTTTGGATACGCTCCTTATCCATTCTCTGTATATGCCCAGCCCATCGCAATCTTTTAAGCTTTATCGTCACTGAGATCTCTGGCTCCTTATATAATTTGTATAACTCTTTATCATATCTTATTCTCCATATCCCATTCTCTTTTACTGGTCCATAAATTCGTCTTATGATTTTCCTCTCAAAAGAATTGATGACTGATTCCTCTTTCTTGTTTAGCGTCCAACCCTCACATCCATAATAAACACCAGTCTTATCATTGTTTTATATATTTTTGTTTTAATCGCTCGGTGTATATCCTTTGATCTAAAAACTGATAGTAACGAGAAATATGCATTATTTGCTAGTTTTATTCTTCTTCTTATTTCATGATTTTCCTCTCCATCTTTATGGAATTTCGATCCTAAATATATGAAGTCTTCAACTATTTCTATCCCGTCCCCTTCCATGTTAATTTCTCCAGTTTGCCTTGGATTCCTTCTAGATTGTATCAGCATTTTAGTTTTATTTACATTCACCTCTAAGCCAGTTGTTTTTGCTATGGTTTTTATTTCTTTATATGTCTCCTTCGTTGCTCCTAGGGATCTCGATACTATAATAATATCATCCACATACGCCGTTATTTGCGTTTGTTTATACGCTATTGTGTTCCTTGTGTCTACATTACATTTCCTCACTATATATTCCAATACCAAATTAAATAATGATGGTGCCAAACTATCTCCATGTTTTAATCCTTGATTTGTCTTAAAGCAATCCGTTAACTGGTTCTGGATTTTAACTTGATTGATTGTTTCTGTCATGGTTAAGTTAATTATTCTACTTAGTTTTGTTGGAATACCAAAAGTGGACATAATCATCCTTAATTTCTTCCTTATTATTGTATCATATGCTTGTTTCAAATCTATGAAGCATGGATAAATATCTATATTAAATTCCCAGCATTTCTCCATTATTTGTCTCAGGCTGAATAAATTGTCTATTGTTGACCTATTGGGTCGAAATCCTAATTGATATTCCCCTATTATTTTTTCTATAAATGGATCCTTGTTAAAATTTTATATGCTGTTGGTAGTAATGAAGTACCTCTATAGTTACTACATGTTAATTCATCCCCTTTTTTAAATATGGGACATATAATGCTCTTTCCCCAATCTTCTGGTATCTTTTCTTCTTCCCACACTTTATTTATAATTCTGTGGAGTGCTATCATTCCTTCTTGTCCTCCTGCCTTCTTTAATTCTGCTGGTATGTTGGTGCTTTATTTAGTTTTTGTTCCTTTAATGCTTCTTCCACTTCTTTCTATGTTGGAGGCTCTATTATCTCCTCCTCTTCCCCTTCTCCATCATCTGTATTTTCTTCTTCATTGTCCTCGTTATCTTCCATATTCTGATTTTGATTTAATAATTGTTCAAAATATTCTTTCCATGTATTCATAATCTCTGTTTTATTATTTATTAGAAGCCCTTTTTTGTCTCGGATAAATTCTGTTTTTGGTTTGAAACCTTCTTTCATATATTTGATTTGACCAAAGGCATTTTTTGTTTTGTTATTTTTGAAGTCTTCTTCCAGTTGCAGTAATTGCTCATTTAGAAAGGCCCGTTTCTTTTTCCTGCAAATCTTGTCTGCTTTCCTTCTTGCTTCTTTATACGCCTCATTCCTTTCTCTTGTTGGTCTTTCCATATATTCCATATACAGTCAACTCTCGATTATCTGGGATAATGGTGGGCATGGAAATCATGACTAATCGAAAACCCAGTTAAGACAAATGTTATTAAAAGTAGTACTGTAATACTGTACCTTCATAATACTATAGGCCTACCTGTATTTAAATTTACTCAACCTCATTTTTATGTCATCTCATGGCCTATTTAATACTTTTTTTACATTATACTGAAGTGTAAATTAGGTATTTCAATCACAGTGTTCAACAACATCCAACACTTTTTACGAATAGTCACACTTAACACTTAAAAAAATTAATATTGCCGTTTGCTTTTTTGCGGCATTTTCCTTTTTACGGATATCCGTACGAAGCCTACGTAATATTAGCTTGTCACTTAATAAACTGTTCTCTTCACTCTCAAGATAGTCTATTGAGGATTCCAAATGATTAAGAGCAGCACTGTCCACCTCTTCCTCATTCTCACTTTCTTCCCGCTCTTCTGGCTGCAACCCCACTGAACTTACGGTTTCGTCACTGCTTAACATTTCAAAGCCCGCCTCACATGAGTTTCTGTTGAATACTTAACACAACACACTTCCTTTTACACCCTGACATTTTGCTAACGCACTTGAAGATCGATACAAAGAGACCAATTTGGGTGGTGTATCTGTCCTTGAAACTTTCCACAAATCCTTGCATTTTTCACCCCTACCCTAGAACATTGTGTTAGCATAACAGGGCCAAAGAATGCAGAGCTCGGTTCACACTAGTGTGAAGATAGTGTTACAATTCACCATGTGAAACAAAAGTGAATGAATATTAAACAACATATAAGCCTCAAAAAAGCCTCAGTAGCCCCGGTTAAGCCGCAAAATTGGTTAATCCGCCCCCGGATAATCGAGAGTTGACTGTATTTCTTATTCTTGAGGTTTATACTCTCCCTACATTCCTTGTCGAACCATTCTCTATTATACTGTTTCTCTTGATATCCCAGAGTCTTCTGAGCTTCTGTAATTATTGCAGTTTTAAAATCTACCCATATCCCTTCTACCGTTACTTCTTTATTTGCTCTATTGTCATTAATTTCTTTAATTTTATTTTGAAATGCTTCTCTCTTATCACTCTCCGTAATTTTGTCAATATTAAATTTCTTACATTTCTCATACGAGGGGGGAACCAAAAATAACCGGAAACGACCTGTTGCGCGCGCATGCTTTGTAGTTACGAGTTGTGCTGCTAGGTGTTGTTAGCTGGGGGTCTCCCGCGACTGTTAGTGAACTGGCATCAGTCTGAGTTAAGTGGTTTGTCTGTGGTGCTCTGTTGTGTGCATTCCTGTTTCAACCCTTTGGCGATTAGTGAGATGGCCGACCAGAAGGAACAAAGAGTGTGCGTGAAATTTTGCTTTCTGTTAGGGAAAACTGCACTTCACTCTTCAAGTCGCGGCAACCATTCATGCGGTTTTCTCTTTGGTCATCTCCGAGCAAGCGAGGAACAAATTTTGCAGACACCCGTCTCATGTGCAAACCTTCGGTTAAAATTCGCTGGACCGTGCTCCATGAGATGTTCGTTTCCTCAGAAAGTTGGTCAATGGTCTTTCGACGATCTTCATCAATTTCACGCACACTCTTTGTTCCTTCTGGTCGGCCATCTCACTAATCGCCAAAGGGTTGAAACAGGAACGCACACAACAGAGCACCACAGACAAACCACTTAACTCAGACTGACGCCAGCTCACTAACAGTCGCGGGAGACCCCCAGCTAACACCACCTAGCAGCACAACTCGTAACTACAAAGCATGCGCGCGCAACAGGTCATTTCCGGTTATTTTTGGGTCCCCCTTCGTACTGCTTAGATCTTTGACAAGTTATTTTACATCTATATTTAACCTGTACTATGTAATGATCACCATCACAGTTGGCTCCTCTTAATGTTCTTATGTCCAGGATATTCATCGTAAATCGCTTCTCTATGGGGACATGATCTATTTGATTGAAGGTTACCCCATCCGGTGTCGCCCATGTCCTTTTATGTATATTTTTGTGCGGGAAGTATGTAGAGCTGATAATCAAGTTCTTACTTTCTGCAAAATCTACTAATTTTATTCCATTATGGTTGGTTGTATCATGTAAACTTTCTGACCCAATTACTCCTCTGTGTTCCTTCTCTTTACCTATTTTGGCATTAAGATCCCCTAAAATAACCTTTATGTCATTACTTGGTATTGAATCATATGTCTCTTCCATTTGTTGATAGAAATAGTCTTTGACCTCCTCCTCTTTTTCTTCTGTAGGTGCATGCACGTTCATCAACGTCATATTGAAAAATTTCATTCTAATTCTCAAAGTGCAAATTCTTTCACTTATTGGTTTAAAGTCTATTATTGCGCTTTTAAATTCTCATTCTATTACAAAGGCTACACCAAATTGCTTATTGCCTTCTGCTTTACCACTGTAGCACACAGTATGTTTCTTTAAGTCCATGATTCCTTTACGCAGCCATCTCATTTCCTGTATGGCTGTGATTTTCATATTGTACTTATCTATCTGTTCTAGTACCGATTTCATGGCACCCGGTTTATTGAGGGTTTTCACATTCCATGTACGTAGAGAGTAGTCCATATTCTTTGCCAAAAGTCGTCTTCCATTCTGTTGAGGTTTCCAAGGCTTGATTCCAGGTTTCAAGACATTTATATTTTTTTTTGCGGTGAGAGGTCGTCAGCCTCTCGCCCAACCCCCAACCTGGAGGGCCAGGGTATCTCTTTTAGTCTGGCTCATCACCTTCAACCTGTCCGGCATGGGTGGCCCTACCAGTAGCTATGCTACCGCCGGCATAGCTCTCAGGGTCGTTTGACCATGCAAGCCCCTCCACTACGTCAAAGTAGAGACACCATCAGGGGGGATGGCCCCTCTAGTGCTGAATTATTTCTTGCCCAAATAGATTCTTCTGTGGATGTCAGTTTTGTTTATTCATAATTTATAAGGCCTTCACTTATTGCAGGTATGGTATTCCTGATGAATACAGTTCAGTATTCAGATCATCTTTAACAAAACTTGTGCCCAGGTACTGCAGAAACAAGACAATATGGCTTCCATCTGACACAGCAATGGTTCCTCCACCCCTGTTGGTGAAGCATGGTGTTTCATTGTGTCACACAGTACAGGAACCAGGCCAGTTTATTCTGGTGTTTCCACGTGCATTTACATCCAGTATTTGCACAGGTTATCTTGTGTCTGAGAGTGTCTACTATGCACAGCCTAGCTGGCTCAACACAGCAGAGCAAGTGTTCAGGGTAAGCATTGTGTTAGAACAAATACTGGTGTGCTTTCTGGGTTTCATAAGAGAAGTGAGAGTTCTTATCCTGTTCATCCTACCCATTTCCAGAATGTTACAGGTTGAGAGGGGCATGCGGTAGCATAGTTGGTTGAGGCATTAAGCTACAAACCAGAAGGTCGTTGAATCAAATCCCAATGAGGTGGATTTTTTCAATTTACATAATCCTTCCAGCTGCAATATGGCCCTGGGGTTGACTCAGCCTCTAACAGAAATGAGTACCAGGAATATTCCTGGGGGTAAAAGGGCATCTGGCGTGTAAGGCTGATAACCTCACCGCTATCTGTGAGCTGATTGTCTAGAAAATGTGGGAGCCTCGACCTCTCACAACCTTATGGGCCTCTATGGCCTGTTACAGGGATACCTGTATCTTTTTACCTTATAGGTTTAGATAGTTATAAGACAATTTTTCAACGATTTTATGCTTGACATCTTAGAGTAATGACAATATATGTTTTGTCTTTTCTCCTCATATGTTCCATGATATGTGTTACTTGTTTCAGGATATTCAGAACAGCTGTGAACCTTCCATGTTCTCTTTGGAGAGACTACTGTTCAGCATTTCAACAGATGGCAGAACAAATGTAGAAGTTTTGAAACAGGTATGCAGTAATCCAGTGTTTCTCAGTATTTCCCTGTGGCAACACACTAAAATGTAATTCAGTATCTTGTAGTACAAGAAGTTATGTATTTATGTATATGCATGCACAGTGGAATCACCATTAAGTGTTCTTCAGTTTAAGCTAATCTCTGATTTGAAATTCAGTTCCAGTAATCCCAAACCAGTAATCTCAATTTTATTAATTTTTTTCATTTAAGATTATCCTCACATCTGTGTTCATGTCCCCTGTTCATAAGAGAAATTCAGTCTGTATCAGCCATGTGTCAGATGTATTTCTTGGTACATTGCTTGGTCCACTTGGCAAATGTTGCATTTCTTTGATGGTAATGCCATTACCTCCCAGTTAAGACATGTCTGTCACAGCTGTAAAAGTGGGGCATTTAAAATTCCATGTTCCCTTACAATAAAATATTACCCCCAGAATGAAAATTAGCCAGGAGGTTTGAAACACCCTGTTCCTAGATAATAAACATTAATCACACTACAGATGTCAGACTGCATAGAAATTATATTTCATTTTTATTTCATTCTATATTCACATCAGAAAATATTTCAAATTAAAGGTGCATATCTCAGCAGGGTTAGATTTTATGTCATGAACCAATATTTTGTAAAGTGTATCATTTAAAAAAAAAAGTTGTCGAAGTTTGATTTGAGCCTTAATGTAAACTACATAACAATGTAAGAGCTGTGTGTTATATGTGGTCCCTGCCAGAACAATATAAGTAGTAAGAGGCAAGGTTACCCCATAGTCAGTTTTGTATGGGAGGTTGTGAAGAGAGGACTTCAGCTGCAAGCAGGGTAATAGCCATTGTTGGAGCTGTGAACAAGGAAACTTCTAGTAAGAGACTGAGAGCACTAGACTGTGTTCTCTAGTGAACTGTAAAGTGTGGAAATAGCAATACTGTTGTAGTTATGACCTGTAAGTGGTCAATAAATCTATTCACCGATTCAAATCTTTCTCTAGTCACACATACTACATGACAATAGGTTGGTTTTGTACCACAGATGTCACATTATATGACATTTCTTAATGGATTGTTTTCTGTTTTTCATTTATTGAGACATTAAAGCAATATAATGTAATGATTCAAAGTATGTGCCATGAGCTTATCATGAACATGAATATTTACCATATTAATACACAGTTTGTTTCTCAAATTTCTTTTTTGTTTTTGTTTTATCAGAGTAATGGGATTTTGCCATCTTCTTTTATAGGTTCTGCCAATGGTTCTCAAAATCAGGCAGGAGGAACTAGACTATCGTAAGCAGCTTTATGCATTGGGACTTAAGACATCAGAACGTTTGCCGTTACCTGAAGTGAACATTAAACGTCGTAAGGTTCGCCAAGCTCGTGAAGAGGAGGGAGATTATGAATGTGAGATTTGTCGAGCAAACCTCTTCGTATCATTGGTAAGAAATGTGTTACAGGTGTCACCAGCAGCACATCAGAAAAGCCTTGAACTCTTCTATAGCTTTTTGTCTGACCACACACTTAGTTTGACTCAAACTAAACACCTTCAGTTTTGGAGAATAATAAGGAAAATTAAAAATATATAGTAAAAGTTGCGTGAACCAGAACTTGGTTTATATGGAAACCTATCTTTAATAAAACAAATATCTCCAGTAGCTAACTAACTCCATGGAGGTGAGTCCATTTTGAGAAGCCAGAAGTCAGTCACACAAGAAATTCCCAGCGTTTTATGGAACCTGAAGGTTCATTACCATGTTCACAAGAGCCCGCCATTAGTCTGTATTCTGAGCCAAATGAATACAGCCACCCCCCCCCCAAATCCTGTATATCTAAGATCATTATATTATTATCCTCCCATCTGTGACTTTGTCTTCATAGTGGTCTTCATTCTCATGTTTACCTCCTAAAACCCTGTACAACTTCCTCTTCTCTCCTGTTCATACTGCATGCCCTGCCCAGCTCATCCTCGTTGACTTATAATATTTTTATATTAATATATTAATATTTTTAGAATAATAGCTAGAATGTAAAACAACATGAAAGCACTGTAAAGTTACTTGTAGTAAGTAGAAATTAGAAACAGGAATTCACAGAAATTTTCATGAATATTTATACTCTCTTGCTCATACTGAGATTCTGCAATTTTTCTCAGGATGAATGTTCATGCCACAAATCAGAATAAGTAATGACTCCTTGTAATTCAGATGTGATTATTTACTTGTATTTTAATATAAGCATGTTTTCCTATAAGAAATGTCATTATTACCATTGTATTTTTGATTCATAAGTCAATTTAGTAATGAGCCAGGATAGCATGGTCAGTATAGCGACTGGCTATAGGCTGGACAACCACGGTATAGGAGTTTGAGTCCCAGAGGGTGTAAGAATTTTCAATTCTCCATGTCGTCCAGACCATCTCTGTGGCCCACCCAGCCTCCTCTCCAATGGGTACCAGGTGCTCTTTCCCCAGGAGTAAAGCTCCCAGGGCATGAAGCTTACTTCCGACTAGTGCTGAGGTCAAGAAAACATGGGTCTATACATCCATTCTCTCATGTTTTCATGGTGTAGTGTTTAATTAGTTAAGCACAGGGACAAATTTACCTTTTAAGTCAGTTTAGTAAACAGTCTGATACAACTGTATATTTTAATCTATTTAATAGGATGTTTGCCATGTTTACTGTGCTTACTTTATGTTCACAGGTAACTAACTCATGTTTGTACTTTATGTTTACAGGTAACCAACTCCCATGAAGAAGGAGTTTACTGTCTTCCTCATGCAATAGAACTTCTGACAGAGAAGAGGCATCATCTCAAGTACTGCAAACTCATGTACACATATGATCAGGTAATATTCTCCAACAGAGGATGCTTTGTTTTCTCTCACTAGCAATCTCATATGTTGACTTAAGTTCTATGATATTCCTCAGTTTCTCCATGAAAATTATACATTTATGCCTTTCAATAGGCATCTTCATCTTTTTCTCACATCACTATCTGTGACAGTCATCAAAATATTGTCTCCAAACATTGCAGTGTAATGACTGGCCTCTTGATTCATCTGTAGTAGGTCAGGTTTGAATTTCAACCTGGAAACTGACTATAATGACTGAAAATATTTGTTTTTTTCTCAGTCCCATCAGGCAAATGCTGGAATAGTACCTTTGGATATAGTAGAATTGCTTGCTTGCTTGCTTGCTTACATAGCTGGAAAATTGTCAGCCTAGGAATCAGAATATTTTTCAATGATCATGCGGTTCTTCAATCAGTAGATTAAACTTTTGTGAAAATTCTTATCAGTGTTACATAATCGTGCATTCGTGCATTGACATACATACACGGTGTGTCTAGGATCTGTTGGGACTTTTTTTTTCCTGCAGTACCAGCTGTTGGCAAGTTGTGGCGTTAAGATTCTTGACATTTCAGCTGTGGCTGTATATAATTTCAAAGCGCAAGCATCACTGAATCATGTGTTCTGACCTTGAATGTAACAGTACTGTTCTGATGCTCGTCGGAAAATGGCAGTTGAACAGAGAGCCAACATCAAATTTTGTTTGAAGTTAGGCAAAACAGCCAGAGAAGCATACAAAATGATGAAAAGTGTGTATGGTAGTGATTGTTTGAGTCGCTCGAACATTTTTCAATGGTATGCTGTATTTCGTGATGGCAGGGAGGACATTTAAGATGCTCTACATGCATCAAAGCCAAGAACAAGTCGCACTGAAGAAAATGTGAAAAAAGTGACCGAAATCCTTGCATCAGACAGATGTGTTTCCATGATTTATTTAATCCGTCTTGCAGTGCATACATTCATTTATCTCCTTCTTTCCCTCGCACTACATGTTTCGGCATAATAATGCCATCTTCAGGTGCTTACTTGTCCACGTCAAACCAGTTCATTGCATGCCATGTNTGAAGGAGTGCTCCAACAAAGGAGAATGGGCGTGACTGACGTAGTGAGGGGCGACGTAGTGATGTGGTATCCTGAACAATTTTAATACTTTTAACGTTTGACAATGTATATGATAGATACATATTTTAGTTATTTTAATGTGTGAACATGGCATGCAATGAACTGGTTTGACGTGGACAAGTAAGCACCTGAAGATGGCATTATTATGCCGAAACATGTAGTGCGAGGGAAAGAAGGAGATAAATGAATGTATGCACTGCAAGACGGATTAAATAAATCATGGACTTAAATCAGTGCAACAGGACGCTAAAATATAACAGATGTGTTTCTGCAAAACTCATCAAGAAGCTTTTGAGAATACCAAAAGTACTGTGCATCAAATTTTGACTGAGGATTTGGGCAGACGGAAGGTCTGTGCACAGTTTGTACCACACGTGCTGTCAGGCGATGAAAAATATGCCAGAGTGGAACACGGCAAAGACCTGTTACGGTCGGCCCAAAGTGATACAAAATTTACAAAATCGATTGTTACTGGTGACGAGACATGCTGTTCTCAATATGAGCCTCTCACAAAGCGGCAGAGTGCAGCGTGGTTGAGCCCAAAGAAGCCGAAACCAAAGAAAGTGGGCATGCAAAAGAGTCGAGTAAAGACACTGCTAACTGTTTTCTTCGATTCCAAAGGAATCATTCACAAGGAATTTCTGCCAGAAAGTCAAATAGTGAATTCTGATTATTATTTCGGAGTCCTCAATCGTTTGTGGGCGAGAATTCTTTGAATTCCACCTGAATATCAAGAGCAAGGTTCCTGGTCGCTCTTCCACGACAATGCCCCACCCCACAAATTGAAGATCGTGCGTGATATTTGGCCAGAAAAATGATCACAGTCCTTGATCATCCTCCATATTCACCAGATTTGGCTGCATCAGATTTTTGGTTGTTCCCAAAAGTTAAGTTGGCGATGAAAGGAGACCGTCATGACACCATCCAGGATATCCAAATCCGCAGTTTTAAATGTGATTCCACAAAAGGAGTACAGTGACCGTTTTCAAAAACTCTTCAATCGATTCCAGATATGTATCAATTCAGAAGGAGACTATTTTGAATAAAAAGAGTGAAATTTTGAAAATAATTCACAGCTTGTATTTTTAATGAACACAGTCCTAACAGAACCTGGACACACTGTGTATAAAGTAAAACAGAATGTCAGGAATGTCTTTTAATCATATTAATTACCTGCAGTCTTTGTCCAGCAATATCTGATTCAAATTCAGACGTTATTGAAGATGGCAATTCACTTATTTTCAAGAAACTTGGTACGAATATATAACATTACAGAACTCCTCATCAGTCACCAGCAATATCAGAAAACTTGACAGGGTGGAATAACGCCTGTGCCATTCAGTACTAAATTTTTAAATTTGGTATAGTGATTTTGAAAAATATTCAACCTTTAAAAAATGTGGGTAGCTTACAGCTACTACTGAATGAATGAATGAAGACACAGAGAAAATGAAATAACTGCTATAGCCATTTAAGAGAAGAACAAAATGCCCAGGAAAATGTTTGAACTTAACACAGGTGAAGGAAATGGGTAATTTAGGCTACTACATAACAGTAAACTTTGTTGTCTATGCATGTCAGCTAACATTGTTAAGATGATGATATCAAAGAGAAAACAATGGGCTGAATGTTTTGTTCAGTTCAGAAGAGAAGAAATTCTACTTCAAAACAGAATGAGATGGGAAGATGATTGAATTTAGAGAGACTGGTTCTGTGTACTAGAAGTGGATGGTGCTGGTACAAAGTTTTGTGCAGTGGCATGGAAAATGGAAGAAGCAGCCATTGTGGCACAATAAATGGTGATGCAACAGTGGAACACACCACACTGTGCAACATAACCAATTTAAGTACCACTGGGAATGGTGTTTTCTATGCATTCTGTGCCAATAGCTACATCATGCAATGGTAGAGGAATTGTGGGAAGCAGTGTTCTCTGTGGGTCTCTGCAGAGGCTATATCTGAAGAACTGAAACACAGAAAAATACCCGTGTGGAGGCAGTGTCAAATACCTTCACCATGGCCCTGCGAGTCGTAGGAGGCGACAAAGAAGGAAGTCTCAAATCTGAGAATAAAATATGTTCATGAGTCCCAAGGGGCTTGGACCCGAGAAAAATGGTGCTGGCAAGGGCCAGCAGCATGTATAAAAGACAGACCTGTCCTCTTGTCAGAGAGGGCCCCCCCACAAAAACAAGACCGTAACTGTCAAACAGACTAAACACCAAGCCTTACTGACTGACTGACTGACTGACTGTCAGTTGCAATGTGACTTTGACTTTGAGCTAAGTCAGTTGCAAGTAGAGAGTAGGCAGGTAGCAGTTAAGCAACAAACCTATCAGAGGTCATCACGGACAGTCACTCCTGGTGGAGGCGTGTGAGGCAAAGGAGCCTCCATTGTTGTAAGTCACTGTGTAGCTTGTTGTGAGATAAGCACCAGTCGGCGAGCACATGTGTCCAGAACACAAGCTGAGACACCTAAGCCAATGGGGCAAGGCCACGCCATAGCCCAAGCAGTTAGTCACCGGCTTCCCACCGCGGCGGCCTGGGTTCGATCTTGGGTCTGGTCAAGTGGGATTTGTGGTGTACAAAGTGGCACTAGGGCGGGTTCTCTCCAAGTACTTCAGTTTCCCCTGCCAATTTTCGTTCCACCAAATTCACCATCATAATCACCCAGGCAGGCTGCAATAGACCAATCAGTGGCCTTCATGCCAAGTGGACCCAGTTTGACTGCACCCCCCACTAAGCAAATTAAAAAAAAAAAGCCAATGGGGCATGTTACCAGGCAACAACCAGTTTAGACACAGCAGACTGAGGAGACTTAGTGCATGCTGTAGTGAATTGCAGAGTGTGTGAATTAGCAATAACACTGTAGTTACTTACATTTACAATCTGTAAATGTTCGGTAAATCCAGTTACCAATCCAAACCCAATTTGTAGTAACCCTTATCACATGGCAGTGTTATGGGTGTTAGTTATTCAGTNTTTTTTTTTTTTGCAGGCGGAATTGAATGAGCTGATTCAGAAGCTGCGAGAAAGGATTGAAGCAAAAAGTCAGAGGAAGTCACAAGGGAAGCACACCGCTATTTCACATAAACCATGACCACAAACATACATTCATTAAGGGGTGAGTAGTGATTTGAAGAACCTGAAATGTAGCTACTATCACTGCCACTAGAAATAACATTGATGTATAAATGAATTTTTAATCATATTGTAAGCAAGAATTGAATATGTGATGCTTTTGTACCTTATTTTGACCTAGAGTTTATTTAAGAAAATGTAAGTAAAAAAGGAAGCAATACTAGAATAAAATGATTTGCAATATAATGTAGTAAATGCTACCAGGTGTTGTAGATAGGGATGTTTATTTTCATACAGACTTTTGATTTTGTGCTTCTTTTTTGTACAAGAACTGTTTTAGGAATGAAACATATTAACAGTATATCCATATTGTGTAAATTAAGAATTCTGGGGAATACATTCAGAGATTTAATTCAGAAATACTGAAATAGGTCTTGACAAATTCTCTGTAGTTCTAGGTACCACCTCTAGAAATGATTATTATTGTTCAGTGGCTATGAATTGCGCATTGTTTTTATATAAATTTCATACTAGGACAGACACATATTTTAGTAATTTTCTGTGCAAACCCTGTACTATTTATCAGACTGTGATATGTAATAAAATTCAACAGGCTTTGCCTTCATTAGAGACACTCAGATGCATGTACAAAGCATCAGTCAGTTTGTGGTTTGAGCAAGATTTTTACAATAACCACTCATAAATGAAGTGTCCATAATATACATGTGTGTTGGCTGTGTTCAATTTTAGGTCATAAAATTATATGAATCACTGTGTTCTTTGCTTTTCTGCCTACTGATGATATACTTCGAACAGAGAGGCTTCTGGTTATGCCATCAGCTGAAGTTACAGTTAAAATGATAGTCTTGCACTTGTTGTATGTCTATAACATTTTCATAAGGGTATATCATACCTCAAGTAGGCAATCTTATGGAAGAAAAGATGTATGTGCTTTGTAAGATCTTCAGTAGAGTGTTTCTAGTTCCCACAGTATGTTAAAAATAGAATATTGTAACTTTCTAATGATGACATAATGATCTATGTCATTATACTTATATGATGATGATGCACCCTCCGGATGCAGGTATACCTTTTACATATTTGTATTAAATAACTAATTAACCTTGTGCAGCAGAGTCCTTCATGAGAAGCGACAGTCACCAAAATGTCAAGAAATTCCATACATTTTGCAGAACCAAAGGTTCACTGCCACTTACACAGAGGCCTGCCCTAAATTTATATGGATGTAGAAAAATTTTAGAACAATACTCCAACATATGCTAGGTGCTATGGTGAAAATGTTCAGCAGTGTGGTTACCCGGAACATGAGATTTGTTGAGCCCTGAATGAAATACAAGTTAAAGTTGGAACTTGTTAAGAAAAACGACCACTCTTCATTGTCTGTGGCCATTTACCATAGGCATTCTTGTGTGATATTAATTTTGTAATATTTATTGTACAAAGTCAAGCTCCCAATTACGTGCATGAATGGCAAAAATGGACACTGTGGATGAGGTAGAACTTACAGAACTCAGAAATGTTACACATATGATTGTGCCTGTGGTCAGTAAGACAAGTGTAGGACTTTAATTTTCAGAAATATATTATAAAAGCAACAAAGTTAAGTTTATAAAATTTTAATATTCATAGTGCCATTTTAATATAATAACACTAAAACTGACTCCAGATGATTCACACATCACAGGATCCTCATGCAGCTAATTGAGGTTGTCTACATTACATTAAGTAAAAACTGTGTTAGTAACTCAAGCAAGTTGTTAGTATGCACGAGTTTCTTTAAGCATTGTATTGAGTATTGAGTCTTTATATCTGCAGGGCTAACTAACTAACTAACTCATAGAACAGGAGAAGTTGATAATTGCTTAATTATTTAAGAAATCCCCCACCTTTTATGAAACCCGAAGTTCATTATCATGTTCAAAAAAGTCTGCTGTTGAACCCTATGCTGAACTCTTTAAATCCAGTCCACATCCTCACATCCTGCTTCCTTAGAATAAATTTTAATATTACCCTACCATTTGTGTCCACATGTCTCAAGTAGTTTCTTAAAGTTTTAGATCAAGTTTATGTGCATTTCTCATAAACTTTATTACTTTTTGTTTAATTCCAGGAGGATTATTGTTGTTTAGGTATGCCCTCTTTCAAGGCTTCTTGTGAGTGCACATGTAATTTTCAAATTACTTTGTACTTTTATTTTGTGATTACAAGAGGAATTACTTATGAAAGAGGGGTGTTGGATATGATGCCAAGCAATATTCTCAGAGTTCAAACATCTGGGAACAACAGTAACAAATCAAAACTGCAGTCACAGAGATATCAAGGGCAGATTAATGTTGGGGAATGCTTGCTATCATTCATTTCAAAATTTTTGTCTTTGCATCTGTCATCAAAATATTAAATATTAAAATATACAAAACTGTAATTTTGCTTGCTTTTTATGGATGTGAAACTTAGTTCTTACATTAAATGCAGAAAATATGTTTAACCTTTATGAGCCGAAAGACACTGTATGGGGACCTTTAAAGTAAAGCCGAGTGGCCGAACGACACCGTATGGTGACTCGCAGTCCACGCGTGCGCACAGTGTTTTAAAATCTAATTTTAAGATAGAAATTCTTGTTCTACTTACATTATTTTTGGACACCAACTTTATAAGTAGACTGTCTTCCCTCCTGCATCATCTAACTGAATGTTGCATGTAACTGAATGAAGAGTCCAACGTCGCAATTCATGCACTTTGTCCGTATGTAACTGTTTTCCACGCAAAGCGCACACACACGACATCAGTCTCTATTAGCAGAAGTAGGCCAGTGATGGCGAGTGGTCTTCTCTATTCGTAACGCTTATAAAACATCGCAATTTCAACTATGCACCATGGCCCCATTTTGCATGGAAGAAGCCGAAATTGAGAGGCCGCTCGTAAATCTCACCATTCAGAATGCGGTACAGTCGATTCTGAAGGGACGAGAACGCAAGGGGCATTGAGGGGAAATTCCAAGAACAGTACCTCTGTGTATTTAGTCTGACATATAAACAGACAGAGTTTCATAAGGACAAAGTAGGATAAGAACTCCCCACACTCGTGTATACAGTAAGCCAACTTGACTGGAGAATGTGCACTGGAAACATAAACTTCCTCTCCTATTGCCAGATAAAATATAGACAGTGTGTCAGCTGCATGCATTTATACTGCAGAAACGTTTTGTGCAGAAGCTCTATGCATTTTTGTGGACAGATGCTCAAAATTGGGGAAAATTTTTTTTGGAATCAATGTAACAATTTTTACAGATTCTAAAATCTGTAAATTACAATAGGTGATTCTATATTCTTTCTAGATAAAAGTAGCGTTTATTTGGTTTGTTTATCACAAAAATTGTAGAAATCACAGCGTTTTGAATAACATGATTACAATTTTTATTACTCTACAATGGCGGGCATTTAAATTAACTCTGGCCCGCGGCCATTACCGGAATTTAAATGGCCCGGCTGATAAAGGTTAAGATAAAAGCACTTATTAAAGCAGAAATTCGGAAAAGTACCCAATAAAACCCAAGAATACTGGTATATTTAACATAACTAAATTGACAAAGCATAAAAGATGGTCAATAAAGCAAACTACTTGTTACTGGCTGTACTCAGTACATCAAATTGTAATCCCTTAAATGGGCCATTAAGAAATGGGATGGGAGGATGAAGACTGGATTTAGCTGGCTCAGGATATGGACCAGTGGTACACTCTTGTGGACATGGTAATGAACCTTCAGGTTCTATAAAAGGCAGAGAATTTCTTGAATAACCAAGCATCTTATTGGCTTTTCAAGGAAGACTCAGCTCCATGTAGTTATGTGGTTGGTTGACTGGTTGGTCAGTTCATTCTGTAGAAGAGCTATTCAGTTTGTATGTGAATAATGCTGTATTGGACAGCAAAGTATATATATTTGATATTATGGGTATTTGATGAAATACACAGGACAGAGTACATCAATTTCAGATACCTATTTAAAAATCCAGTGAAGATAATATTTATACAGTTAGGTTTGCTGGCAGAAGAAATTAACCTAAATAAGCTTTAATTGAGAAGTACAGTAATAGTGTGATTTTTATTATTGTAATAATAATAATGTATATTTTAGCTAATATCTCCACTTGATATCCTGTAGGGTACATTAATTCTGTAATATATATCGCTGTAGCATACCGTAGTTTCTTTCTTCGGGTCATTTGAAGAGTCTCTTGTTATCATTTTCATGGGCAAGATCATAATGTGAGGAGTACTGACTGTACTGCTATTATTACTGCTTGAAGGTGTGAGACCTACAACAATCAGCCTTATGTCATTTTGAAACACAGTTTATTTCTGGTGCAGCCACAAGGGTTGCCTGGAAAATGCAGTACATTATAACTGAAACTTAACTATGAATTTACATATAGATTCATCACCGTCATCACTCAGTGGGGTGGGCTTTCCTCCTTCAGTCTTCTCCATTTTTATTGCCTCAAATTATTATATGCATCTTGTAGCTCTTATGCTGTCACCTTTTATTGGGCTGTTTAGACTGTTCTGACTCCAAATTTTTAAGGTTTTGTTTTAAAACCCTTCAAAATTCAGTCATGAAACGTAATAACATTGCTTCATTTTAAAATGTATAATACATATGTAAGTATAGAATTGGTCTCCTCATAACATTTGTGTATAGCCTGGGTCTCCCCTTCGTGAGAGTTGGTGTAAAATATTCTTTTGATATATGGTTTTCTGTCCTTCCTAAGTGTTGCAAACACCCCATATGATATTATCTTACTTTCATATTTAAATAGGCTCTTTTCAGTTCTTTTTCAATATTAACACTAGGCTTATAGATTAAGCCATCAGAATTCAGCCACTGCTCTCACAAAATGCATCTCTGCTGCTGCTTCTCTGTCTTTTATCCTGACATATTTATGTATATTTCTAATTATTTTTGTTATGTGTCTGTTTACCTTCACTTTCCTCAGATTAGATATGTAACATTGTTGCAGAGAAACCCAGAGCTCCATTTCCTTGAAGGTGTTGTAATTAATACATTTAGAATGTAATATATAATATATTAAGAAGTGGCAGTGCCAACCGTATAATATGAATTGAGGACAGAGAAATCTGAACCTCTGTTCAAAATACAAGGGAAGAAATGAGCTGATGAGGTGGTTATGATAAAGAAGGGATATCCAGTGCAGAAACAGAGACATTGTGGAGAGTGACAACTCTTCAGATTTGTATGAGACTTGGTTGAAAATCAGTAGCAGATATTCCTGATGTGGAGGTCCTTCAGTGAGGGAATGTCAAAGCACTGTACTGCCACCAATTTGGCATGCCATGTGTGTGATCGCACAAAGCTTGTATTCTCTCCAAATTCAGTTCCCATTGGCCAAATATATTAGCGTTTCCTCTTGAACAGAACTCCTAACAGTAGCCATGTATGTATGTATTTCACCTCAGGATTTATATAGCAAGATTTCAAAACAGTTTTATGGCAAAAAGGTACATCTTGAACCAGTCATTTAAAAGTGGAGTGCTGTCTATTGGGATATGATGCCATGTAGCCCAATAGAACTTTACTGATGTTTTTGAAGAAAACATTATCACTGTCTTCAGGTTCAAAGAATAAGCCAAGCAACACACAAGTAATCACTTAGAGATTCATACACTGGACAGCTCTTTTTTAATATTTTTAAATGATCACTGTTTCACGAGATTTTTCTTTTACACATTTTATAGTGTTCTCATAAGACAAGACAATCAGGTGCATAAAAAGCAAAATTTGTTTCATTTCACTGAGTGCATTATCATTCATTTGAGTCATGCACAGAAATCCAGAAGGTGTACTACTCTGGAGGCAGTAATTGTGGATTGCTGTGATACCATTGGCCATGCGGGGAAGTCAGATGTTTATGTTCCTGTTAGTACATCTGTAGTGCGAACACAGTTCCCTGATTTATGTATTGGGCCCAATTTGAAAATTTATACTTCATATATTTCTTAATAGATATATCTGATCATTCTATAGCAAAATGGCATGTTATGCAACATGACAGATGAAAATGTATCTCAATAAACTAAACAGGAAGAAAAAGGAAATTTAAAAGAGACTAATAGTTGCTTCATCTTTCTGAGTATTATGACAGCAGTTTTCCCTACACAGAAGAGGTTCACAAGATACCACTCTTGTGAACATATTAGATATGCTGTAAGATGAATGCTGTAAATGTGAACAAAATCTGCCACATACATTTAATTTTATATTGTTTTAAAGAATACACCTTGCATTGTGCATTACTGCAGTGTGGCAGACTAATTCCAGTAGGCAGACAGGGATCAAGTTTTCATTTCATGCATCCTGTTGTGTTATCATATACAATTTCTTTATTAAAACCATCACAACACAACTATATTCAGGTCAGTGCCTAATTTGGCTCTGCTACATGTTTCAGCTATTAAAAGCAATCATCAGGCAAATACACGGCTAACATATAGCCATCATCAGGCAAATACACGGCTAACATATATACACTACTGAACTGCAGTACTAGTAAAATTGGATACAATAATATTAATTATGTTAAAACACTTGGCATAAAAATACAGTAAATTAGACTATATAAAACAAAAGTTATAGTATAAAACAAGAATAAAATTCTTCAAGTGATGCTTTACATCATCGAGTCAGTCATTGTTTTTGTGATTCTGTTCTGTTCCCGCGGACAAATTGGAGTATTCTATATTTTGTGTATATATAATAAACTGTTTTGGAGTCTCATGATGTAGATGTAGTAATATTAATGTTAATTAATGTTATTAATTTAAGATGAGGCACTGACTAAATAATTAACATTAATATTACTACATCTACATCATGAGCCTCCAAAACAGTTTATTATATATACACAAAATATAGAATACTCCAATTTGTCCGTGAGAACACAACAAAATCCAAAAACAATGACTGACTCGATGATGTAAAGCATCACTCGAAGAATTTTATTCTTGTTGTATATAGTCTAATTTATTGTATTTTTATGCCAAGTGTTTTAATATAATTAATATTATTGTATCCAATTTTACTAGTACTGCAGCTCAGTAGTGTATATATTGCAACGTGTTTTTGCCACTGAAGACGCCGTTCAGATTGTTAATTGGTTTATTTAACAACCTACAAGTCTCGGCTACAATTAATTACAACAATGTTACGGGTTCACACACTTTACAAACCCTACACACACACACACACTATTCACTCTATCTTCAGTAGTCTACACGTATTCACAGTACGGTACGGGAGCTATACCAGTGTCTCTGTGTCACACACTCCCAATTACTTCTCTTGTGAGCCAAGCATCTGCTTCTCACGCTATAACTTCTAATCACACGTTCCGGTATTCTTCTTTCCGCTACAATGGCTAGATTCCAACTGTCTTCGTCGGCAGTGCAGTTCTCTTATAGACCCTCAGCCGGACAACGGGAAAACGCCTTGCTTCCTTGTTGCCTAGTCGCATGTTTACCAGCTTTGCTGGGCTTCACTGCCGGGAGTTGTTTACGGCTACGTGGCAACTGTGCCATCCCTTGTTACGTCACCGTGGGGAAAGGGGTGTTGACTGGCCTTTTACCGTAGCAACGGCAATGCTCCGAAAGTGTTACGTCACCGCTGGCGGGGTAGGAAAAGGAGTGTTGACTTGCCTGTTACCGTAGTAACAGTAGTTAACCATGTATTTGCCTGATGATGGCTTTTAATAGCCGAAACATGTAGCAGAGCCAAAGTTGGCACTGACCTGAATATAGTTGTGTTGTGACAGTTTTAATAAAGAAATAGGGATCAAGTTGTCTGAACATGAATGTATCAGCAGTAATTGTCACATTCTGCCAGTCATCTGCTGAAGCAGGGGTTCCCATCATTTTGTAATTCATGGATTGATAAAATACGACTAGCTTTCCCAAGGACTGGTTCTCTATTTCTCACATTGTATATTACAAATAGTAGTCTATAATTCAAGTTATTACTAACAAATTAAAACTTTTGTATTTACAATATAAAATTTAATGTATTTGTTAAACATTAACCCTTTGCATACCACAAGCTAATTAGAATGGCTGAAACTTCCACAGCCAAAGAGATAAGCTTGTTAATCACTTAGTACAGCATTTCTATCACCAAGTCGCACCAAGTGTGATATGCTGATGTTCAGATAAAAGAGTGTGGTTCCATATTAGATAATGCCTATGGTCATTTTAAAGTAATCTGAAGAAGTACTGTAGGTCTCTTTGCACAGTTGAATTAACCCCCAAGCAGCCTTAGTAGCCATAGCAGGTAGTTCAATGGTGGGGCTTGGCAATCAGAGGGATAAAAGAAAGATACATCATCATTCACACTAAACATTTGCAATTAAAATTACAAAGATATATAAAATAACTTGTCATACACCTTTGTCTTCCAACAATCTAAGATTTGTACACAACTCTGCCTCTGCATTTCTGAGGTATATACTGACCAATCCAAAAATTTGGTGTCAATTTTTTAGGATTTGAGGTTCTCACAGCTGTGGTTATATAGAGTTATATGTTCTGGGATATAATGTTGTGTAGTGTGTTGAAAGTCAACTAACAGGAACATATTGCCTCTATCTTCAGGGTCAAAGAATGCTTGTACCTGCTTCATACTGGTTTCTTGCTTGGCTTATTCTTGAACCCTGAAGATGGAGGTGAAATGTTCCTCCAAAACATCAGTTGACTTTCAGTGAACTACAGTACATAGCATTAAATCCCAGAAGACAGAACTGTTGGTATCCATTTCCTCACCTTCTGACTAGTCACTCTGTTAAACAATGGTAGGAGGGGAAAAGTAGTAATGTTCAACACCAACTATTTTGTCACAAAAAAGAAATAACAAATTAAAAACGTTGATAGTTATGAATTATATATGTGGCAAACTAAACTTTGCAGACTGAGATAAATTAATCTGCAGGCTAGCAGTGAGCCATGGATTGCTAAATGAGAAACACCATGCTGAAATACTCGTTGTAAAAAGTAAACTTAAAGTGTTTCCTCAGAACTTGTGAAACTTTCCTTGCCTGTCCTCCGTTATCTTCAGGCACCTCAAGAAATTTGTGGTGTCATTTACTACTGTGTATGAAAGAGCTTCATGAAAATTAATCTCTGAATGGCCCCCTTCCCCCCACAGGTTGTTGTTAGTCCGTAAGTTATTGTATTATAAAAGAAGTAGTTGGTAATAATGGTGTACATTCTAAGACCATGGCTTGTTGACAATAGGTGTGAATATCTTTCGTCTCTAGGAGACATGTATTTATTTTAACTTATCCCTAAGTTTATTAACACATACTGTTCAGTCAGTTCCATGGTATAAAATAATTTGTACTCAGGTTTGGAGACTTGTATGTGTATTTGTAGTTTCTGAGGTAACCAAAGCATTTATATTGGTACAGTTGAAATGTCATCACTTTGAAGAAGTTGCCATTTTAATTGAGAAATTAAATTAGTGGACACAGCTGATGGAGAGACTTAATGTAGTGTATGTATCTTATGTTCTCTGATTTTGAATTAGGTTTAAATCAATTTTAGAATCCTGTTTATTTATTTTTTTTACATTGTAGTAATGATTAGCTTGAAATTCAAGATCATATCTGGACCACATAAAAAATTCCACTCCTGAATTGTGGTAGTTTCAAAATTGTATTTCTTGGGAAAAGCATTTTGTGCTAAAATAGAGCCTCAGGTGTACAGTTTTAAATGATACTGGGGTATGTGACATACAGTATGACTTGAATATAAAAGAGCTGATCATGATGTAAACATACTGGATATAAATGCCAGCATGAGATTCTAAAAATGATTTACAGTGCTGAAGAGAAAGGAGACTTTACATCCCTAATAACCTCATTCTCTGCTTCTGTCATGTTATGGTGCAGATGCCTGCAGACAAGAAAAAGTTTAAAAACTTTTCACTTAAAAAGGATCTGTTGCAGTTTGCAGCTGAGATATATGTTGTGTGCTGTTTCTTCTTTCCAGGGTTAGCACATGCTATAAACAATTATGCGGATATCATTGCACAGATTGTAATTTTTATGTGAATCTCTAATAATTTAAAGACCAAGTATGTGCACTGGAATTCTGCCAGTATTTAATCTCTATCATTTGGAATAGTGATTTAAATCTCCTCCTCCTTTGGTGCTGGTGGCCAGATTTCACCTTGGCAGTAATGGGATTTATATTATTACTAGAAAGGCTGAAGATATAGTTTTATAATATACAAGTCCAGTGTTTGTCATGTGTGTGGATAAGAAGAACCTGACCGTAGAAAGCTTAAAATGCATGCGTGACACCAGACAAAATTTGTTTCATCTATGGATTGGTTCCTGCTGTAATTACTAGAACATGGGTGACCTTTTTCACTTCTTAATCCCATATTTGTATGAAAAGTTAACTCACCAGTAATTTGTAGTATCAATCATCCTTGTTGCTCCAGTACTGCCCTGGTGGGTTTAATGAGATACCTATCTGCTGTTGTAAATCTTAAGGTAGCTCTTCATTTCTTGGCTTGTATATGGTTGCTTTGAGAGTGATGTAAGTGGCCCTTGCCCATTTTGTTTGTAAGATGATTCTGGTAAAAAAAAAAAAAAGTAAGTAAAGGTATCCCTGTACCAGGCCGTGGAGGCCCATAGGGTTGTGAGATGTTGACGTTCCCACATTTTCTAGACAATCAGCTCATATATGGTGGCAAGGTTGTCAGTCATACGCGTCGGCTGCCCTTTACCCCCAAGAATATTCCTGGTACTCATTTCTGTTAAGAGGCTGAGTCGATCCCAGGGCCATAGTGCAGCTTGAAGAATTAGGTCAATTGACAAAAAATCCAATGACCTCATCTGGATTTGAACCTGCGACCTTCCGGCTTGTGGCATAGTGGCTCAACCAACTATGCTACCGCCTGCCCAAAATGATTCTTGTCCATCTGATTTTGTGTAACATATATCAGAAAGTAATTAAAAATTTGAAAATATTTCACAATTAAACAGAATGAAAGAGCAGGCATAATTTGATAAATAGAAGAGAAGGACATTTACAAGGAATATTGGTATTACATAAGAATTAACAGATATTAAATGAAAATGGTAGATGGTTTTCTGTTGATGGACAGTTGAGAGAGTCAAAGTGTTGTGATAATGAGTTATTCTCAGCTACAACTGAAATCCTTAAACGTCCGATTATGCACTCATGTCACTGCAGCATTTGAAGTTGCCTATCTGCCTATTTTGATACATTATTGATCTGTACTGTATTCAACATTGTGATTAAATGGGTAGGAGAGCTATGTCATTTTTGAGTTGAATCTTGACCCAGTACCTGGCGTTTTACTGCATAACCTATATGTTTAAAATGTTTGAGGATGAGGAAGTTTCTCTCATCCTCAAGCTGTTTGTAGAATGGAACTGTAACACTATCAGATTACCATTTACCCTATGGTGTATCAGTTCAACATGAGGTGTTAGGGTAAAGTCAATAAAAAGGTAAACTAGAGTAAGCATTTGCAGCACTATACAGGGAGCTAGGACCTACAGAAATGTTGACACGAGGGAACAACAGATCCTTTGAACAAGGTGGTGATATCGCGGCACTCGAGACTTGTTTTTGCGAGGTTCCTGTTTTGAATTCCTGGCACATTACCAGCTATCCTGAGTTTCTATTTTTTTATGGTTTTCCCCAGTTCATACAGGTGAATGCCAGGCTAGTACCTTCAAATAGACCACTACTATGTTGTTCCAGTTTCTTACCTGCATACTGTTCATGAATTATCTTACTGAAGGGCTGATTTTGAAGTACTGCTTTAGACTTGTATGTACACAGTACATGGTTTGAATCTTGGCCAGGATGCAGACCATTGTGACAGGTTTTCTGTGACTTTCCTCAGTCTCTCCAAACAACGTCTGAGATGGTACCTTCAAATAGGTCACTGAAGGAAGGCTATGATAAGCACATTTGGTTCATCCTATTTGCTTAAAAAATACAAAAAAAGCAGAACTCTTAGGATTGATACCAGAGAACCAAAATGAGACCAGAAATGTAATAAGCATTGTTTATTCTTTCTTCACAAAGATTTGCTGCTTGAAATGTGTCCTGATGTTCAGAAGTTACATTAGTCTTTCCATTTGTTCTTAGCTTGCTCCAGGATTATATGTGATAGGTACTTCAGGGTCCTGTTTTCTTGCATTACTTTATATGCATATTCATCATATTGCATATTTAAACTTTTAGTTTCAGCTTCACTTTTCCTTCAATACACATTCATATGAGTATTGTTCATAACCTCTCTTTTTTTTTTAAAGGAAAATCAGATTTATTTTGTCCCCAGGACACTGACATGCAGATATATATGATAACTGTGAAAGGATTAAGCACAGAGAGTAAAAATTTGGTATACAGTGAAACTTCATCACTTGTGGGAGCAGTCTTTCACATAAATATGTTTTAGATTCCATACATATAGACTGCAAGTCATGACCCTTTACAGCCTATTTTTATAACAGAAGACAGTCTTATGATACCATGTACATATGCTTGCCCCTCCTAATATATTTTTAACCAAGTAACATGCAACTATGGTCCATCCCATCAATGTACAGTACATTGTGCGTTCAAGTTCTGAGGTCTCCGATTTTTTCCTCACACAATAGTCGTTCAAAAAATTTGAAACTTCTGTCACTTTTCAACATAATCTCCCTGCAGCCATACACATTTTTCACAACATCGACGCCATGATTCCATGGCCGCTATGAACGCTTCTGTAGGAGTCTGTTTTGAGCACTGGAAAATCGCTGATGCAATAGCAACACGACTGGTGAATGTGCGACCACGCAGAGTGTCTTTCATCGTTGGGAAAAGCCAAAAATCGCTAGGAGCCAGGTCAGATGAGTAGGAAGCATGAGAAACGACTTCAAGGTTGTTTTCATGAAGAAACTTCTGCGTCGCATACACCCGATGCGCTGGTGCATTGTCCTGGTGAAAGAGCACACGTGCAGCCTTTTCCGGCCATTTTTCTCGTAGTGCTGGAAGGAGCTTGTTCTTCAAAACAACTTGGTAGGATGCACCTGTCACCGTAGTGCCCTTTGGAAGGCAATGAGTAAGGATTACGCCATCGCTGTCCCAAAACATGGCCACCATCATTTTTTCAGCACTGCCACTTACCCGAAATTTTTTTGGTGGCGGTGAGTCTGTGTGCTTCCATTGAGCTGACTGGCACTTCGTTTCAGGATTGAAAAACGGCATCCATGTCTCATCCATTGTCACAATTGATGAAAACAAAGTCCCATTCATGCCTTCATCACGTGTCAACATCGCCTGGCAAATTGCCATGCACGCAGCCTTGTGGTCATCCGCCAGCATTCATGGCACCCACCTGGAGGACACTTTCCGAATTCGCAGGTCTTCATGCAGGATTGTGTGCACAGATCCCACGGAAATGCCAACTTTGGAGGCAATGTTTTCCACACTCAATCGGTGATCCTCCAAAACAACTTTCTCAACTCGCTCGACCATGTTGTCAGACCAGCTGGTGCAAGGCCGAGATTGTTTTGGTTCGTTGTCACATGACGTTCGGCCTTCTTTGAACTGTCACACCCACAAACGCACATTTTTCACATTCATGACACCATCACCACACGTCTCACTCAACTGGCGATGAATTTCAATGGGTGTCACACCACGCAAGTGGAGAAAACGAATGATTACTCACTGTTCTTGTGATGAAAACGTCCCCATTTTAGGTATCAAAAACACTCCTCACCCTCGCCGCCACCACTAGAGTTCTATGTGCTGTAAAGTGCTGCCATCTCTGTCACGCATTCACAAAGAGTGCACATGTATTTTAAACTAAACCGCATGTGTCTATCTGCTCCCAGTCCTGAGAAAAAAAATCGGAGACCTTAAAACTTGAACGCCCCTCATAAAACCTGTCTTAAACAGAATCTCAAAGAGACCAGAAAAAAATTCCGCTGAAGCCAGGTTTCCGTTTAATCAAGGTATACTATAATAACTAAACCAGGACATAAACGTATTTGAGACAAAATAAAACAACATGCTCATTACTTTATTCAGACTATAATCACTGAACACATGCAAACATTACACTGAACAGGAAAAAAACTGCAGTACTCACTTTTTATAATTTTACCAGAACTCCGGCTGAGTTTTTTGCACGCAGTTTACTCTCTTGGCTACCTGACTTTCCACAAACACTTTAGCTTGAGAAATTAGAGTAAGCATGTCTGAATCATTCCGTAGCACGGCAAACTCCTGCAGTACCTTTAAACTGTTGGCAGCATCCTGATAAGTCTTGACTCTACACTTTTCTTCTTCTATCACAATGTCATTTTCCTCTTCTTCCTCTTCCTCCTCCTCCTCCTCTCTTCCTTTTCGATTTTCTCTGAAATTCTCAACTAATACATCGATATTCATTGTGTCTGGTTCTGTTTGCACATCTTTGTCTATGTTGATGTAGTCCTCAGTTACTGAAAGCAGCTTCATTCATGCAATGTTATATGGTCATTCTCATTTTCTACACTAGGAGTAACTTCTATCATAGAAAATCCTGCTTTTTCGAAACACTTTGTCACAGTTTCTGGTAACAATTTCTTTGCTGCTTGACTTATCCAAATAACCGCATCTAGAACTGTCAGAGGCGGATGATGTAGAATCTATATTGACAAGCAAAGATTGCATTAATAATTTATGATAGTGGACCTTAACATTCCGAATGATGCCCTGATCCATTGGTTGAGAAACACTAGTGGTGTTTGGAGGGAACCAAGCAAGTCGCATGTTGGAAAGTTCGATATGGGGGTGGCATGTTGCGTTATCCAAGAACAACAAAACATGCCGGTTTTGCATTTTCATTTTACCATTGAAGGCCGTTAATCATTCCTCCATGATCTGTGACGTCATCCATGCCTTTTTGTTGGATCTCCACTCAACGGGAAGTTTCTGTGTGTCCATGTTTCGGAAGCATCATGGCTTTGCTGCCTTGCCAATCACTAAGGTTTTCTCCATTTCACCTGACATAAAACCACATAGAAAAACAGTCCATCTTTCTTTGCACAGTTTTCCTCCCAAATATTTTTCACCTTTCAGACACAGCGATTTATTCGGAAGCGCGCGGAAGAACAGTCCAGTCTCATCACCGTTCGCTATGTTTTCAGGTTCATATCCCTCGATTATGGATGGCAATTTAGCTTCCCATTCCTCAATGGTCTCACTATTTACATCACTTGATTCACCACAAAGTTCATTAAAAACTATCCGATGTCTTTTGCGAAAACTCTCCAACCATCCGTTAGATGCTTTGAATTCAGTCTTCCCCAGTTTTTCAGCGTCTTTTTAGCATATTTCTGTACCATAGTACCCGACAACCGGTGATTTTTCGCCCTCACACTGACAAACCACTCCCACACTATTTCATTAACGTCTTCGTTTGCAGTTTTCTTAAGTTCTCTTTTTATTTTTCCACTAGCACAAGTTTCCCACCACTTCAAAATTTCCGTTTTCTTCTTTAGAATCTCATACACTTGAGTTTTACTGACGTTAAACATCTTCATGATCTGCTTAACAGACAATTTATCTCGCTCACTCGCATGAATCACTTTTAATCTTGTGTTAAGATCAAGCACAACTCTTGTCTTTGTAGCCATGATGACAACTGCTCGACTAAAGTAAAACTGTAGGCCTAGAACCCTTACTGAATACAATTTCCAGAAGGGGAAAACAATTCTGCTGAATCTCAGTGCAGGTAGTGCAGTGCCATTAGAAGCTTATTTTAAAGAGTTATGGAAAACAAAATTCTGTAGAATGTATAGGATGCCTAAAATTATTCTAAACGATGCATTCCGGAAGACTGGAAATTTTTCGTATTAAGGCTTAGTTTGATTTCCGTTGTCCGCGTTAGACAGTTCCCGTTTAATCCAGGTTATTTAACATCTTTTTCAGCCCCAAAGTCAAGGGAACTGAAAATATTTCCGTTTAAGACAGATTTCCGTTTCATAAAGGGTCCATTTAAGGCAGGTTTTCCTGTACTTTGTATGTGTCAGTTCTGTACCATCAATAATACCAAACTGGCAGTTGTACAAACGTCTGTGGTGGGAGTGACACCAGTGACATTTAATGTAGTGTCCTCAAATTTTATGTTGATAATTCTTTTTAAAATATGTTCCTTTTTATTTATTTATTTCTTATTAGAAAACAACATGTCAGCCACACAAAATATATATTTGACTTCTGGTCAGTGGAGCATGGAGCGTGCATGTGAAATTTGGGTAGGAGGCAGATCATTAACATAACTGCAAATTCTGTATATAACATCATGTTATATGTTAATAATTATGAACATATAAGTATGGTAAACTTCAGTTTCTGGACAGAACTGAACCACTAAATAATATAATGAGTCCTTTGTAATTACTGCTGTTCTCATTATACAGACTGAAATATCTGAGGGGAAGTAGGCATCATAAGTTCTTCCTAGAACTTTTAGTTAAAATTCAGTGCAAAGTTAAGATTCAACTTGATGTCATGTTGTAAAACCCTATAATCTTGTGGACTTGCCATTCATGATATCTTGAGAAATAGAAATCTCATGGTGGCAAGGTCCATTCTGTTATAGTAATATACTGTAACTTTTGTTGTGAATGTTTGGTTAATATCTATTATAATTATATTAAATACATCAATACTTGTAGCCTGTTATTTTCAGTGCTCACATAAACAACTGACTGTTGAGAGTAGTAAGGTGATTGAATCATAATTGTTTTAAAGAGTGGTGATATTTCAATTGTGATCAAAATACTTTAGAAGAAACTTTTAATAAACCAAGAAGTATAATTTGTGTAACAATTTTTGACTTTATACTATTAAGTGTTCGTCAAACATCATATCATCCTATGTGCATGAAACAGAAAATTCATACTATCACCCTTGTGCCCTTACCATGCCCATACATACACTATACATATTTTCTGTGGAATTTGATATTTTATAGTCAATAAACTGATGACAAAGTACATACAAATACACACACACATCTCACACTTTATAAAAGTACAAATACTCGTATGATATGTAACACACATTCTGTGGAACTGCCTTCAAATTACTGGTAGTCATCACAAGAAATGTACATAGCACATGCACTATATTAAAAATGTTGAGTTTTCCCCCATCCCTGCTCTGTAGAAGGGACAATGCTGACACTGTGATGTTACACAGATGAGGAGCAATATCTTTTAGTTTTCTGATAAAAAATAAAACTGTAAAACTGTAAAAACGTGTAGACTACTGAAGATAGAGTGAACAGATTACTGCAAATAGGGTTATAAAGTGTGAAACCCCGTAACATTGTTATAATTAATTGTAGCCGAAATTTATAGGTTGTTAAATAAACCAATTAACAATCCGAACGGAAGTTTCAGTGTCTAAACACGTTACAAGTGGTGTCAGAAGTGGGATACGAACTTACACACGTGATCAACAAGATTCGAACTCAAGACACGTTACAAGTGGTGTCAGAATTGTTTACAAACTTAAACACGCCTTGACAAATAATTGAATTATTGTGCATCGGGTATTTTACTGCACCAAAATTGAGATGCAGCAGATGATGGAAATGCTGGCAAGAATGGACGCCAACATGAGATCCAACCAAGCCAAGACCATAAGGATTTCATGGCAAAATTAGACGCTGACAAAGAGGATTTCCTGGCAAGATTGGAGGCTGACACACAGGCCAATATGAAAGCATGGCGAGAAGAGATGGCCACCACGAAAGACAATAGGATGAATGCCTGGCAGGAAGAGACGACAGCCTGCCAAGATGAAACGGAGAAAAATCCAGGAGAAAAAGCGGATGTAGTTGATCGACAGTCGATCCCTAACAAAGACAATGAGATGTTGGCCTGCCAAGAGATGGAGGCACATCTAGTAGAAGAAAATTCGGCCCCAGTGGACATGAAACCTCCGGCGGCACAACAAAAAGAGGTCCCCATAGTAATACCGGTCGGAGAGACGATGGCCTGCCGAGAAACGGAGGCACATTCAGAAGAAGACCATGTTGAATTTCATGAGTGAAAGTCATAAGCACATCTTCATTTTGAATATATATTTTTTAACAAAATAAGAGGGTTAAAGAAAGTTAAAAATGCCCCTGTTCCTCTGCATCATTTGGAAAGGTGTACATGGGTTTGTGGAAGTAAAGCTTCATGCATGTGTAACATAAGCATGAGTGACTGATTTCACATATTACTGAAGGGGTTGGCAGCACAGAGGGTAGCTGAGCAGAAATGTGCATTCCAGTCATAGGCACATACTTAGAACAGTTTTGTAACATGTTGCCTAATTAAATAACACTAATTTTAGTTTTACATTGAAGGTAATGTGGAATTTTTATTACAAACCCATATTTGTGGTATATTTTATCTCCCTTTAAAACTGCCATGACTCCTCACACTTTCCAAATTGGATGAATATTCTTATTGTGGTGTATAGACCCATTGCTAAGCAGTGAATCTGTAAACATCAGCCACTGCTAGACAGCCCTCGCAACACACACGTGGCCAACAGTACAGGAACAGTGTTTTCTATGTCCATGGATGGACCATTGCTATGCAAGGCATGCATTAAGACATCACACAACAGTACATGGCCGACACATGACATCTTTCGTGCATGTGTGGTGACATCACACAACAGTAATGGGTAGCAATCACATGACATGTGTTTATGGTGATGAGTTGTCTGTCCTTCAGCTATATAAGTGAGTGCCATAGTTCAGTTGGGAGCAGTTACGAGAAAGAAATAGTAGTGGAGGAATCATGAGAAGAGATCGAGTTGGAACTAGAAGTGACAGTGAGTGTGTGTGACATAGTCCTGAGTTCAGTTACAAGATAGAAATAGTAGCAGTGGAAGTGCGCGAATGGAGCCAAGTGGAATGAGGAATACAGAAGAATACAGGAGGTCAGCCTGTGAAGATTTGAAGTGTGATCGGAAGATTTTATGTGTAATAGTTATAGTGATTTGAAGTGATAGTCTATGTTGAGATCCATTGCCAGGAGACGACTAGTGGAAGCAGAGAATCCTAGCGCATGTGCAATGGCAAACTGGAAATTGTGAAATCAACAGTAGCACTGCATTGCCTGTATTTCAGTGTGATTAAGGAGAATATGTGACCACAGTGCTAATAAATCCAATAATCCGAACTAGAACCCATCATTTTGTCATACATACTACCCTACAAATGACATTTTTGGTGTCGGGAAGTGGTTATGGCCTTAAGCATATGACGGCATGATCCTTTTTAACCAAGGATCACTTGATTAATATAAGTGGAAACTCCTGAATTACTGTGTATTTTTGTTTTGTGATGAAACATGCTGGTATGGTGTACCACAAGAGTAAAGCCCTGAGAATGCCACCTGAAAACAGCGGTCCTCTGTTACAGCAGTTAACCCAATCACATACATTGGAAGTTGTGATCAGTTCTGGCCTCCATACTGTAATTAAATCAACACTTTATATTTCGCTACATATGTTACACGCTACTACCATGTATATATTAATTTCTGCATTACTACTCATCAGTTTATACAATGGGGTACCCAAAAGAAACCGAACTAATTTTTTTGTGGGCAGAGCTTTTGTAGTACCGCGTTTTGCTGCTATGAGCGCATAGAGCTAACATTCCTGAGTCGATAAGCCGACTACCGTTGCTTCAGAAGGTAAGGACTAGTTTCGGCAGAGTTTATAGTGACAACTGTTTTGTGTGATCGTCGTTTTTGCAATGGCCCGAACACATGAAAATGTTGAAAAAATTCGTGAAATCATCAAGGAAGATCGACGACGGACCATTGAAGAAATTGTGGAGCTGTCGGGAGTGACTCAGTTCAGCGAATTTTGACAGAAGATTTGGGAATGAAAAGGGTGGCTGCGAAATTCATGCCACGACTGCTGACTGCTGAACAAAAACAAGGTCGCGTGGAAGCATGCTGTGCTTTGAAAGAAGAGTCCCAAAATGATCAAAACTTTTTTTCAGCATTTTGCTCGTGTTGCTGAGGTGAAGGAAAAAAACGACGCAGGCGCTGTCAAGCATCTCAAAAGATGAATTTAGACAATGTTTTGAAAAATGGAATAAAAGACTAGACAAGTGTATTAGTGTAAGTGGAGAGTACTTTTGAAAGGGATTGAAGGTTTGTGCTTAAAATTTGAATAAATAAGTTTAAAAAAAATAAGTTCGGTTTCTTTTGGGTACCCCTCGTACATATGAGGGCTATTTAGAAAGTAACCTCCAATGAGCTGTTAACAAAACAAGCAATGAGAAAAAAATTATTATATACAAAAAATATGCACATACTTAAACTACTTCTCAACATAGTCACTGCTGGAACGGAGGCAGTTGTTGCATCAATCACAAGACACATCATAACCCACTCTGTAGAGACAGGAACAAACACTAGGTGACCAGTTATGTGATGGTTTACAAGGCAATGAGTCATGTGATGCTACCTTGCATGTGCAAGCTCTCCCCTGCTCCTACATTAATTGCCTAAAATGAAACAGGTTACTTTCCAAATAGCCCTCATATATACAAGTATATACATTGATAAACTGTAACAAGTGGCAAAAGTATACCAGAACTTAAGTCATCAAGTTTGGTGTCAGTAAATCAAAGTTACTGCACAAATCATGATAGATGTCTTAGACATGAAATATGACCTGCAGTTTTATTCCATACTTACAGATCTGACTGGCCAAGAATATGCCATACAGTCACTATAAAAACATAAGGTTTTATGTAAGAAATTCTGAATACCACATAGCGTTCAATTCAGATTCAGTTTCATCAACAGTTATTCTCATTTAGTAGGTCTCTTGTTATATTTATCTCCAAGCCAAGAAGGCCTGGTAACTGACTATCCTGATAGAGCTGGATCCCCTTATATAGATCATGAACACTTCCTTCCACATCCTCTCCAATTCATGATTCATAATCATGCTACCATTTGTTGAAACTAAAGGAGGCATTGAAAATGTATTTAAGAAATCTTGTTATCAATAATGAAAATTTGCACTTCATATTCTGACACCATCCAATTGCTTAACATTGCCAGCATGTCCACTAAAGGTCTACTGATGAACTTGTTGAATGCTGTGAAATAGTATTTAGTGATTTAAAGATATACTTAAAAATAAACATGTAAAAATTAATTTATTCGACTTAAATAAGCAAAATTAGCAATATGCCACTGGGTTACTACATACATTTTCATTTATTTAGAAATGTAATAATATTTTGCAGAAATTTACTGTATAATTGTCCAAGCAAATGCACATCATAAGTACACTTACTTAAACTTCACTTCAATCACAGTTTAATTTTACAGGCTTAAGTAAGTATAACACACTGATTTTTATAAATTCTATCCAAAATACGATCAACAAAAACAAACATTTAAGTAACTGAACAACAATACTTACATAAATCACCCATTTACAATTATGACTATAATCACAGTTACTGAACACATGTTCAAAATTCTGAGGTACAAACAAGCTTCCTTATGAAAAAGGTGACTGGGTACTTCTCATTTTATCTAATAGATCATGTTCTCATTAAAACTTGTCAGAAATAAAGAGTATAAGAATAAACACTTCCCTGGATAAAAACTGTTGTGATTGGGACAGCTGTCTATCTCCAGTAAACTTCTCACACATTAACACCAAACTGAGAACATTGTTTAAAATGTGTAATGAATTATTGTTAATTCTGTATTCCAGTCTGTCTTTACATTGTGCTTTTATTTTACTGTCTGACATACAAAATAAGTCTTTATGAATTACAGACAATACTAGTAACTTCAATAAAGTAGTGACACATGTATTCAACATTTTCCATCATCTTCATTTAGTTAGAAGACAACATTCTGGAAGCAGAGCCAGCATTCAAAACATGTGTTTTTAATCAAAAACAAGAAAAATGTACAATATACATGTCAGCTTGATAACACACATTCGTCACAGAACCTTCAGACTTATCAGCAACATTACTATTGGTTGTAATATAAGCAGTGTTGTTTGTTGCTGAATCTCGGTTAGCAATTTCTACTCCAAAACTGAGTCACTGTTGCCACACCTCGCTGGCCTTGCACTGCCAGTAAGGTTCCCTTTATCATCATGTTTTACAAATTTGCAGATATATGCAAATGATTTTTTTCTATTCAAGATAGTTTCAAGTGCAGCACAGTGAAATACAGTACTTAACAAAGGATTTTTTTATATGATAAATCTGTAAGTATTTATATGACTGTAAGCAGTGCAACTTTGGGGGAATAATTCCATACAAGTTAGATGGTAGACAAACAGGAGACACAAATGTGACATTTTTGATGGAAGATAAATTGAATGACACTGTGGTCAATCAGGAGACACAGAAATTTGTTGCATTTTTTTGCTCTTCAGAGTGATATGTCAGAAAGTTCAGTGTATGCTGAAACAAAACTGCTACAGCTATAACCATGTGAAACAACAGTCGTACAAAATCATATGCCTCTGGAATGTGAAATAAGAATTTGACACTGTGGATGTTTTCTCTATTGCATAATGAGGAGCTTCATAACTTGTACTCTTCACCAAGTACAATAAAAATGATCAAGGCAAGAAGGATGAGATAGACACAGCACTTAGCATGAAAGGAGGAGGAAAGGAATGCATATAGGATATTGGTGGGAAAGCCAGAAGGAAAGAGAAAACTTGGAAGATCAAGACATACGTGGGTGGATATATTAAAATGGATCTTACAGAGACAGGATGGGGTGGTATGGACTGGATTCATCTGGCTAAGGATAGGGATCAGTGGAGGGCTCTTGTGAACACGGTACTGAATCTTCGGGTTCCATAAAACGTTGGGAAATTCTTGAGTAGCTCCACAAGTGGCAACTTCTCGAGAAGGGCTCAATTTCATGGAGTTGGTTGGTTGGTTAGACGTTTTCTCTTTTCCTTCTTTCTTTCCTTCCTCCTTTGGTGTGAAGTGGCATTTATTAGATAGCTACATGAACATGAAACAGCAACTGTACAGAGATTCGTCAAGCAATTCATAAAGTGAAGAGGAAACTTTGTCATATACTTAAAAATACTGTCTCAAGAAGTGAGGCCTGCTTAGATGTAGATGACATGCTGAGGATCCTTTTTAAAATAAGGTAAGTTGTGGCTCTGCCACTATACAATGAATGTATGTTGATTTACTGTTCTCCATAATTCTTCATTTGTTCTAAGTTATATATGTTTTAAACCCAAAACCTATAAAATATTATCTTTGATATCAAAGTACTTTTTTTCCATCTCTAAATGTTTGGAGAAATGAGTCAAAAGGAAAATACTATACAAAGTGTGATCAACCAATGCCTACACTAAATTTCCTTCCTTATAGCTAATGCTTTTAGTAGCTATGATATGCTGCCCCTATTTACATTACTTTCCTTGCAACCTAATGCAGCAAATCTTGCTATTCTGCCATTGGTAGAAGCAATTATAGGAAGTCTTGTATTTTTAGCTCTGCAATTTATATTATAATGATTCTGTGAATGCTAACTTGAGTTTTTGGAACAGAAAAGAGCCACACAGGGCTTGATCTGGGGAAATGCAGAATATGGGACTATAGTCATACAGTTTATGGCCAAAAATTCCTGCACAGACAAGTACATAATGAATATTTTTGACTCCTGATAAAGACAAAAGAAATTTATATTTCATTGTCAATAAATACTGCAGAACATTTGTGTAGAAATACTGACTAAATGTTATTCCATAGAACAAACTCCTGATGCATAATTCCATCAGCTTCTCAACTCTGAAAGCCACTCAAATATTTGAGTCCAGCTCATTATCTTCTCTCTAAAAGTAAGTTTCAACATGCCACATATTTCTATAGCAGTTCTGCCTATTTTAAAACAGAATTTGTAGCACATGTTCTTTAAAACTGGCATTTTTTAAAAACAAAAATCACTTTACATGTCTCTTGTGACACATCCTACAGTTTTGAAATTAATGTCAAATGATTCCAAAAGATTTTATTCTGTCACTCAAGAGAGGAACTCTGTACTAACCACAACAGTTTCATCTTGTATATATTTTTATATGTGGCCTGTCTTATATATCATTAATTGTTTATTCAACCAGGGAAGTGTATTCTTGTCACATAGATTTGGGTCTTGAAAGCAGCTTTCTCAAAAATAGCCCACTGTATCAAGGAATTGTATAAAACAAAAATAACAATGCCAAATTAATTTTTATAACTTTCAGTTGCATCAAATATGTTAAAGTATGGCCAAGCAAAAACTAGCAACCCCTGAGGGTAGTACTGTCCATCTGCAATTGAATGATCTCCCATTTCAGCGCTCAACTCTGTCCACCTCAAAACAGTCTTAGCAGCCAGGGACACCAGCAGCTGACAATCACATGTTGGCCACATGCAGTGCCAGTTGTTTTCTTTGCATGCACTGTTCCACTATCAGTGGTCCTGGCTACATGTGCATACTTTGATGCTTGGACTTAAAATGTCCTTCAGCTGAGTTTGGGGGTTGATATTATGTCATATGCAGGGGGGCCCAGGGATCACTGAGTCACAGCTCTGCCATAATGAACATGTTTACATGTAAATACAGGTGTAACCCAGCAAAGTGAAATACAGCTGTGGTGAGGTAACTGTCAAGTGCAATGCTTACTTCCAATGTAGTCTCTTCCATGACAAGTATAACATGACTTCTCATTGGTGAAGCATGCCATTTCAAAGTTAAGTATTGTGGCATCAAATCATGTGTGTAATTTACAATGTTATGAAATTCTGTGAAGTGGAGAAGAAAACAGGTCTTAATAGATCCTGTAAGCATAGCACTTTTACTTCAAATCATGTTGCTAAGATTAAAAAGTAAATAGTTCTGTGATTCAGTTGTCAAATGATACAGAGACCGGTGTTCTTCATTATGCCCTTTAAAACATTCAGCTCTACTGCCATCATTCTAAGTCAGCTGAACACTTTGCCAGGTTACAATATGAATGCCACATGTCATTCTTCAAGCGAGAATGCCATCACTGTTTGGTCAAGTTATATATATTTTTTGTGACAGCATTATTTCAACTTAAGTACATAACAAATAATTTAGAATTATTCAAAATACTTTCAACCAAACAACTTCTGGACGGAACTGTGGATTGTTATAATGTTCAAACTGTCACTCATGTTACAAACAGTGGTTCACAAAAACCAGGCTTATCATTTCAAACATATTTTTAATATGTTATAATAATGTAAACACTTATCAATTAAAATAGGCATGAAACATTACTTCTATATTAAAATTGCATTTATAATATGGTCACTTATTAACTAAAGTTGGGCAAGAAGTATTAATGCCGTTTTTGCATTCAACTCCTCTGTTCTATACTTGCAATAGGAACCATAAAAATATCCTGAATTCTACAAAAGTTTCTCAAACTCCATGAAGTTACATGTGGTACATATTAAGAAAACCTTAGTGTTAAAAACACAGCATACCTTCAGGCCTTCAGGCTGAAATAGGAGAGATGCAGAACCTAGTGATTTCCAAACTGTGGCTTGCAGACAACTGCATGTTATTTTTACCTCACATACTTCTGTAAAATGGTATTGACAGTGACAAACAGTGATTATAAAATTACCTTATCTTAAATCAGTCCTGAAGTCATGGCCTCAAAGCCACATGTATCCCCTGAGAATTATCTAGCATTATTTACATTTTTGTTAATGTCACAAAAATTTCTGGTATAATATGACAATTAGAAATCATATTTTTGTAACAAAGACATTGTTTGCAAATACAACTTTGGTATCTAACCTTCCACTTTAAAGTACAATTTGTGAATGCTCAATGTACTGTTGTTCGTTGTCTCTGGTAGAAGTAGCAGTCAAGTTGCCACTGTTACCAGACTGTGAAGGCATATGAGCTCACAGAGATAAAGCTCCACACATTCTACACCTCAGCATTAGCTGAAGGTAAGTTTTAAGTTTCATGCTGTGACTGCTTCATCTCTGGAGATCCCCCAGTACTCACTGGGTGGATTCAAGAAATCTGACTGCGTTCAGCAGTTAAGGAAATAAAATTCTTGCTCCTTCTTGGAATCAAACTCTGTAGTCATCCAGTCCATAGCCAGTCACAGTTCTCTGTTTATATAAATAACTTATTAAATGCAAAAATATACATATATAAGGATCTGAAGTTCTCACAGCAGTGATTATGAAGAGAACTATCTTCTGAGATGTGACATTTTGCAGTCTGGTAAAAGTTTACTGACACCTCAGAGGAAAATATGGCATCCTTCATCATGAGTGAAATGTAAACCAAGCAAAATTCAAGCACTCTGCACATTTATGCCAGACTATATAACATCATATCCCAGAAGACAGTACTTTTAAAATTTATGTAAGTTAGAAATATAATAAAAAAAATTAAATTTCAATACTTAATAGGTTTTATAACACAAGGACATTAGATAACCTGTACAACACACTTCCAATGTGTAAATATTGGCCAGTGTAGGGAGGCAAAGCAGATAGAAAGAAGGGCGACTTTATAAGCTCCATATACCTGATGATGGCTGCAATAGGCTAAAATATGTGGTACATGCAAACACATGGTGTGTTTATACCACACTTGTGTTGACTAAATAATAATAATCATTGTCTTATATAAGTTGCTTCATATTTTAAAATTATAAGTAAAAAGTAAAGTTACCCTTGTGCTAAATAAACACCATACCTTGAAGTCAATATAAGGTCACAGAGGGAGAACTCCACACATTCTAAACCTTGGAACTATATAGAGGTGAGTGCTCAGCTTCATGGTCCAGCTGCTTTAATCCAAAGACACCCCCCCCCCATTACCCATACCATGGACCAAACCCTGGAGTAACTCACCCAAATAAAATTGTGCGTATAAAATTCATGGATAAAAGTTTAATTTCCTCAGGTTCTCAACACAGGGATGTTTACATTAAACCCTGATTTTCAAACCCAAAGAGAAAAATCAGTACAGTCCACACTACATAAAGTCAACAACATGCATGTGCGCACTGGAATGTGTTGGAAAGCAATATAATTTTTATAACATATGTTCTTATGTTATTAAAAGATAAATCTGTTGTATGGCTGTTCATATCAGTTCCTTGTACAAAGTATAAAATTCATTTTTAAATACATCCACAACAGCCATTACTTAAGAAGTATTCTGATTTTCATTCCACCAACATGAAACACAAAAGTGAAACTGTATAAAAATCAAACAAGGCAAGTTATGACTAAGACCTCTACTTTGAGTTGTCCCTTCTCTGCAGAATGTTGAACAGAACGTTTGATGAGTCCTCATCACTCTCATCTGTGCTATAAATGTTCCCTGATGTGAACATGACAGAGGAATCTGCAAGCAGAGGCACTCGTAAATCCGAGCCACTGTCTGACTGCTTTGCATCTCCCTCAGTGTTGTACAGATCTCCTTCAAACTCATTCACATTGCTTCTTCTGCTGGCAATAGTCGATTTGTGCAAGACATGGAAAATAATTCCTCCCAAACAGAAAAATAACCCCACAACATTGATTAAGTTCATCTGATCACCAGTTTCAACAGCCAGTATCAGCGTGCACACCTCCTGTAAAGAAAGATTGTCATAATATAACTCACTAACTAGGAAAGATCTAAATGCAGAAATACGAGGGTCGTACTGAAAGTCATGAGCAACAGTTTTTTGTAAAGTAACATGCTTTATTATTGACAAACCAAATACACCACCTCAATCTACAGACCTTTCTTTATTTTTCCACATAATCGCCACTTCTTTGTACACATTTCTCTCAGCGTTCAGGGAGTTTGAACATTCCCCTTCTGTAAAATTCCATTCCAGACATCCGAAGACACTGACGCACTGCTTTCTGAATTACCTCCCTTGTCTCAAAACGTTGTCCACATAGCTGATCCTTCATAAATCCAAAAAGATGGTAGTCGGAGGGTGCCAGATCAGGGCTATAGGAGGGGTGTGGAAGAACTTCCCACCCCATCTTTGCAATTGCTTCCAATGTGAGGTGAGCAGCATGGGGGCGAGCGTTGTCATGCAGGATGATGATGTTTTGTCCAGGATGTTTATCTAGCAATGCACGACGGAGCTTGTGCAGCATCTGGACATAACAAGCAGCATTGATGGTTTACCCAGGTTCCAGGAATTCGGCCAGAATAAACCCCTCTGCATCCCAGAAGACTGTGCCCATCACCTTCGCAGCTGATGGCACTGTCTTTGCCTTCTTTTTTTGATAGAGAATGCAAATGGTGCCATTTCGTTTCAGGCTCGAAATGGTGAAACCAACTTTCATCACCTGTCACAATACAGAGCAAAAAATCATTGCCTTTGTGTCGATATCTCTGCAGCAGTTCTGAGGTGATGGCTTTTTGCTGACCTTTGTGGTCTTCGGTCAATAACCGCGGGACCCAACGAGCACAAACTTTCCTATAGCCCAAGCTTTCAATCATCTCCTGTACTGCACTGTGCCCTATTCCTAGTTTTCAGGCGATTGTGTCCACAGTCACACGCTTGTCATCTTGAATGATCTCACCCACTCTTTCCTTGTTGCACTCAGTTGAGGCTGTTCGAGGACAACCGCTCCGAGGCTCATCTTCGATGCTGGTGTTCCCATCTTTAAAATGTTTCACCAATCTTCAAACACTGCTCACACCCATGCACACACTTCCATAAGCATGCTGAATTCAGAAAACAGTGCGTCAGTGTCTTCGGATGGCTGGAACGGAATTTTACAGAAGGGGAATTTTCAAACTCCCAGAATGCTGGGAGAAATGTGTACAAGGAAGTGGTGATTATGTGGAAAAATAAAGAAAGATCTGTAGATTGAGGTGGTGTATTTGGTTTGTCAAAAATAAAGCATGTTACTTTACAAAAAATTGTTGCTCATGACTTTCAGTACGACCTATGTATTACAAGAAAAGTTGGTGAAATTTATGATATAGTGGTATGGGCATATATTACACGTGGATGACCATAAGCATCAACAAGGAGTTTAAAGCAGGAATGCTCCCACCCCACAGGTTTACATATTTGCCATGTTTTTATTAATAACTGTAAGAAATTATAAAGTATGATGCTGAGATAGAATCCAGTGGTAAAATGTTCATACCATGTTTTGTGAAGATCAGTTTTCTCAATCAAAAGTTGAAATGGGACAAAACACAGACAACACAGTAATCTCATAACATACTACATTAAAAATTAAGATATTAAATAGACAATTATTTGAGTAGACCAAGTGAGTTAAGATACACAAAAAACAGTAAAAAAGTTGATACAAGAGGAATGCTTATGGGAGGATTAGAGAAGAATGGAAGAATGTGGAAAAACGACACTGAATGATGATATACTCCATTACCTGCAGGGTCTTCCTCAGCTGGTCAATAAAAGCCTGCTTTCACGAGACCTGGAGATCCCTCACTGTGTTTTCACTTAGTTGCAGTGTTTTCACTCCTTAATGTCAATTTGTGGTCTCACTATTATCATTCTATTGAGTGAATGCTTCAGCAAATATTTCAATTCTTATATAGGTGTCATAGTATCTTTCCATATATGGAGTGTCTCATTATTACATGCCATAATTCACAGTATGGTTTCTGGACATCAAAATCAGTAAAAACGTTTATATGGAAATGTACTCTGAGGACATTCCTTAAAAAGTTACAGCTATTCTAATTTCAACTTCCATCATCATACCTAAAATAGTTCCTTGGTTTAATAGGTTGCACATAAAAAGAAAACAAACAAATGAGCTCCTAATGACCTATATATTTTTCTTGCAAGAGGTGTTAGAAATGGCATGAACATAACTTAGTCTGCAAGAAAATAAACTTCCAAGTATTCAAAGGTCCCAGGTGTATTCTTAGTTCACTTGCCAACTGCTGAATCTAGTATCAACTGTAGTGGCACAGACCTTGGTTCTCAAACATTCCTACAGAAGAATCAAGAGAATTCATGTCAGGTGAGTGGGCAGGCCAGGGAACTGAAGCTTCGTGTCTGTGACCAATTCAACATTTATAATAATTTTCAGACAGCCATTGATGCACTTCAGGACTGAGGGTGGTAGAGAACCATTATGTTGATGAAACCACATGCAAAGACATTAAAGGATATATCTTCCAACACTCCAACATCAACTCATGCCAGTAAAATGTGAGGGCCTCACCTAAAATTCTAACCCCATGGTTGATGGAACTCATGGAAAACTGTTGTTGCTGATGATGAGATTTAAGCGAATGAGGATTTTCATCCAACCACACATGTTCATTGCAAAGGTTGATGATTCCAGTCCTAGTGAAGCACAATTCATCTGTGAGTAAAACCTTTGCTCTAATCATAGGGGTGTCAGTGTGCTGTTGCAAAATACATTGACAGAATACCCATCCCCACTGGTGTACTGTGTGGTATGACATGCAGTCTGAACATGATACAGATACAATTTCTGTTCTTGTAATATATAAAATACAGAACCAGGGTAAGTGTACAACCTGCAAGACATCTGGGACTGATGGAAGACTGTCTTTCAACAACTCTGAGGATCTGCCCTTCCATGCATACATTATCTACAGAATGTGTATATACCATTGCATTCAGTGAAAAAATGTTCCTGCTTCTTGGAGTCAGTGGTAAACAGAAGGGGAAGTACAATAACCTAACACCCTCCAATTAGGGTATTTTTTTTCTGTTTCTTCTAACAGCATCTGTAGTATTTCCATTATACTCTCCTAGCACTAGAAGTATATATCTGCTAATTCAGGAAATAACCAGCCACTTTCCATGCTGTATTGGTATATAATGTGCTGTCCCAAATTTATGTTGGTTCAGGCTGACTCAATAAGTAATACATATCAGTGTTTATTTGTCCACTACAGTACTGTATGCTCAAAGTAGGAATGTCATCATCACCATAAGCTTTATCATCAAATGAACTTCTACAATAAGACATGCTGTACTCAGCTGGTTCATGTGTGTTGCATCCTGGCATCCTGCCATTCCTTAACCCCATCCCCACTGGCATTATGCTGATGTCTTTACCGTTATTTCTACTTATCTTGACCACGTGACCTTCATTCCCTCTCCACGAATGTCTCAGAAGGAAGTAGGTGTGTCAGCAGTCTGAAGGTAGACGTACTCATGAGTGGTTGCTTACCGGCAGCTGGAGGACTTGGAACTGAAATCCTATTTCGGATTTTGTAATTCTAAATTATGTTTGGAGAGTCTTCTGTCTGGCTGGTATGGGTAAGGCTGCCCGTGGTTGCAACGGAATATTCTTGATTCCAGTGCTGTTCCAACAGTGTTCTTTTGTATTATTATCATCATCATCATCATCATCGGTGTTTTTTTTTTTTTTTTTTTTTTTTTTTTTTTTTTTNGTATGGTATTACCCAAAAGCTAGAGACTTGCGAAAAGCGTTTCGCAGTTCTTACAGTAATTTGTAAACACCAGGACTGGCAATTAGGTTAAGAATGTGGATACTCAGCAAGTCTGTGTACTCACAGAGCCAAGAGCTTGCCTCACTCGGTTACTCGGTAATCGAGAGAGACTGCATACACGGCAATAAGATGCAAGGGGTCCGCCCACAACCACCCATGAGAGCCAATGAGGAGGTGATTATGAGGATTAAGGACACTGAGGGGGAGTCAGCTACCCTCTGTCGTCAACGCTGAATCAGCGAAAGAAAACGATAAATTAGGGAATTTCGGGGGATTTGAATCATGTTCTATCACAGAATATTCGGTTGTCAGCCGAAGGCTCTCTTCAACATGGGTCTGACCAGCGGAGGCAGTGGGCCGGCATCTTGTACTACAGGTGGGTTTGTTTACGCATAATAGCCATGCTGATTGATAATATCATTCTTTCATAGTATTGGTGATAACAGTGTTGAGCTATTGAATGTGCAATTTCCAGTGTACCCAGTGAGCCCTGAGGGTAGGATAATAGATTCATGTAAAGGCCTAGGACATTAGTCAGGCAATCAGTGATTCATAGTATATATATCAAGGTTAGGGTTAGTGTGTTGTAGTAAAGATATTATGCGGGATTTAATCCGTATAACCAAGGATAGATTGGGTTAAGAGGTATAGATCGTGTACTTATATGTCGGTGTCAAGGTTATACATAGGGTGTAGTGGTAACTATAGTATGTGGTAATTTAATATAGACATTTAAGGGTAGATCACGTTTCGAGGGAACTTTATGAAAGATAGTAGAATTGTATATAAGACGTAGTAAGAAATGTACAACTAGAAGATTTATGTTACACGAGGAGGGCTTGTATGGCCCATTAGATGAGTCCGAGA
>NW_019737088.1:1749546-1756926 GCF_002891405.2 Cryptotermes secundus | reverse complement strand
TTTCCCACATCCGATCCCGAGCAATCCTGACCGAGCGAGGGCTGAACTGACACAGGAGCAGTGGCAGCCGAAGACAAAGAAAGACAACAGGGATAGGTACCTGCCACACCGGCAGAGTTAAGTAGCCTAGATACCAACGCCCCTTAAGATATAATGATAAAGTGTATTAATAAAGTATTAAGTCGCTACCGGTAAGCTATGGGAGGAGTGGTCAAGGAGCAAGGACTACCTGTCAGGGAGTAGTCCCCACGATTGAAAGGACAGAAAATAGATGGTGGCAGCTTTTACCGAGAAGGAAACCCCGAACAGGAGAATCCTAGCTAAGGGTGAGCTAGGATGATTGTGATAACTCCTTACAGAGCCAGTGACGGTGGAGGCAAGGAAGGATACCTCCACGGCCCCCTACTGGCGGCGTAACAGTGGTGGCAGAGGAGGCTAACTCCACGCCCCCCTGCACCACGACATTACATGCCTTGCTCTATTTTTTTCTGTATATTGTGTGTGTCTCCTTTGTTCTGTTGCCTATTAAAAATTGTTATTGGTTGTTTTGAAAGCCTGCATATACTTGTATATTATCTCCTCCGTAAATGCTTGGATATTCCATGAACACCCTGAAGAGCTTGTGAACGCGACAACAGAGCCAAAGATGAGGGCTGCTCCTCCTGAATTCTATCTTCTGATGTGCTAGTAGAGGAAAGTACAACTAGCGGTACATGTACCGCGAGAAAAGAAAACGAAGAAGAGAGGGGGGGGAGCGGTTCAACAATCATCAAGTGACACAGACCTTGGAATGATGGTTTTTCAGAATGTGATAGCAGGAGTTGACATAAATGTTGTTTGCTGTTGGAAGGAAAGCTCACAAGCATGTTAATTTTGTTGTTACATGTATCAGTTCAGGTCCAGGTCAGTTTCTTTCCTACATCTTTCACTCATGAGAAAAGCACTGAGGCTGTGGCAAACGTGAGTGCGTTTTCATGGTAACTACTCTAATGAAACATGTTCAGAAGATCATAAAAATGATGTGCAAATTAAAGAACATAAAGGCAAATATATTTACAACATTTTCACACAAAATAAACGATCTAATTGTTTCAGTAGAGTCTGTTTAGAAAACGATAAAAAAAAGTACTTCTGCTAGTATATATCAATTGTCATTAATCAACATTACAATTATGATATATTATGAAACTAATGATGTTTTGCCTGCATACTTACATTTTAACTAAAACACAATGCTGAGACACAGTCATGACATGAACATAAAGGATAAGACACACTGATTCTTTAATGTACTGCAAGAACCTAACCTAGAAGGATAAGAATAACCCTAAACTTGAAAGGGTTAAATACTTGTGAGACTGTGTTTCATACCTTGAAGATGCCTGCCACAGACAGGGTGAGGCTGGAAGTGTGTGTGACAACCATGAACTCTGCGACTTCCATGCAGAATGCCAGAAGAGCCCCTGCTATAATCTGCAGCAAAGTGATGACAAAAACATTCGCATCATGATAACGGAAGAATTTACAGTTGCTGGCCAGTGCCACACCTAGAAAAGAAATTACCTTCATTACTATATGCCTGAATGATCATTAGAGATAAGTAAAGAGAAGCCACTATACAGGTTGGGCTACAAATTGGACAACCAAGGACTTGGGGTGTAAGTACTAGCAGTAGCAAGAGATTTTTCTTTTCTCCACAGCATCCAGATTAGTTCTGAGACTCACCCAGCCTCCTATCCAAGGACCAATAAAGCAGCCAAAACATGAGGCTGACCACTCACCTCCACCTAGTACCAAGGTCTTGGTTGTGTGCATCTATACTTCAACTTCCCCACATGCCTTCATGATGTAGTGTTTTATTAACCACAGGGACAACTTTACCTCTAATGATCATTACAGAGGCAATGTTCTGTATCCTCTAGACTGATATTCTGATAACAGAGAAGTTCACTTTGAACTTCATGTAGACCAATATGAGCAAAAATTAATATGACAATTTTAGTTCAGAGCATTGTCCAGTGGCAGACTTTTGTGAAGACTGGTAGTGAACTTCAGAGTCCTTAAAAACATGGATTTTTGTTTACTGACTGTATGACTTCCTACTTCTAAATAAGAGCCTGCACCATGAAGGTCAGCAAATTTTAGTGTGGAATCCCAACATGAAACTTTATCAAAATGTGCATTCTGGGAATTAAATATGCAGATGGATGGACACAACCTCCCCAGCATGTGTCCACTTTATGAAACTTGTCCAAACCACAAAGCAAAATTAAATATATTGTATGAGAACCCTCATTCATGTGCAGCAAGTTCCATTCTGGGGAAAGAAGTGCAGAAAAATTCCTTCCCATTAATACAAACCTTCAAAACCAATTGCAAGGGGTAGTATGGGCACAATCATCCATGGCTGCACATGATACACCATGTCTATGGGATTTTCCAAACCCAGTTTTGATTTCTGCATCACAAGCTGTGCTAAAGTCCACCGAAGCCCACTGTATAAAACACATCAAAACAATGTAATGTAAATTAATAGAAGGGAATGCCAAAAACAGTTGTAGACCTTGGACTATAATATTCTGTATGCAATAAATTTACAAAGAAATATCTGACAGTGATGGACAAAAGCAACTAGGTCAAAACTGTGGAAGGACAAAGATGGAAACTTCTGTCTAATACTTAACCCTCACATGACCAGGACATGCCAGAAAGATACATATCCTGGCTTAAGAGTTCATGCACGACTTGAAAAATGTTTGAATCCATGTATGTATATGTGATGTGAATGAAAAAGACAGAATACCTAAAATGGCAGTGGAATTGAAGTAGAAGAGAAAGGAAGGATGGACCAGGAAAGTATAGACTTGGAAAGGAAGAGACAGGATGTGGACAGATATGATGATGGACTACATTACTAGAGAAGTGAACAAGAAGGAATCTTCAGTCACCCATTCAGCCCTCACAGGAGTCATGGCACAAAAACAGAACACTTCAGAGGAAAAATCCATAGCACTTAAGTCATATTTCTTGAATTTAATTAATAGAAGTATAATTCATGTCCATTACTAACCTTGTGAATGATGCTGTTAAAACAAGTATGAACCCCAAAAAGTTGAACTCTGTAGCCTTATAGGTGAAGAGAAATAATCCACCAGATATCATGACTACAATGATACACAAGGTCCATGACTGGAACAAGTGAAGAGCAACATGAATACAGTGAAAGTGCATGCATTTGCATTCAGTTTAGTGCATTCTGAACCCAGTGCTCACTGCACATTATATTCAAAATGAAACAAGTTAGTGGCTGACAGTTGTACTGCAGCTCTGACTCTAACACAATCACAGCTAAACCAATCAAGTGAGGCTCTGCTGTCAGTAATACATGTTGCCTCTCAAAAGTGCATTAAATTATCTGCTGAGGCAGGTAGTGTAATTTATTGCATTGCAATTACCAGTATGAACCCAAATGAAGTTCACATCAGTGTTAGAAACATATGATAACAGAAGGGTAGCATCTTCTGGCATATTACACTGTGTAACAGAACTAAGTTTACCAGCATTTCAGAGGAACGTACTATCTCCATCTTCAGGGTTCAAGATTAAGCCATGCAACCACCAGGCTTCAGTTGGATGAATACATACACAGATATGATAACACTGAAGACCTACTTCTTATCAGGTACAAAATTATGTTAGCCTAAATTGTGGTAATTTTCATTTCCTGCACACTAGATTTATCTGTCACACATCTTGACATAGCCACCAGAGCCTCATTTGTGAGAAAGGTGCATACCATACAATTGAATTAACATTAACAGAAGGAAGATACTACTCCTTATAGCCCATGACTGCTTAGATGACTGAAATGCCAATGTTCTCAAACTTCAGCTCAATCAATGGAGTGATTTAACTACAGACTGAATGACCATAGTTCTGTTCCTGGCATGAACAGAGACGTTTTCTTGAACATCATGTCAAGCCTGATAATTAGGCTCGCTCAGTCTCTTATCCAATGGGAACCAAAGCTCCTTGTCTGGAGGGAAAGAGGCCTGTGTGAGAAATTGGCTACAAACCTCCATCTAGTGCAGAGGTTACAAAGTGTGTGAAGCTTCATCTCCACTCCCCTCTCACACATTCGTGGTAATGTGTTCAGGCCCAGAACAACTTTATACAGAGTATCTTTGATCAAATACGAATTCTTTACCTGTTGTGTTCACTGCTATCATTTTAAAAATTCATGAAATAAACTCCCTGTTACCTGGCATGTATGGAGAATGGGGTCTGCCAGTTACATGAATCTGCTAGGTGCATGAGAAAAACTCTTATAAAAATCCAATACAAAGGCAAAACAACACATATGTGAGCAATGCAAATTCGTTTTCATATAACTTCAATAAAAATTGTGAATTTTCTTTGAAATATTTGCCAGTTGAAAGAAAATTCCAGACATTTGAATGCTAGATGATCAAGGTTACTGTGTAATTATGAGTAGCTTAGACAGAACAATGTTAATTTAATGTTTGCCAGTTGCTGTTATGTTGCTTTCATGGAAACCAAATATAATACTAAGCTCGTTTAGTTATTATAGGATCAGAAGATGGCAAGAATAAATGGCAGTGTTTAATTCAGCATTACATTACTGACCTTTGAAAAAAAAAACAGATTCCTCCAGACTGCTGTTTGTTTGTTGTTTGTTGTTTCTGCTGTTATGCCACTTCAATAAAGCTGTCTTTCGAGGAATTTTCAAGTTCGCAGAATGCACATTAGTGAACTCACAATTTCAAAAGCTTGAATATGTAATTGGAGAGTTATCTGTGGAAACCATACCTACAGAGAGGAAGTGCATAATTTTGCTGTTGAATTTTCAATGTCCATGATGTGTATGTACTGACCGTCTTCTAGTGCACTCAGTCTCACTTGTCACTTCACTACATGTTTCGGCATCGCTGTGCCATCCTCAGGTGTGTTATTTACGTTAAACTATTGCACTGCTCGCCATCATGTGTCGTTTATAAAATGATTTAAAATGTATATTCATCATGTACTGTAATAAAATTTATATATTAAAGTTTTTGTTAAGATTTATCATCTTATACGTCATATTTCAAACTCGCGTATTATATCAATCTTCCGCTATGAGAGTCGTTCTTCCTATATTTTGTGTATACTGCGTCTTGTGATGTGTCCTTCTCTTGTGCCTGCATGTGTTGTATTGCTGTATGTGCGTGTTTCCGACAAGTAAAAATATTTACCTTTTCTTCCAATTTGAAGAGGAGTGCAAATCCTAGTATGAATATAATGGCTGTAGATTTTGTCATCGTATACCTGCAAAACAGAGACTTTGTAAATGACACTATACAATGGACAATAGGTGCTATAAGTAAGTTATATAAACAAGCCAGTTGTTAGCTGAGAACAACTGGCTTAAAAATAGTAATGAAAATAAATCCAGATGATGGCAGATTTGGGAAATAAAAAGAAAATGTACATCTAACTGGACTGTATTAGGTGGGTCCCTTGTCACCACGGCATGGCGCGTCCTCAGGTTGCAGATGGAGGAGACGCCCTCCAGTTTTGGAGGGAAGCTGCAAATATACTGAATAAGCAGTCACAGACAGCCGACAATGGGTGGCCCTCCAGCTTGGGGGTTGGGCGTGGGGCTAAGAACTCCTCACCATAAAAAATGATTATGTTATGAAAATGAACAAAAGCACATTGTTATGAATGTTCACGCACCAACAGAAGATAACACTGATGACATAAAGGGCAGATACTATGAAGAACTAGAACATGCATTTGATAAATTCCCAAAGTACCCTATGAAAATTTTGTTAGGAGATTTCAACGCCAAAGTAGGGAGGGAAGACATTTTCAAACTGACGACTGAGAATGAGAGTTTACATGAAATTAGTAATGATAATGGAGTTAGGGTAGTAAACTTTGCCACATCAAAGAATCTTACTGTCAAAAGTACAATGTTCCCACATCATAACATCCATAAATTTACTTGGACATCTCCTGATGGGAAGATACACAATCAAATAGACCATATTTTGATAGCTAAGAGACGGCACTCAAGTATACTTGATGTCCGATCATTCAGGGCAGCAGATTGTGATACTGACAACTACCTGGTGGCGGCAAAGGTTAGGGAAAGGCTGGCAGTGAGCAAACAAACAACACACAGAGTTCATATGGAGAGGTTCAATCTCAAGAAATTACTTGAGGTAGAGGCTAAAGAGCAGTATTGTGTTGAAATCTCAAATAGGTTCACAGCTATGGAAAACTTGGAAACTGAGGTGGATGTTAATAAAGCTTGGGAAACTATTAGAGAGAATATAAAAATGTCTGCCAAAGAGTCTAGGTTATTATGAACCGAAGAAGCATAAGCCATGGTTTGATGAAGGATGCTCAAAATTATTAGAGCAAAGAAAGAAGGCCAAATTGCAATGGTTACAGGATCCAAGCAAGTTAAATGGGGATAATCTGAACAATATAAGACATGAAGCCAGCAGGCATTTCAGGAACAAAAAGAGGGAATATCTGAAAGACAAAATTGATGAGCTTGCAATGAACAGTAAGAACAAGAACATTAGAGACCTGTATAGAGGAATAAATGACTTTAAGAGGGGTTTCCAGCCTAGCAGTAACTTAGTGAAGGATGAGAATGGTGATCTGCTTGCAGATTCCCACAACATTTTGAATAGGTGGACGAACTACTTCTCTTGGTTATTGAATGTACATAGGGTCAGTGATGTCAGGCAGACAGAAATCCATACAGCTGAGCCATTAATACCTGATCCTAGCCCCTTTGAGGTTGAAATTGCTATTGCAAAATTGAAGCAGTATAAATCGCCAGGTAGTGATCAAATTCTGGCAGAACTTATTCAAGCAGGAGGCGAAATACGTATATTATGTTCTAAGATCCACAATCTAATTACTTCTATTAGGCATAAGGAAAAATTGCCTGATCAGTGGAAGGAGTCTATTATTGCACCAGTGTACAAGAAGGGTGATAGTAATTATTGGGGGATATCACAGCTATCAACTTCATATAAAATTTTGTTCAATATTCTTCTTTCAAGGTTAAGTCCATATATAGATGAAATTATTGGGGATCATCAGTGTGGGTTGCGACATAACAGATCAACTACAGATCAGATCTTTTGCATTCGTCAGATATTGGAGAAAAAATGGGAGTACGATGAGACAGTACATCAGCTATTCATAGACTTCAAGAAAGCCTACGATTCAGTTAGGAGGGAAGTATTGTATAATATTCTGATAGAGTTTGGGATACCCATGAAACTAGTTAGGTTGATTAAAATGTGTTTAAACGAAACGTACAGTAAAGTCCGTGTAGGTAAACATTTGTCT
>NW_019737088.1:1672946-1749081 GCF_002891405.2 Cryptotermes secundus | reverse complement strand
AGACTGAGGGTGTTTGAGAACAGGGTGTTGAGGAGAATATTTGGACCGAAGAGAGATGAAGTGACAGGAGGTTGGAGAAAACTGCATAATGAGGAGCTTCATAACTTGTACTCTTCTCCAAGTATAATTAGAATGATCAAGTCAAGGAGGATGAGGTCAGCAGGTCATGTAGCATGAACGAGCGAGACAAGGAATGCGTATAGGATATTGGTGGGAAAGCCAGAAGGAAAGAAACCACAGGGAAGACAAAGGCATAGGTGGGTGGACAATATTAGAATGTATCTTAGAGAGATAGGATGGGATGATATGGATTGAATGGATCTGGCTCAGGATAGGGACCAGTGGAGGGCTCTTGTGAACATGGTAATGATTCTTCGGGTTCCATAAAATGCTGGGAAATTCTTGAGTAGCTGCTGAATTGGCGGCTCCTCCAGAAGGGCTCAGGTCCATGAGTAAATAATTAAGTACATCTAACTGGAATGATTTGCACTGTGATAATTAACACTTCTACAGTAACTAGAACAGGAGCCTAGCAAAAACAATTCATACTTTGATAATCTGACGGCCATGCCATATAGGTCAAGCGGTTAGTCGCTGGCTTCCCACCGCGGCGGCCCGGGTTCGATCCCGGGTCTGGTCAAGTGGGATTTGTGGTTGACAAAATGGCGCTGGGGCGGGTTTTCTCCAAGTACTTCGGTTTCCCCTGGCAATCTTCATTCCTCCAAATTCTCCATCATCATAATCACCCGGGGCAGGCTACAATAGGCCAATCAGTGGCCGTCATGCCAAGTGGATCCAGTTGGACTCCACCCCCCACTATGCGAATTTAAAACAAAAATTGATAATCTGACAAACATCAATTTTCAGCATGTACACACACCCAGGGATGAGGAAACCTTCTCCCTAGACCATGCCTAATAAAGGTTATAGATGCAACAGACAGACAACCCCATTGGGCCACAAAAGAATGTAATTTAATATCAGTAAAAATAATTCACTCTCGCCTCAGATTCATACATACCTCATATTACTATTAATGACCAGAAAATTACACACTTAAGTACTTGGTTTCGTACATTCTGGAATAATCCAGTTTCGTGAAAACTGGTCAGATGGCTCAAAATCTCAAAGAGCAATACAAAGCTACAATAGCTCATACACCCACTTAATTAAAGAGACTGATGTAGGCTCAAAACTTCGAATAAATATATTATTNTCTCACGGTCTCTTTGCTTGCAGATTCTTATATATTTTTTCTTCTACCCTGAAGATGGAGGCGATACGTTCCTCCGAAACGTCGGTTAACACCACATATACACGGTGCCAAATCCCAGAAGACTGCTTTCTTCAAATATATTATTATTAGCATTATTATTATTTTTCGACGCTGTCAGTAACTATCACTACAGGCTATAGCATACAACGTACGGTGACTGGCCTAACAAAGATGTCGTATATATGAAGTAATTGAAGCCTAATTTGCGGTACTATCCCCGCATTGTCGATCACAGTCACCGCGTGGTCTTCGGCCGCTCGAACTCTGGGGTCGTAGGTTCGAAACCCACTTGAGGTATGGATGTCTGTGTACGTTTTTGTGTGTGTAGGTAGCGCCCATGAAGTCCTACCGACGCTACCGACCGTGTGTAAAGATTAAGAAACTGAAAAGGCGGCCAAGGTCCAAAGGGCTCTTGAGCCACAGAGAAAGAAAATCCCGGCATTTTCTGTAAAGAACTGAAGAAAATTACGAAAAACTCATGATAGTCGGCGTCCCGGCTGAAACTCGAATCGAGCACCTCCCGAATATGTTACATTATTGTGTTACCGCTTCTGCGAGTCTGCTTGGTATACATACTTTACGTGCTGTTTATTTTTTTTATTTACATGGAATGGTAGAAATGATTAGCAGTATGACGTAGTTACCATGCACTTGCGCATTTTTGCACGTGACCAATATACGTAATCTACCGCCAAATTTCTCTCATGGCCTATTTTCTGTTATGTTTATATGGACTCATTACAAAATTTGTCCAAATACCAATGAAACGTTATTTAACTTCGTTATTATAATAAAGCCCAGTATGGTATGTTGCTACAAAACGTACGTCAAAACATTATGGAGAAGACATGAGTACTTGCGAGTAAATCGTATGGTATGTATCATATCGAAAACTATGACACCACACATTTATATCGAAGGTGAGTTTATGTAACTAGGTGGGAAGAGATTTCGGAGAGACGCTGTCATGACTGGTATTGTGAGAAAAGAATAGTTAAGGTAAACAGAATAGCTGCGAGATAGACGCAATTACCACAGCAACTTCGAAAGTTTCGAACATATGTACGTGCTTTTGTTTCCTGTCAGTGTTTATGAGAGATCTTGCTCTGGTATATAATATTCCTTATTTCACATAAATAATTTAAATCGTTCAATATTAATCAAAGTTCATTCTAAACTACACTGCATTGTTAAATGTTAATAAAAGTTCAACCTAACCTTATTTATGTACACTGCATTTATAGCCACTTTTATGGAAGTCTTTAAAAAGAACTCCTATGTTCTCTAAATTAGACTTCACTGATAAGTAAGTATTTTAATATCAATTAGAGCTTGATAACATAAATACTTTTCACAACTTCATGTTAATGTTATGATGATAGTTACACGTTTGCTAGAACTTGAGACTAAGGGTGTCAGAATTAGAACTCCTTTATTGTGACTGTGGACATGCAGTCCTTATCAGATGCCTCCCTCACGCCCTCAGTTTCCTAATGACTTGCTGCATTTTTATTTCAGGTTATTCTTTTGCTAAAAGTTCCATGATCCATTGGAATATCACTCATGATTCCATTTTGAGTAGTGAACTCAGACTGAGAAACACTGGCCTGGCTGGACAGAGGTGAGTATGAATAACCTCATGAAGAGCCCCATCTTCTGGTATATAATGCCATGTAATCTCTTGTTACCTACATCATGATGGTTTCTTCCTTGGCTTGTACTTTGACCCTGAAGATGGAGGCAACACTTTCCTCAAAAACATCAGCTAATCTTCAATGGACTACACAGTGTTATATCCCAGAAGATAGAATGCTTCACAACCACCACTGTGAGAGCCTCAAATCATGGCTATCTGGCCCCTAATCAAACTGTGCCTACTGTGCTGTCATCTTCAATCTACTTTTGTTTACAAAAGGTTAATTAATTCCGTCCAGTGTGACTGATGAAGTTTTTTCTTTTTAATCTTTTATCCTTTACATGTTTTGGTCCTATAGACCATCTTCAGAAGGATATCAATACAATCGGAAACCACTATTACAATATGTTTTTCGAATATTGTTAGTGTGACGGATCAGAATGAAACAAATCCTACTTCTGTTTGTTTGTTTTTTTTTAATTTAAAGGGTTATCACTTATCAGAGTTATATTTCTTTTCTTCTCAAAAAACATTTAACTTTGATTTCCGAAGCTGACCAGGTTCTGCCCACTTGAAAAAGGGCAGGGGGCTGGTTTATTTTTATTGTTATTGTACCATGATTGTTTTATTCGTATTAAAATATTACATGTTCCATACACATCTTCAGAATGAGAACAGTTTCATTTATGAGTATATGGCATACATAGCACCTTAAATATAATGAGAAGAGTGGTAGGTGCTGATCAGAAATGCACACAAACATTGATCATGTTGGTGCAATTCAGACCTGCAACCTCCACATTACTGTGTCTATGATAATTCCTCAAGTGAACTGTGTGAGCTCATAGGATGGCGAGTTATTATCTTCACTGATTACATCGGAGGTGTCAGGAGAGCTCAGTCAGTATAGCAGCAGACTGTAAGTTGGATGGCTGGGGTTCAATTCCTGGTAGGAGAAAGATTTTGCTCTTCTCCACAGCACCCAGACTGGTTCTGTGGGTCACCCAGCTTCCTATCCAGTGGGTACCAGGGGCTCTTTCCCTGGGGGTAAAGCAGCTGGGGTGTGAAGCTGATCACTCACCTCCATCTAGTGCCAAGGTCAAGAATGGTGGAGCTGTATCTCCACTGCCCCATGTGTCTTTTACAAAAAAGGGCAATCAGGATAATGTTGGGAATGAAACCCAGAGAATCATGTAGAACAGTTTTTAAAAAATTAAAAATTTTGACATTGGCTTCTCAATATATTTTATCTTTAATGATACTAATGGTAAACAATCTGGGGCATTATACTTTTAATCATACAATTCATGGTAAATCAACAAGACAAGTTAGAAACCTTCATGTTCCTCAATCGCATCTAACAAAGAGGCAAAAAGGGGTCTATTGTATGAGTGTAAAAGTTTTTAATAGTTTGCCTGATTTTTTAATTGAGTTGGTACATGATAAAAAACAGTTTATTGAGAAACTAAAGGATGTATTGCTTCAAAACCCTTCTTATACTGTTGAGGAATTCTTGCTTTTCTGTCAAGACCTGTCAAGAGGTGTCTGACAGTGTACACTTCATTTAACTCTATGTCCTTGGCTGTGCTTATATATTCTTGCTGCAATTTGTATTGCTTTTTAACTATTGTATGTGTACTTGTTGCAATTTGTATTGCTTTTTAACTATTGTATGTGTATTTTCTGCAATCTGTATTTCCTTTTAACAATTTTATGTGTTTTTTTGACAAGTATGGATTATATATGCTAGTGATTTTGTTTGTGAATGTACAAGTTTCCAATGTCTTGTTGGCTTGTTGACATGTTTTATATTCTGTGCCTGTGCACATTTGTGAATAATCTGAAACGCAAATGTATATGTATGTATGTATGTCTTTGTGGCACATGCTTAATTAAGCACAGGGACAACTTTACATTTTTGTTGATTACCTCAGAAGTTGCAATACTGAAACAGAATGACTGTTATATTTTCTCTTACTAACATATGCAGTTCATAAACATGCAGGAAAAAGAGATACACTCACAAAGATACAGGTATAAGTTCCAGTCCCCAGTTAGACAATCCAACATCAAGTCCACTAGAAATTCCTGTAGGTGCCACTTTCTTCAAGAAGTTTCCCCAGTTTAGGACAACTCTTTGCTTTGATGTACAGCATTTCCACACTGTGCGACACAGGGATGCAATAACAAACTTTAGTACTAAGTGACACAGCACCACAGACAGGGGGAAGTTGAATTCCTGAAATGTAAGATACACTTTTTAAAACTGTTACATGTGGCTGCATAGTCTTCTATAATAGAAATAAGTGCACAAGTTTTCCTGGCTTCACTAATCTAAGTTATGAAGAGGTGGTGATATGAGACTTAGTTACTGAACTTCAAAACAGTCTTTGTTCTTTATGTCCCATGTTGCTTCATCATGAAATATTCATTAAAGTGCCATACATAATCACCATATTTAGACTATGAAGTTCCTTACATAATGATTCCAACATCAGTAGAACAGTCCACTACAACATGATATCACCCAAAAATGGAAACAAGATTAGCTACAAACTGCCAGGGTAAAGCCAGATGATTACTGACATTTTAGTGTTATGCAGGAGGGAAAATTTATTTTTAATGTGTTCTATCATGTTGAACATGGCAAAGGGTATTTATTCCATTTGAAAATTACAGGTGGCATTTCTCTGCAGTATCTGGAGCACATGTGCTCAGAAAGTAATCCTTTGTTCTTTCAGTGTAGATATTTTGCCTGTGGTATAATTCTCTGTCATGGCTTAGAATATCATCCATAAAACAACTTATTTAAGATATTAATAAACAGACCTACATAAATTCTGGGAGCCAGGTCATCATGGCACTTAAAATTTTCATAACAGCATTTAGAATTTTTTTCCTGTTGTACTGCTACTGTCACCTGAACTGTCAAATATAACAGACAGATTCAATTCTTTCTACCTTTCCATTGTCATTTTTGTTTGTATTTTCCTCCTTTCTCTCTTATTTGTTTCCCTTCCCCTCTGTCCATCCTATCATCATTCCCCTTCCTTTTCCTTTCTCCCATTTGTTCAGATTAAAACAATTTCCTCGCCCCAATTTTTCCATTCGTCTATCCATTCTCCTCCTTCACACACATGCCTTTCCCACCTCCTTTGCTTGTCCATCCTATCATTATTCTCCCTATATCATAACAGCGCGAAGATAATATGAAGTTTCAGCATGTCCTTGAAGTGGCTCATTATTTTCTGAGCTTGACAGGGACCAGCTCTTATCTATATGCAGATCTTTCCAACTCTTCCTTTTATTAATAAAAATGAGCAAATTTCTCGCCCAGGGTATTTTTTATTCTGGTATATAGGAACTTTTTTCCACCCTGTTAATAAAATGGAATTAATATTAAAATTGTGTGGCTAATCTGCTGTTTCTTCTCTGGTAAAATTTAGTGAGAAAACGTACCTTTCTTATTAATTTCTGGCATTTTGGGTAGCTTTGAATCCATGTCCTCTGCCCTCAAGCAAATATTATTTCTCTCATAAGGGAAGAGCGATAACAAACCTTTTTGTCCCCCGATAATAACTGGCCATGTCCATCCATAACTTTGTATCCATGTGGTTGAAGAGCTTTTGGTTAAATTTGACATTTATGGTCCAAGGTAAAATTTGAGCAACTATAATGATAATCCAAACTAGATGGCAATAAGTACCATTTCACATGAAAGCCTAAAATTCTCAATAGATTTCCATAAATAGGTATGTATGTAAGGGTTGGGCCATAAAAACTGGCCCCCGCACTGTGACCTTCAATGATCTATTGTGCTTCCCCTTGGATTAGCCCTTTATTAATCTTACACTTTTATTAACCCCTTGAGCGTGACTTTAAGTGGAGCCATTTAAATCCCTAAGCGTGTGCGACGCACCGTCTGCGTCCGCTCAAACCCGTGCTGTAAGTGTGCGTGCCGCATATGTTGCGCCCAAATTTTTCACTAAGAATTCTTAACACCTACGCTCTGATGTATGTACTTCCAGTGAATGTATACGTGAGCTAATACTGACTTCTTTCATTCCTCGCTATCTGTTTGTGTGTGGTATTTTTTTTTACTCCCTTTGCTTGGGACAAAGCATCTGGTGTCTGCTGCTTACGAAAGAATTATTCCAACTCACACTCCGACTTGCCTTCAGAGAGATAATTTGTTAGCTAACTTTCATTGAATGCTTGTTATCTGTGTGTGTATTTTTTCTTACTGGCTTGGCTTACTGGCGACAAAGAAGCTGTGTCTGATTTACCATGTTACGAACCTAGGGGTCGAAGTTGCCTGACGCCTGTGTCAACATATATGAATTTGTTATTCCTTTTCTGCCTTGCGACACACTCTTATCGGAGCCCCAAGGCATTTGGTCACGTAACTTGCCTGGCGAGAGAGTTTCTTGCCCCTGACGCAAATAAAATCGCGATTTCAAAAGTGGGTTCCCACAACTTTGAATGAAATTAGGATATTCCTAGGTTTGCTTATGCTAATGGGAATAATTCAGAAACCAAACCTCAGGATGTATTTTAGTAGGAAACATAAGTTAGAAACACCATTTTTTCCCACTGTAATGAGCGAAGAAAGGTTTCCATTGCTGACCAGATTTCTCCATTTTGTAGATAATACCAATAAGAAAATGGCAAAAATAGATCCTAAATTGTACAAAATTCTTCCGGTAAGTGCATATTTGAAAAATAATTCCAGAAAGTGTACATACCGAGCAAAGAAGTAAGTGTCGATGAATCTTTGTTATTGTGGAAAGGTAGACTTTCATGGAAACAGTATATTCCTATGAACGCTTCCCGGTATGGGATTAAAATATTTGAACTTTGTGATTCCGCAGGATATTTGTGGAATTTTGTAATTTACAGTGGATCAGGGATAAAATCAGGCTGTGAAATCACCAAAGACACAGATCATTTCTCAACAAAAGTGGTTCTAAGTTTGTGCGAGAAACTATTAGACTCGGGCAGATGTGTTTATATGGACAATTGTTATAGCAGTCCGATCTTTTCCAGAGATTAGTTCAGAGGACAACAGATGCTGTTGGAACAGTGAAAATCACGTGCAAAGTTATGCCAATAGATCTAAAAAAGAAACTGAAGAAGGAGAAGTAGTTAGTGCAAAGTGTGGGAAATTGGTGGCATTGAAGTGGAAGGATAAGCGTGATGTCTCAGTGCTGACTCCTAAACATTCAGACGAAATACAACCTGTAAGTCGAAAGGGTGGGTTAGAATTTGTAAATAAACCATGTGTGTAATAGAGTATAATAAATATATGGGAGGTGTAGACTTGAAAGATCAGCTACTAGAAACATTCTTGCTAGAAAGGAAAAGGCAAAAAGCGTGCTACAAGAAATTATTCAACCACTTAGTAAATACAGCAGTGTTGAATGCTTACATTCTGTACTGCAAGGCTGGTAACAAGAAAGATTATCGGTTATTCAGAATAAACTTAGTGAATAAGATCATAGCAAAGTCCCGTGGACAGAATTTAGAAAAGCGCAAAGCGAGTCCTTCAGATACTGACATGGAATATACGAGGTTGATGGGTCAGCATTTCATTCAAGAAAATCCCGAAACTGAAACTTATAAAGTTGGAAGAAGAAGGTGTGTGGTGTGTATACAAAACGAAAAGAGAAAAGAAACCTGATACAGGTGTAAAAACTGCCCAGGGACACCGTCTCTCTGCGTAGACCCCTGTTTTGAGCAATACCACACCAAGGTTAACTACTAGACACTGGATATGGAGAGCTGGGAAAAATAAATAGCTTGACAAAATGTAAACAGATATTTATAATAATGAACTGTAAACAATTGTAAATATAATATAATTTTTTGGAATTTTTCAAATAGCGATTTCGTTATTTAAAAATACTTAGGGAAATGTCTGCACAAAACCTTGAGTGCTTGCGAAAATAAAGCACCAGGAGGGATTTAAATACCCCTGCTTTAATTCACACTAGATGCATGTAACTGAGCGGATGCATATGGTGCGTCACACACGCTTGAGGGGTTAAAGTGTAGGACCCTGCCCCAGAACCGGTTTGCACTCTGTGGTGGAGAAGAGACACGTCTGTTGCCCTAACTTGGCCATCCAGCCCAGAGCCTGTCATCATACCAACCAGGCTATCCCAGCTATACTGTTGGAATAGTATAATTGGACCTGTTCTCCTTGCTTTTTGAAGATGATGCATTAATACTTCAGTCTGCTCTCAACATCTGTTTGGAACAAATAATGTACAGTAGTATGCCTCAACCAGTTCTTAGTGCAGATAATATAGTGGTATGTTTCAGCCTTTTCTCCTTATCTTTCTGGAGCTACTATATACAGTAGCATACCTCAACCTGCTCCCCTTGACTATCATTGAGTACTGACCATCCTTAACTGCAAGCTTTGGTCATGTTGCAAGGTATAATCAAGTGGACTCATGAATATGTGTGTTTTCGGGGGGTTACTATGGATGGAGGTTTGGACTGGTATTTGGATTTATTTAACTCTTACAGAACACAACTACAAGTAACTATAGTGCTGTCACTTATTCACGTGCACTGCAGTTCAGTACAGCATGCACAGAGTCTTCTCAGTCTGCTGTGTCTTCACCAGTCGTTGTCTGGTAACAGCTTCCAACAGCAATGTTCCCCTTACTCTGTGTTCCCAAACTATTCCCATGCCTCAGCTACCAGCTTCTAACAGCAACACAGGTCATTTTNATAGACAGTGGTATGTCTCTCACAAGGCAGTAGATGCAATTAAACTGTACATTTCTCTTACTCAGATGGTGGAACTTCTTGACTGTTAACTGGGATTTCAAACATGACAAAAAGTAGAAGAAAAATGTACAACTGGACCATTTTGTGATAGAGGAATTGTTTGTGCCTCTTCTGGATACTGGCAATATTCATTGAGACATGGATGTTGCTGCAAAGCATGCTTACCTGAAGAAATCGACGCTGATAGAAGGTGAGTCCAATAGACAATGTATAATACACTAAGATAATTGCAACAGTCTTGATTGCAAGTTGGACACATGGACCAGTGCAGGTCACCTTCTTCTTAACCAAATGTTGCCCCAGCTCATGCTTTAACTTTGTTCCTGCCATCACTATGAGTTATCCAGGTTCTCTCATCTGGCAAAAGAAACAGCACTTGTTATTTGTTTCATAACTGTAAATCTTTAATCCATTTACTTCTGTGACCAGAATAGACCTCATCCAATATACGAGGGTAAGTCAATAAGCATGTTACAAATGGATATAGAACTTAAACAAATGAGAGTACTGATTTGAAAAATGCTTTTATTTCTCACCATAATCTCCCTGTACATTGAGGCACTTGTCCCATCGTTTCACAAACCCCTGAAAACCAGCAGCATAAAATTCTTTGGGCTGCTGTCGGAACCAGGCATGTTCACATGGCATAGCCTACCTCATAATGCATGACAGGTTATGTTTTCCCGAAGTCTGTGCACGATGGGTGCCGCACATGCTGACCCAACACAAAATGCAAAGAATGGATCTGGCATAGTGGCCTCCGTAGTCCAGGAGTAACGTTCCCACCTCATGACTCAAGTTATGCGGGTTCAAACCCAGCGGAGGTCGTGGAATTTTTAAGGGCGGAAAAATTCAGGGAACAAGTCCTCCGGGAGGGACTTTAAGCCGTGGGTTCCATGTCATAGATTTACAGCACGTAAAAGATCCTCATGTCTCTAGGAGACCTCTGAGCAAAATTAGGCAAAGTTTCCCACCCAAGTAGTTTCCAATGCCTCCAGTAGATGGGGAAGTTATCGGGTACCACTGCCAGCCTCGCTGGCTGAACGGGGCTGATAGCAAGCACCAGTAACGGCAGGGTATGGCGACTGGTAGAATATCAAAGGGGGACGTACAATAGACTATTAGTCGCGGTGCATGGAGAAACCCACCCCCTCCAATAATAATAATAAAAATAAAAAAAATGGGTCTGGCATTACAGTATCTCAATCACTACCACGATGAAGGACACGATATGCTAGCCCACATTGTCACAGGTGATGAGTCTTGGGTTCACCATTACCAGCCCGAGACAAAGCATGCGTCAGTGCAGTAGAAACATCCTGCGTCACCTTGAGGCCAGAATGCGGTGAGCAGTATGCCTTCGTGATCCCAGAAGACTGAGCCTCATTTTCCTGGAGGATGGTGTCACCTTAAACTTTTATTTTTTGGCCATGCCATGTGAACACGCCTGGGTCCGACAGCACCCCAGAGAATTTTATGCGGCTGGTTTTCACGGGCTTGTGAAATGATGGGACAAGTGCCTGAATGTACTGGGAGTTTATGTTGAGAAATAAAAGTACAGTAGAACTTGGTTATAACGTCATCAAAGGGACCTAAAAATAGTGTCGTTATAAACGAATGTCGTAACCGAAATGGGCACTTCCACAGTAGCCTTATGTTAGTCACGTAAAAATCTACCAAAAACCGAGTTAAAATGTTGCATTTTTTAGTGAAATACGTAGTTAAGTACAGACTAACGTAACATTAACGTGGAATTGCCCAAATGTGTAATATCAAAGACATATTACAGCGCTTTTCACTGACAATACACACCGCACTAATACTGTATATTAAAGGTAGGCCTACTCACCAAATTACAGTAGATTACATCAATTGTTGTGCCTTACTGTACCTAGATACGAGTACAGTAATCAGTTATCTTCATCTGTTTCCTGTTACTTGCCCAATACACACTTTCTAAATTACGTTCAATGACCATATCAGAGAAATTCAGGAATGAAAATGACGTTACATACGAGGTTGATGCATTTGTGCATGTCGTACTAAGCAAGGTATAAAAACAGTTGCTTTATGAGGAATTAGTTCGTACCATTGAATATTTGACGCGATAGACAAGGTGTCGCAGAAACCGATGTTGCTATAACCAAGTTTTACTGTATTTTTTTTATATCCCAATCTAACCTATATTGCACCACATTGCTATGCCTGGGATATCCCCCTCTGGCCTCTGCTGCACCCTATTGCTGTGACCAGATTATTCCAGTCCAGCCTACACCACTCCATCACATTGTACTGGGGATATCTGGGCCCAGTGATGACACAATATTGCTATATCCTGAATTTCCCAGTCTATAAATTTTGCTTCTTTTTTAATTTTCTTGTGATACCTACATAGCCAGCAAGGGAATTTATACCCTGCCATCTTTTTGCAGAAAAATGGAACTGTGTAGAGTTCTAGAAGTCACCAGTCAAGAACAAGATATTTGTTAAACAGAACTGAAATGTATTTTTCTACTGCAGTAACTGAAACAACATCTTTTGTTGCATAATTTGTTGTTCCTTCATGCAAAGAAAATAGGGAGGTGCTTCAACCCCTGGCCTCTTTAAAATTTTGTACAGGAAATCTACTGTTTTGTTTCGGTGAAAAACATGGTCTCCTACAATATGGTAAGAATGAACACATATTGAAGTTTTGAGACCTAAGTGCTGAGGAGAATATTTAAACCTGAAAGAAGGGAAGTAACAAGAGACTGAAGAAAATTACACAGTGAAGAGCTTCAACTTCTCACCAGATATTGTTAGGGTAATTAAATTAAGGATGAAGTCAGAGGGACAAGTAGCACAAACTCTTAGTTTCAAAGCATCAAGGGGGCACAAGCTAAAACAGGATTATAACACAAGAATTTACCTTAATTGTGGTGTGGTGAGATTGTGGGATGGATTATTCACGTGCTCCAGGACAGTGTCCAGTGGCAAGCCCATGCAAACAGTAATTAACTGATAAGTATGAGTAATGGGCATTCAGGTTCCATAAGAATTAGGAGATTTCTTGAGCAGCTGTAAACTTCTCAAGAAATGGCCTGCACCATGTATTTATTTATTTTGTAAACTCTCACTAAAATTGCCAGTAATATTTGTGTTTGTTTTCAGGCAGTTAGAACTGATACCTGACCTTTCATTTTTTTCCCCCTTATGTAATCTCATTCTTTTTCTGGCTGTACACAATGGTACAAACATACCAGCATCTTATTTTCTATAATCATATAATACCACTGAGCACAGACCTTTCTGAGGTGACAATTGCTTGGCTGGTCAGGAAGTTCCTGCCTTTTATGGAATATGAGGATTCATTACCATGTTCACAAGAATCTGCCACTGGATCCTAACCCTGAACCAACTGAATCCAGTCCATGCCCTCATACCGTCTTTCATTAACACCTATTAATATTATTCTCCCCCTTACTGGTGTCTTACATTCAGATTATTTGATTAAAACCTAATCTGCAGTTCTTATCTTCCTCACACATGCTACATGTCTTTCTCATCTGATCCCCCTTGATTTCATCACGCTAATGACATCTGGTGAACAGTATAAACTAAGAAGTTCCTCATGCGATTTTCTCCAACTTTCTGTTCCTTTCCCTTGAATCTCAATATTATTCACTCGTTCTCAGCTACCCTCAGTCTTGTGTTCCTTCCTTGTAATGAGGGATCAAATTCCACTCCCGTATGAACCAACAGATAAAATTAAGCTTTGTCTGAAATATCTTTGAGTGTGTATCATTACGAGTTAATGACTTTTTTATTGCTAGTGGAGTGGGACTAAGTCCCTTGTACTGCGACCACTTCTGGCCTATTGTAACAGCCCCAGATGATAGGTGAGGGTGATTGTGGAGCAGTTGGTGGAATGAAGATTGACTTTGATCATTACATCATTTGAAAGTTACTAGATTCTATTTTTATCATGTGATTGGGAAACAAAATTAACATACTTGAGATTATTACTCCTAATATTATATTTCAGCCTCCTGTTGCACTGGTTAATCGTTTAATTCACACAGGTGTCTCGGTGGTTCAACTTCTTGTTTTTGTAGACTGATGGTGTGCTACTTTGTCATGTATTTTAGTTTTCTTCTAAAACTTTCTGACCTTGTCATTGCCAGGTAAATTACATATATAGCTGCTGCAGTGTATTGCTTTTTAGTCCTTTGTTCTAAAATACTGCTAAGCTTGGTTAAAATTAGATCTAAACCATTACTGAATTTGGTTAAAATTAAAAGTTGTTTACTTTCTTAACTAACATTTTAGGTTTCTAGTAAACTGTTGTTTTTCAAACTGTAGTGTGGATTGATGTTCATTATGGCATAGTTTTGTATAGCGTTGATGGACCATCCACAAAAACAAACCGTAACTCCTTTTGCTTTGATTTCTAGAATGACTGACCATAAATGCCTCACTGTTAAATGTTTGCATCTTTCCTTCTGGCAATGGCCTACTCTCTGATCAGAATGTGCCTTTTCCATTTCTGATTGATTACTTCCTCCCCCAAGACACTGATGAATCAATTTTATCGACTGCTTTCAGAATTACTATTGTGGGAACATCCCACATTCTAACACGCTGTTTCATCGGTCTAACAGACAACACTCACTCCTAGGTCAATATCACATTGCCGCAAATGGCTGCTGACGTTCATATTTATACAGCGCTCGATGTCCAATCCACCTGTAGATCATCACGTGCGTTAACCAATCACATTGCTACCAGTGCTCAGCACTTGCTGTCCAGCCCACATTTAGATCATCAGCGCTCACAATCGCAACTGCAAGTTTCGCTCCGCTCATCAAGCATGGTATAAAAGGCGGAGCCCAAAGCTCGCAATGGTCAGTGATCACATTCAGTTCAGAGCTAACAGTCATCAGAGTCATCAGCTCTTCACTGCGACCAGGCAACTGACGTAGTTGCCGCAACTCTCCAGCGACCACGCTCTGCAATCAGGCAACTAACGCAGCTGCCGCAACTCCAGCACCACATCATAGGCAGCTGTTTCTACCGGCGCATGCAGCATTACATCACCAGCCAGACAGGCCAGCTGAACAGCCGTAAGACTTGGCCTACTACGAAGGAGCAAATTCTGCCAGCACACTCATGGTGGAACAGACTGCCCTTTTGAGGGCCAGCCAACTTTTGAACATTCCACGTAGCTTCATAATTGTTACAGTTCTACGTAGTTGTCATTTAGAACATCGACAATCCCACACTATCTTTCAAGAAAGTACCACCAAATGACCTTTTCAGCAAGTTGCCAGTTGATGGTCCCTGAATGTGTTTCCCTTCTACATAAGCAACATATTGCTAAACTTTTCAGAGCATCAGGTATTACAAAGATGTAACATGCTTGGTGATTGCTCATGGAGGCCCTGCACAGGTGTGGTACTTAATTTTAACACACAAATTAATGCACTGCAATCAATGAAATCGGTTCAGCAATTACTTGAGGGAGGAAGTAACCAGAAAGTACTCCACTGCCAAAGGAGGCCAGGCAGTTATTCAGCCAATCATTCCAGAAATCAAAGCAAAAGGAGTTACAGTTGCCATTACTTTGAGTATTACTTTGCGTGTGTGCGCACACGCGTGGGACAGTCAATAATAAAGTGGCTGTAACTGTGACCAACTCTGTGATCTAGTGGTCAGAGTTTCTGGCTACAGATCCAGAGGTCCCAGGTTCGATTCCCGGCGCTACCAGATTTTCTGAATAGTGGGTCTGGAATGGAGTCCACTCAGCCTCATCAGGATAATTCAGGAGCTACTTGAATGGAAAAGTAGCGGCTCCAGTCTAGAAAACAGATTAACAGCCGTGGGGATCCGTTGCTCTGACCACGTGACACCCTCTATCCACTAACGTTGGCCCTAACTTCGCCGGCAAGCAGCAGTCACTCAGTCGGGATAGTTTGCTTGCGGACTAAGGCCACAGAGGTTTTTTTTTTTTGTGCGTGACTGTAGATTTCATATCTATCTTACAGTGGAGTAACCGACATTCCCTTCATCATTTCTAACCAATATCTGTGCACATCCAACCTCCATAATCTTGCTCACACCATTCGAGTACCCCGATATTCACTTTTCTATTCCAAGATCCAGCATCCTTAAAACAAATTATAACCAAGGTGTGAGAAACACAGTTGTAACATGTTCAGTGAGTTATTTTGGGAAAAAAAGGGCTGAGGACAAAAGAAGAAGCTGTTAATTTATCAAACAAAAGTTCAACTCCCTCAATATCAGAAATTTAAGTTTTTATGAAAACTGTGAACAATATTCTGTAGATGACCTTCCAATATCCAGAAACCTCCATTCTTCTTACTGTGATTCTAAATGATTTTCAGAAGCATTTTTGTGAAGTACCAACATTACTGAAGTAAAAGATAAACTTGTTCATGTGCCTTTATAATAAATTAATATCTTTCAGTGTACATTAATTATTAAACTAGCAGAAGTATCCATTCTTTACCTGTGATATGTTTACTTTCCTTATCATATGATAACATGTAAAGTACTTAAATCTTTAAAGAGGCCAACACTCGGATATTGTATTAAGTGTTACTTGCTGTCTCTTCATCATATACACTGTTAGTTCCTTAGCAAAAATGAACAGTTCCCTATCTTTGGCATTGGAACTATAATGAATAATCAGCACAAATTTTTATAAAACACTGTAACCATCAGCCCAAGCCTCTGGAATTCTAATTGGTAACACACAACATAAAATTAAATAATACACGCATATGTTCTTGGTAAACAAAGAGTGAGTGATGATATACAGGGTGTCCCAGGAGGAATGGACCAAACTTCGGGAGGATGTTCCTTATGTTAAAGTATGCCGATATAACCCAAAACACCTATATCCAAAGTTGAACGGTTACGGAGATAATGGCCCAAGAAAAGTGTGGTCTTCTAGCGGGTCCACACACTGTACCTCTCAGCTGAGAGGCCTTATCTATGTTTGTCTTTGAGTGCCGTGATTCACCCTAGCCGTACTTATGTAGTTGGCTTTATCAGAACGCGCAGTCAGAACGTTACGTCAGCGCTTGCCATTCATGTGTCATGTATAGTGCTTGGAAACCCTAAGGACAATTATGACATGGTGAGCGAGTATTTTGTACTTCAATTTTATGGCTTCATGTCAGTCACAAGTTAGTTTGATCTTACGTACATTATTAACGTTACAGAATCCACATATTCCCGCCAGTTTTAATATGTATTTTGTAATCAACAAGTGTGTAACACCGGTCAAAGTTTGACACTTCTCTGGCCATTATCTCCGTAACCGTTCAACTTTGGACATAGGTGTTTTGGGTTATATCGGCATACTTTAACATAAGGAATACCCTCCCGAAGTTTGGTCCATTCCTCCTGGGACACCCTGTATGATGATGGACAAAAGGAATATAAACTCCTAGAAGGAAATATTCCACACTGTCAACCTTAAAGCAGATCTGAAATTCATCCATGGGGAAATAATAGAATGCAGTAAATTTCACGTAAGCATAGAGCACCTATGATCTGCTTCCTTTACTGAAGATGATGACATCCACAGAGAAATGTTTTTCATTATAATATTTAAGCATGAATATCAGAAAACAATAATTAAATTTAAATTATAAATGAGAATTCACACCACACCCAAAGAAATTCAGAATGAGGATTCAAACCACATCGATAAACTATAAGGCAATACCTCCACGTTGCTAAAGCAGCTATGGCTATTGCACATGCTTGGAATAAGGAAAGCCTAAAGTAAATTTCTTAATATATAGGTGTTCTCTATTCAGCCTTTGGTAGGAAACAGGAAATTAACAAACTGTTAATAGGAAAGTTGTTTCTATACATATTATACAAATTACATGGAGCTGGGATAGTGTAGTCAGTATAGCGACTGGCTACAGGCTGGACGACCGAGGAGTCAGAGTTCAAGTACCGGTAGGGTCAAGAATTTTCTCTTCTCCATGTCATCCAGACCAGCTCTGCAGTCCACCCAATCTCCTATCCAATGGCTAGCAGGGGATCTTTCCCCATGGGTAAATCAGCTGCAGTGTGAAGCTAACCAGTCACTTCCAACTAGATCCGAGGTCAAGAAAATGTGGATCTATACATCAGCTCCCCCATATGCCTTCATGGCATAGTGCTTAATTAGTTAAGCACAAGGACAACTTTACCTTTAACCTTTTATTATATAAATTACATATAACTATGTATTTACATATTCATATTATACTTACAAATCTAAATGCCTTTTCTGGGCCATAACAGTGTGATTTCAATTCTAAAGAGCCAAAAACATCACCATTATAATTTGACCTCAAATTATACAGTCAGAAGCCTAATCTCTAGTGTACATTATGAGTCTATAGGAAGGAAATGTACCCACTACATAAAATTCTGGCTCATTACCCTCATTTAATTATCTCAGAAACCTAACATGTAAGTCTTTATGTGACTTGTCCATTACTGTTGTCCGATTTTAACCACAATTGGATTGTGCTGACAAATATTAGTAGCCCCCCTCCCAAATAAAATGTTCTGAAAATCCATTCAGCAGTTCCCAAGTTGTGTTGTGTGTGGACAGACATGTTGAAGCTAGTAGACATAGTATGGCCAAATGTGTCTGTTTATGTGTTAGTGGTCACCTGCATGTGTATTATAAAAATCTGCATGAAAAGCTACTAGTCATTAAGCTACTCAAATGTTCTACCAGTTGTGGAACTTGAAAGTCTATTACGATGTTCACAAGAGCTGACCACCAGTTCCTAACTTGAACTATCAAAAGATGTTCAATTTTAGGTGTATCACAAGCCCTGTACTGTTACCTGAATGCATATGTATTATGTTCAGTGCTTTGTTCTGTGCTGTTTGATGTTGACTCCACTGTAAAACTGAAAAATGGAGCAATTCCTTTGGCATTTCATTCTTAGTATATTCAGGTTCCTGCCACCTGATATTTATCTCACCCACTTCCGGTCTAGATAATAAACTTCCCGTGTGTGGCTTTTTAACCCCTTATCAAGGTAAGAACACATTCTGTACAGTGGAAAATTCCCTTCTTTGGTCTGTACTACTTTGACCTTGCTAAACGTTATGACATAGTTATTGCTTACTACTTGTCTTTCAAAGATCCATGACATAGTTATTGCTTGCTACTTGTCTTTCAAAGATCCAAGATTCACTATCTGAGACCATTTAACATGTGAGAGGTGTGTTAGTCTTCTTCAGTTGCCCTAGACAAATTTCAGGATAATTTAATTTTCTTATATTACAATATGACTTATTCCGCATCCTACATTCTCTAACTCTGTATCCATGAAATGCTATATATAAAATACCAAACTACAAAGAACCATATTATAATAACAAATGTAGCACAATACTAAATTAATCTCAGATGTACTCAACCTGCTGCATCATAACTTTCTTCCACAGAGGCCATATAATGTTGTCTGCTATGTGCAAATAACACACAGTGAAATAAGGTAAAACTTAAAATTCAGCTTAAACTTTTCTATTGGAAAGATCTTCAGTACTGTCTATCCCCCTTGTACCGACATATTTCTTTGGAGGAACACCATAACTAAATCCACGGAGCCAAATCCTTCTTGAGAAGCCAACAACTGCTCAGCTATTCTGAGCCAGGTGAATCCAGTCCATACCCAATCTTGTTCCCCTAATATCCATTTTAATATTATTCTCCCATCTAGATCTAGGTCTTCCTAGTGGTCTCTTTCCTTCTGGCTGTCCTCACCAAAACCCTATATGCATTCCTCTTCTCAAACTAAAAAACAGCAAGCCCCTGAGGGGAGAAAAGGAGTTCCTCCTCACTTCCCGCCCAGAAAAGGGTGTCCCTTCTCACTACTCCCTGTCTCACCTGTGATAGTGATCCCCACCTCCCCCCAGTTCCTTGGGCCTCATGACTATGTTGCTTGTAACCTGCCTGTATCACAAACTCAGTTTCTGAACCTACATGTTTCAACTCTAAAGATGGAGACAGCATGGTTGACTGAAACACTGGAATCTGCCTATAAGGCTACATGGTGTTACAACTCTGAAGAGCACGATCTGAACAGTCACTACCTTGAACATATCAAAATTTACATAAATACTACTCATAGTGACAACAGCTGTCACTGCCTGAGCTGTGTATTAGGGAACATTTTAATCTCTACTTCACTGATGCAGTTTCCCTAACCCCCCTACTCTTGCAGTGGAAGAATTCTATGTCCTTTACTTTGGTATGATTGTAAAATGGCTAATAATACTATATTTATGTAATGGGACTTTGTGGCCTCGGTGTAAGTGTACCAGATGTCCAGACCTTGGCCTCAGAATGGATACTGTTGCTCCAAGAAACTTAAATTTTTAAACACTTCCACACAATTTGTTGTAGTTGCTCTTTGAACTGTGTTATTAATTTTGCTTTTACTTTCAATTTCATTTATTGTGCTGCTCAGGTATACAAAATTTTCCACATTCTTCAGATATTCTCAATGTAGCTTTCTGACTGTCCATGTAGTCTGCATGATTGCCGGCTTTAACCTGCTTACTTTCAGTCTGTTCCAGATACCCAACAATATAATCCTCTTCTGCGTATCAACAGGAGGCCAGAAAATGTCGGTACAGTCACTGGTTATGGGTTGGAAAACTGGTGTTCAGTTTCAGCAGGGGCAGAGTTTTTCTCTTTGTCACCATGTGCAGACTGATTCTGGGGTCCCTCACCTCCTCCACAGTCAGTACTTGGGAATCTTGTCCCTTGGCTTAAAGCAGCCAGAGCACAAATCTGACCAGTCACCATTTACAGTACAATATGTTGATCTGGGGGCATGCGGTAGCATAGCTGGTTGAGGCATTATGCTATAAGCCAGAACGTTGCAGGATCGAATCCCGATGAGGTGGATTTTTTCAATTTACCTAATCCTTCCAGCCGCACTATGTCCCTGGGGTGAACAGAAATGAGTACCAGGAACATTCTTGGAGTATTCTTGGGGGTAGAGGGCGGCCGGCGCGTAAGGCTGACAACCTTACCGCCATATATGAGGCGACTGTCTAGAAAATATGGGAACCTCAACATCTCAACCCTATGGGACTCCATGGTCTGTTACAGGGATACCTTTACTTTACTTTTTACTTTATGTTGATCTTCACTTTCACACCTCATCTATGCCTTCAGCGTGCAGTGTGTAAACACATGCTTCATTTGGTTTCATACTTCATTCATCACATTATGTAATAAGTTATAAATAGAACTTAAGAGTTCCACAGATTTTCAGTCCTACAGACCTACCACTATTATTACATTTATTTTACTTTTGTGAATAGCTTACTATTTAAGTATTTAAGTAAAACGTTAATATTTCTTGGATATAACCTCAACGATCTACACTGTTGTCTTGTTTGTACCTGTTGACTTACAATTAATGTCTATATGTAACATGTGTGTATATTTATGATCTATTTTCATGCCAAATTTAACTTTTATAACTTCAGTGATTCATTTTCATCATCAGACTGAAAGATAAACAAAAAACAAAATGACCATATTGTTGTTTAACATTCTATAAACAAATTCTCTCAACAAAATTTTGTATTTTTTGAAGATCTATCTACCTACATGTTATATCAGACCCTGCATTATGGGATGATAGTATCATTCCCACTTCACAAATCTCTGTATCTGCCACATTGTTATTACTAGGGCCCGGATTTCTATGACATGTCATATTTTTTTCCTCGGGTTTATTCCTATTTTTAAATGTAATTATGCATGTTTCCAGTCATTCTTATTGAAATTATGTCGTTTCTATTGTGCATATAAATGCATATTTTAGAGTTTTATTGGTTTTACAGCATATTTTGGCATAATTTTGAAATAAGGTCATTTTTGTCATTTTAGAAACAATTCTTTGATATAATGTAAAATTTCGGCTCAATAATGTTTAGTATTACAAAATAAATTTCAGGCTGGACTGTTGCTTCAATGTGGAATAGAGTTCAAGTACATGAAGTTCATATTAAAAACCATATTTTTGACTGGACTGTACTTGCAGTTATAAAGGCGAAAATTTGTGAAATGCAGCATTTATGGTAGATGTTTAAGCAGATTATCTACAAAGGATAGCAGACAAAGTTTGTTGTTTAAAAACAGTTCCACTAATTCTTCTTCTTCTTCTCCTTCACCTTCTTAAACGAACAGTGGGTCGGAATTTTCGAAGGATTTGTGTCAGTGGATGGTATCTTCGAATATTCCATTAGAGAAATTGCATAATCAGCACTTCAGACAATTTTTGAAGACATACACTAGTCATCCTATCCCAAGTGAATCGACGTTAAGAAAGAATTATCTCTCTACATGTTATGAAGATGTTAAATAAGATTCGAACATCTGTTGCTGACAACAAGATATGGGTTTCCTTGGACGAGACTTCTGACGTAGATGGGCGGCTTATTGCGAATGTTATAGTTGGGACCCTGAAACAAGATCAACCTGGACAGAGATTTCTTCTTGACTGTGAAGTTCTCGAAAGAGCAAATCATTCAACTATAGCTGTCCTATTTGATAATTCCAGGAAGTTGTTGTGGCCAAATGGAATACAGCGAAATAATGTCCTTCTCCTAGTAACAGATGCCGCTCCATACATGAAGAAGGCTGCCAAAGGACTTCGAATCCTCTACCCGAAAATGGTCCATATTACTTGCCTCGCTCATGCATTGCATAGAGTGGCTGAAGAAGTTCGAGGACATTTTCCTGATGTAGATAGGCTAGTTTCAAACGGAAAGAAAATATTCATCAAGGCCCCTCTTCGAGTGCAGAAATTTAAACAAGAAGCTCCTCTACTGCCACTTCCTCCACAGCCTGTCGTCACACGGTGGGGTACATGGTTGGATGCTGTGGCATATTATTGTGAAAATTACACAGCCATTGAGAAAATGTTTAATGGCTTTGACAGCAGTGAGTCAACATCAATTAAAGCTGTCAAGGACTTATTCTCTACCACTCTAGCACAAAATCTAGCATACATAAAGTCAAACTTCTGTTCAATTTCAGGTGCAATAACTCGCCTGGAATTTGTAGGGACTGAACTCTGTGACGCGTTGGACACTGTAAAGAGCATTGAGAATGAAATAAACCGAACTCGTGGTGAAATAAGTGACAGGATTAAAACCAAAATAGAAAGTGTTCTTCATCGGAATGCTGGTTATTCAACATTATGCAAGATTGCAGATATACTTTCCGGTAAACTAGCAACATTCGAAGATGATACAGAACTGTCACCAAACGACTTGACATTCTTCAAATATGCTCCTGTCACATCATGTGATGTGGAACGAAGTTTTTCCAAATACAAAACTATCCTTAGTGATAATCGGCGATCTTTCAAATTTGAAAATTTGAAAATGCATGTAGTTATAAATTTCAACTGTAACAGTGAAAATTGAGACGTGAATAACTTATGTTCTTTTAAATGGTGGTTTTAGATAACAGAGTTAAGTTAGTGTTCATACCATGTGCACCAGTGTTTGTCTAAAATATGAACGCAAATATCAGTATTAAAAAGAAAACAATGAATGGTTTAATCCAGTACGAAATGTCGAAATTCCATCAGTTTTCTTTCCTTCAGAGACATAATAGGGCTAATTTGGTAAGTAGGACCTACTATCATATATTCATCATCTTTATTCTTAAACTCTAGTAAAAGTTGTAATTAAAATTGTGAAATTTTATGTCCCATTTAATATTTAAGGTCATATTTGACATAATTTTGGGTCATAAGTGCATGCATATATTTATAGTTTTTAGGTCATAAAAATCCGGGCCCTAGTTATTACTGACTGCAAGAACTAAAAATTACAGTCTTTGGGTGGCCTCCAATGGTATAATGTCCATATAAAACTTTGTGAAAATAGTCTTCTGGTTCAAAAGTTAAAAAAGAAGACACACATACAGACTAGACCAGACCTACATTTTTCCCTCCTAAAAAGTTGGAAACTGGGCTAAAAATGAAGGAAAATGAGCATTTTTCTGTACTACTTCACTCCCAGCATCAACATCCATCCGGTAATTCCACGCAGTATTCATTGTGATGCAACTTAATCTTTTTTCGTGCGTTCCTTCTAACCTATTTCCAAGATCTTCATACAAAACCAACATTTTGGACTATGTCTGTTAACATAAAACTTAAGATGTCCAATTGCTATGATATACTTAAAATGTATCTGCAAACTAACATTACGAGAGCTTGATCAGTCACCAGTCATGGACGATCTAATTTATTGTAAAATGAATTCATACAACAGACTGGAATCTCTATAAAATGTTAGTACATTCAAGTTCAGTATATCAGAATGGGCCAGTACCTTTAGCTGTTGACAGCGCATATATCACAAACAGTTTTATGGACAGAGGTAAGGTTCCATCATTACTTTAATCTTCCATAAAGAAAATTACATTTACTGGGACCTGTTTGGTCTTCAATACATTTTTACAAATTTGCTTGCTTGTCTCATCAAAACTGAAGTTCTTAGTAAACTTTAAGGCTGATGTTAAACATGATATCTAGTGAATGATGGTTGATAGCAGAGACACAGAGTGAGTTATAAAACTGTTACATTGCTTCCACTTGAGTTGTCATGCATTTCTGTGTGGGATTATTGTTCAACCAACTGAATTATCAATTAACCAAGAAATGTTACGAATATTGCTGCATTGTACTTCACTGTCCTAACATCAGATGCCATAAGAGTGAGACTTGGAAGATTTCTCCACATGTAAGAAGTGAACAGTACTGAATGAAAAGCCTGGTTTAGCTCCCAATGCATAGCAAATGCTATGGTGCAACCTTCACCTGCCAACTCCAATTTTTGAAACCTTAATGAAGTTCCTCCTAAATGTTATATTACAGAATATCAAATTCAGATTTAGAGAAGACAATGAAGATCTGCACAACAGAATATGTACATACTGATATTTTCTCTCTGATATATAATAAGAGCAAATACATAGCTTGGAAAAAGGGTGACATATAAACCTCTCATATATTACTTTCAAATGTACAAGACTATGTGGGCATGTAAAGCACAACAGACCACTGTAGGTCGTGGTGCAAGGGCCAAGAAGGCCTACCCCTCATACGTTCATGAGGGCTTTCCTCTACTGTACCTACAAAAAGAAGCTATGGCAGTTTATTTTTTATTGTATTTATTTCATCCTAAGATTTACTGACTGACATAATTTGTAACGCTTTGATAAACCAGGAACAGTTCGATTGGGAATGTCACTGCAAACATTTTCTTATAACGTGCGTAACTAGGTAAAATTTGATAAATGAATCGCGACAGGTATGACAGGGTCCTAAAGCAATTTTAAATGAGGTACAGTATTAATACATGAGGTGATATGTGAACTACGGTTTTGTGCTTATCGTTAAAAATCGTTACGTTTGTGTGGCACTTCAGTTCAATTTGCCTGCATACACACTGTGCATGTCATTTCTGAATTCTGGTTCGAATTTAGGAAATATTGACAATCTCAGTATAGGGTTCGGCATTATCCAGGAAGTTTTACTGCATCTAATTTCAGTATTAATTAAAAGACTATTTTCGATACCCTATACCAAATGTATGAGATTGATGTTGCCATATTATTACGCCCTAACCTCTCTAAGTCACCCGAAGAATCTTGACTGTAGAAGTAAAATCCTTGATTTGCACTTCACTCGTCAGTCATTTATACACGCGATTATAAATTTTACTTAAAGGGGAAAACTTCACTCCGTGTTAAACAATCCACCACAAACAGGCCGAAGAGATTCACGTCTAATCGCTTCAGTTCGCCATATTGTATCCATACATTTGCTTACGTCAAGTTTACTTACTCGTCCACGACGACATTCGAGTTATACAACCAAATACAATGAAACTGCAGATGTTTTTTAATGCCTTGCACGTTGCTTTTTCATTGGATACGTTGGGATAAGGAAGTCGATTCTAGAACAAATGCCCAGAACTATCTCCAAAGCGTTCACCTTTGTCAAATTGTGCACTACAAAGAAAACCTTGCGAAGGTTAGGACAAAATTCGTTTAGGGTGTATTGTTAATTATTTAGTTCAGCAAGTTGGCCTATCTTATGACATAAATAAATACTGTTGTGGATGCGCAGAATCTTGTCATAATGGTGTTTCTAATTTTCAACTAAATTTTAGATCAGGTCACACAAAACACAGTCTCCATTTCAATCACCAAGGCAAGGCCAATGAATAAGAAAGTGTAATTTGAAAGCTACCCAGAGCAATATTGGCAATCACAATACTGACAGAAAACTTGTAATTTAAGTTGTACAAGAAATACATGGGGAAACTTGGTGAAGCAGTTGCTTTAATCGTCATCCTTTTTGTAAACTGTTGGCAAATACAAACAATGAATACCTACAATGCACGTAAATAAACCCAATTAACATAATTTTGTTTACACGTTAATGCATCAATTTACTTCACACTGTTTAATATGAAATTATAGTGTCCTTTGATAACATGTTCCCTGTTGTAGGTAAACATTACATAACACAAAATATCCCTCACCGTCTTTCACCACGTGCCCCATTCCTATGACCACCCTTTCCTCTTTGGCTTCCTTTGCCCTGAGCTTTCCCCCCTCCCGTCTGTTCACCACTGAAACGAGTACCACTTCCATTCCCTTTCCCTGAACACACGGAATTCTGCTGAATTGCAGGTGTAGTCTGAGAACTTTGTACACCAGAATGGCGGCCGACTGGGCCACCGTTGTTGCTGTTTCCATTGTTATTACCACTAAGACTATTGTTGTTCGGAGTTCCTGATGTCTGATTTAACTGTGCAGATAGAGCAGGATTTGGTTCACTCATATTTAACTGCTCGTTGAATACCATGCAGAATTCACCAATTTTTTGTATGTCGCCATTTTTGCCAGAATATAGGGTGAGGCAGTTACGCCAAATCGATGCATAGCCTTTTGTTAGGCGGACTATATCACCTGGAACCAAAAGTTGCCCTGGTTCATCCCAAATCGAAACATTAATACAAGCAGATGAATCTGCAACTTTGCAAGTCCGTACCTCACGGTTTTCCTTAGTCACTGTTGGATGACCAACCTCTAATACAATGAACACCACGTTGAGATTTTTCAAACCTGGCCTGATGTCTTTTATCATGACGTACTCCATCTTCTGTACGCTGTATCACATATATAACTGTTACAAATTTAGAATATATTTATACCCTTTCAAGTAACGTAATATAAGCTATCGGCTCCTTTTGTATACTTGAAATTACTACAAAAGGGAATTGTGTGGTCCTTCAAAGCTTCCTGTTCATCGTCTCTGTTCTTGCATCCACGATACAGTCGAAATCTGATCACAATTCTTTGAGCTTCTCTTCGGATAATCTGCTGGAAGTCAAGACAAATAGAAACATAACATAAGTACATGATATAATGCACGTAGTCTACCTTAATACTGGTATGCCCACACCCTCTTCAGAAAACGCCAATCTCTCATACCAAATCAGTCCGCAAGCGATGAAACAGTGATACCATCGTCTATAATATCCATACACATAAGAACACAACACACACGCTGCAGTATGTATCACTCTCAATGTTTTCGAACTTGGTAAAGCAACGTGTACATTATGACTTTCATGACCACGTGCATTTTTTAACCGCGAATACTACTGTGCACTGCGTTTCATTCCTAGTTTCAAATGCAACAACGAATTTTATATAAAGACATCCTGAGTTACTCCAGAAAATTATGTTCAATACAATAACAGAAATTATATGTTTAAACAATAATCGCTTTTATTCATACCGGTAAGCCTTGAAATGACTACTTAATCATTAAAATAATGCTGCTGCCAGTTCCGTAGACAATAACACCCCACAACTCCATTCGCCTCTGTGGACAGCAACGTACTAACTCGTGATTGGCTGCGACTCATGCCTCTACCCTTCTCTTCGTTACATCTCGCACAAATTCGGCAGCTGACACGATCGTGACGTCAGAGCTTCGTGCCTGCAGCTACATGACTAGACCATCCGCTTGACATAATTGTTCAATAAGTTGCGTACATATGCAGGGGTTTCATAAAGCGCCCCCCCCCCCTCCCGCAGCTTTCGTGTGTATGTCACTATTCCCGTAAAATAAATCTACTATACCCGGACATGATGAGAGAGGCACAGAGAATGATTCAGTTGGAGAGATGTCGTTCCTGTCAAGGATGGACAAATATGGGATATGATATGTGTATGAATTAGTCTTCACTCTCAGATGGGTACCTATTTAAAAGGAAGCTGATTATATACACATGCCTGTCGGAAACTGAGTGCTTATGAAGGCCAGACCTGCGTATAACGACTGAGGCAGATCAGCATAAATATTCATGGTGCCCCCGGATGGTCCGAGCTGCACTGAAACCTTAATAAATTTCAATTAAAATGTACATCCATACGAGACTTGCGCTTCCTTTTGAATCTAGTTTTTCTAAAGCAGTGTTTCTCGGTTGGTGGTTTGCAACGCTCTGACGGATAATTCAGCATCAAATGAAAAACTTCAAAGCAGAACACCAATTGGGAAACCAAATCATAGCTGAGAGGATACGTTGAAAGTGGTTCTCTCTGTTCCAGATTTCAACTTTCTAAGTGTAAACTCCTAAACAAGGATGGTTATTAATTTAGCTCAGCTGTTCTCTGCATGAAATAAACATGGAATGAGAATGAACTATATGATTTATATTAATATACTTGTATCGATAGCATGGTTTAATTAAAGACGCTGTGATAGGAAGGTTGCTTTTGGCTGCAGGAAAATATGAAGTACATATATAATTTTGGATAGTGGCCACTTCGAATGCTCAGCAGATAGGAATGTCATATTAAAATGGATCTGAAATACATGTTATGTGAGTTAGATTGAACTGGAGAATACAATCGCTGAGAATTGTCATTTATTATTCGCCCAAATGTTAAGCAAAAAAATAATTCCAGATCATAGTTCACAGCGTACTTTTCCATGTGGTTTGATATATCTACCTATGTTCTCATGGTTGACGTAGGAACGTGTGATGTTAAGAAAAATACCAGCTCAGTTCAGTAAGGTATCGTTAAGTGTTATATCCTGATGCGTCTTTAGATAATATTGTCACGTTTTAGGGTTATGACTATTAACGGGTTTTGAATTGGATGACTGGATTTATTGACACCTATACACTCAACTCGTAACTATAAGTAATACAGCGTTATCCCTGATTTCCACACTGTACAATTCACTGATACATCCACTAGTGTCCTCAGTCTATTATAGTCTCCACTAGCCGATTCCTGGCAACGGATTTTAACACAGGAACTATAACAGTCTCACCGAATCACTTACTTCAAATATCACTGTACTACAACACACACAAGGTCTCTTCGCAGCCTGACTGCCAGCTGAACTGAACTCCACTCAATAATTCTGATGACTCAGTTCCTCTGCTCCTTGGAGGCTAGCCTCTCTAAACTCAACTGATTTAAACAAAGTCAAAAGTCATGTTGTAACTGCCGGTCAGTCAGTCAGTCTGTCTTGGTGTCGGCTCATGACCAGATGTTTTCTTCTTTGTGAAAGTTGCTGTCCTGTCCATTTGGGGCACCCTCTCTGACGAGAGGTCGGGTCTGTCATTACTGATTTAAACGATCTTCTTTGTCCTTTTTATAACCCCTCGCCAAGGACCGCACAGAAAAAAACAGCTCTTCTATTGTTGCGCGTATTCGTCTCCGCGGAAACGTGTTTACGCAATTGTTCCATAGTTGCGTGCGGGCATTGCCTAGCAACGGCTGTTTCTCTGGCTCCACAGTTCTTGCCTTGAGCAAATAGGCCACAATATACATCTTTCTGTTATGACAGTACTATGCCCGAGAGATATAATTTGCTTGACGTTGAATGATGACTCATTTTGAAATTTGTAGGCCCATAGACTAATGTCACTAGTATTTAAACCAATAGTCTCTAATGCGTATGACTCCTGAAATACTCTACGCCAATTACGGATGTCTGAATACTAAGTAGCACCTCAAATGATTCACTCACTCACTCATGGATCTGAGCCCTTCTTGAGAAGCCGCAAATTGGGCAGCTACTCAAGAACTTCCCAGCATTTTATGGGACCCGAAGGTTCATTACCGTGTTCACAAGAGACCTCCACTGGTCCCTATCCAGAGCCAGATCAATTCAGTCCATACCACCCCATCCACTTTAAAAATGTCAACCCACCTTCGTCTTGGTCTTCCTAGTGGTCTATTTCATTCTGGCTTTCCCACCAATGTCTTATATGCATTCCTCTTCTCACAATTCGTGCTGCATGCCCTGCCCATCTCCTTCTAGAGTTTATCATTCTAATTATATTTGGTGAAGAGTACAAGTTACGAAGCTCCTGGTTATGTAGTTTTCTCCAACCTCCTGTCATTTCATCTCTCTTTGATCCATATATTCTCCTCAGAACCCTCTTGTCAAACACCCTCAGTCTGTGTTCCTCCTTTAATGTCAGAGACCAAGTTCCACACCCATACAGAACAACAGGCAAAATTATAGTTTTGTATATTCTAATTGTTATGTTTTTGGACAGCAGACGAGAAGACAAAAGGTTCTGGACTGAATGGTAGCAAGCATTACCTGAATTCGGTCTCCTCTTAATTTCCTTCTCAATCAGGTTTTGGTTTATTATAGTCGTTTCAAAATATCTGAACTGTGCCACGTTTTCAAAACATCTGTTAGCTGTCTTTATGTTGTGATTTTGCTCTGCATTCTGGTGACGAGACAGCAACCTCAAATGATTAAAAGCCACAAATAGCGTACATTTCCAAGAGAATGCTAGAGACTGTGTTTCACTGACATTATCAAGTATGAAATATATTCCGAGCAGAAGCAACTGGATTTACTGAGACAGGAAATCCTATTCGTAACATGGACACGGTTAAATGTTGCACAATTTGTTAACTATCGACTTCGTAATAAACAGCATAGTCCTTCGGAATCCTGTGAATCGTAATACCACGATACTTAAATGAGCAAGCTTCAATTAAAGTTATCGTAAGCTACAAATAGTTTGCCTGAACTGTCAGTAGATGGCACTAATATATATTTTCACTGATTAAACGTCTAAAGAAGCATCGAAGTAAGACTGCAATTTTCTCTGCAAGATATCCGGTTACAGCATGTGTAGCTAACCAGAGTGTTCCATTAGTCTTACATACATACATAAAAAGTTCATGCCTGTTTATTCTATCGCAGTGACATCCATCAACGCCTATTTCCGTTATTATGCGTTCTTTGCACGACTTGCGTTAACCGAACGCATATATAGGTCGTGTTTCTCTGTTTTTGCGAATAGTTCTGCTATAACCTCCATAGCAGTGGTTGTTGTTTATTATGTTTATGATTTAACGTTCTCAGTAGCTGAAACTATGCAGCGCTGAATGGTAAGTTGAACTGGAAACTAATGGGAAAAGTAATGCGGTTGAGGCTCATTTAAAATTATTATCCCGGCACTCGTCTCGAGGGACGAAGGAAAACCACGAAAACCTTCACTCAGGATAGTCTCGAGTCGAGACCTCACGAATGTAAGCCAGTAACTATATAACGTTTTCCCACCGCGGCGGCCCGGTTTCGAGCCCAGGTCAGGTCATGTGGATTTATGGTGAAGAAAATGGCATTGGGGCAGGTTTTTTTTCCCCCGAGTACTTCGGTTTCTCTTGCCATTTCTCATCACACCGAATGCTCCAAATTCATCATCTATCATCCGGGGCTGGTACAATAAGCCTAATAGTGGCCGCAGCACCAAATGAACTCAGTCTCACCCCACCCCAAGAAGCTAAAAGAAATAAAAAAACTATAGCGTTACCGCTTGAGCAAGTCTGCTCGGACTGTTCTAGTAGTGAAACGATAGTCACTTGCTCATAGTTTCGCTAATTTCTATATCGTTTAATTTTATCGCCTAATTTTAAAATCTCCAATTCTTCCGTAACGTCTTTGCTTCTTCTGTCCAGGAGGAAGCTGCTGTATGTGTATTAAATCTCAAAAATTTTATATAGGTTGTTTCCGTTTGATTTTGGTCTCTTTTTATTTGCCAACGACTATGCTCTAGTTAAGAGTATGCTTTTCTGCTCTAGATGTGGCAAAACGGAAGTTGAACCGGCTGGTAAAGTAAAAAAGAGCATGTTGCTTTGACCCGGAATACAGATGTTGAGTATCGTCACTTTCAGTGGACGTGAACAGGAAGGTACACGAGACTATCATATGAACTTTCTGATTGTGTAGAACAGAGAGCATCCGGCAGTAACTTGCGATATGAGCATTGCAGAGCAGTAAATTGCTGCTGGACCTAGCACAGCTATTCTTGGTTTCACTTTGTTCTTCGCGAGATATTTACGTGTTTTGAATCTTCGACGAGAGAAGGGGTTTTATGACTGTTCTGACCAGAGTAGTAATTTCTTGTTGACTGCCTGCGAATGAATACAAATTCTGTATTATTTGTTTTTCCTAAGTCAACAATAAAAATATGGCGACGGTACGCATTGTTGATGTTATATATGTAATAACTAAGAGCGTTCAGAATGAGAATTTGAAAAGAATGAACACTGAAACTATATTCCGTTGCGGATTGTAATTTTCCAGTCTTGTTTTGCTTGTGAACGCTAAGATGAATATGATTAGTGTGTTTTCTGTTATTTCATTAATTTCTATTGTGCTCAAACAGAACCTATTATTCAGCAGTGAATTCTGCAGAAATAGCTAACCAGCAAACTGAAAAAGCAGCCACCTGTTTAGTCAATTTCTTAGCTAAACAAAACCAAAACAAAAAACACTATGGTAGCAGATCCCGGAGGTTCAGCGCCAAATACCAAATCTGAATCTTAATGCTTCAATATGCCAACAGATCTATCGGGATTGTTGGATTTTTGAACTTTGTCCATCCTCCGGTATTCTAAAGAACACAACGTTTCGGAAACTGGATATTTTTTACTATCGGACGATGGACAAAATCCAAAAACCCAGTAATTACGGGTTTTGGAAACAGTCGTCAGGGCCCTTCAGAACCTGAGCTATGTAAACCACGTAATGAACAATGTAGCTAAGTTAGGTGATTAATTACTTACAGTAGGCCGCGCCATAGCTCAAGCGGTTAGTTGCTGACTTCCCACCGCGGCGGCCCGGGTTCGAACCCGAGTGTGGACAAGTGGGATTTGTGGTGGACAAAGTGGCGCTGGGGCAGGTTTTCTCCGAGTACTTCGGTTTCCCCTGCCAATCTTCATTCCACCAATTGCTCCACAATCACCCTCACCTATCATCTGGGGCTGGTACAATAGGCCAGAAGTGGCCGCAGTACAAGGGACTTAGTCCCGCCCCACTAGCAATAAAAAATAGTCCAATCCAAACCCCGTTATTATTAATCACGACCATAAAAACGTGACAGTTGTAGTCTGTTCTAAGTAGTTCATTCAATTTCACATACTGCAGTGCGAATAAAGTCCGAGGTTAAGTTAATATGAAATGTGTTAATGAGTGGATTTTCTTTACTCGATTACCTCAGAGACGAAGCCGAGCCTCAGTCTGCACATCAGCATGAAAGCTGAGACGTCATTCGAATGCCTCACCAGGATATCTCATCCTTCGACATCTGCATCTAGCACAACAGCAAGTCCTGGCGTGTACGAACATTTGAGAGACACTCAACTGAAGAAGGTAAGTTTATTAATCCTCGTAGCGCGTCGTATTTTTACGACAAATATTTACGTAAAAAGCCTTTGTATGTCCAAAAAGTATCCGACTTCATTTTTTGCCGCTCTAAGTACTACTGAGCGTAGTGGTAGAAGGGACTTTCATGCGCATGCGTGATTTTTTGCTGACTCGCAGCACTGCCGGATGTGTCTGTGGCTGCCAGAGAGCGAAGTGGTGTAACACGTGTTCATCGCATTCTCGTTTCGGTCAAGATAACAGAACGCTTGGAGCAGCGATACTGCATTAAGTTTTGTCAGAAACTTCGGGATACCCAAGCGGAAACAATCCGCAAAATTCAGCAGGCTTTCGGCGATGATGCAATGGGGGTCACACAAATTAAAGAGTGGTTCAACCGGTTTAAACATGGCCGTATGTCGGCGGACAGTGAGCAGCATTCCGGGAGACCGTCAATGTTGATGTCATTGAAAAAGTGCGGACACTGATCATGGACGACCGTCGTTTGGCCATCCGTGAAGTTGCTGATGAGGTTGGGATCAGCAGAGGTTCCGCAAACACAATTTTAACTGAGGATTTGGGCATGCGAAGAGTGGCGGCAAAATTTGTGCCCAAGCTGCTTCGCCGGAGCAGCAACATCTCCGCCTTGAGGTCGCGCAGGCCATGCTGGAGTGCACCAACAGGGATCCTGAGTTCCTGAAGACTGTGATCACTGGTGACAAGTCGTGGGTGTACGGATATGACCCGGAAACCAAGGTCCAGGCATCACAATGGAAGCATCCAACATCCCCGAGGCCCAAAAGAGCACGACAGGTTCGGAGCAATGTGAAGGTGATACTGACTGTTTTTTTCGATTACCGGGGTGCTGTGCATCATGAGTACGCACCACTAGGCCAGACTGTCAATAAGGAGTACTACCAAGAAGTCCTCCGCCATCTTCGTGATGTAGTTCGGCGCAAGAGACCGGAGCTGTGGGACGCACGCAGCTGGCAGCTGCATGATGACAACGCCCCACACCTGATCCAGGGTTTCCTGGCCAAGCACGGCATTCCGCAGGTTCGCCAGGCTCCCTACTCTCCTGACATGGCTCCTTCTGATTTCTGGCTGTTCCCGAGATTGAAGACACCGCTAAAGGCTGCCGTTTTCATAGACGCGAGGACATCATACAGAACGCGACGGCGCAGCTGCACGCCATTCCAAAAGAAGCCTTCCAGAATTGCTTCCAGCGATGGAAGGGCCGCTGGGCTAAGTGTGTGAAGTCACAAGGGGCCTACTTTATAGACGATTAGGTATTGTAACCACCCAGATACAGAACTCTGTTTTCCCGGCCCAAGGTCGGATGCTTTTTGGACAGAGTAGTAGATGTGTTTCTAAAGACGGAAACAGATAACGCAACGATAGCGCGAAACTACAGAACCGACCTGGACGAACTGTGGTAGAGCTCGTGTTAATTTTAATGAGCCAATTAGAATTTTATTTAGTTTGCTTTACGTTATGGACCACCTTACTTAACGGCCTATGTGAACTTTTATATAGGACTATAAGCTTATCTTTCCAGTCATTTGTCAGATTTCGATAAAGTTCGATGCTGTATACGCAAGTTTCATTCACGTTGTATTTTAAGATACCCTGCAGTAAGAGCCTAAATAAATCGTTGACGTATCTCCCAAATAGTCACCCGAAACAGAAAGTAAAATGTGTAGGTACTCATAATATATGTATGTTATGTCTTAAATAAGTACATTAAACCTTCGTTATAACGGACCCGGATGTAGAGGGTTTCTGATATAGCGGACAAAATCTGGCTATGTGCAATTGTGAATTTTTATAAATATTGCGGAACCAAGAAGGTTTTGTAGTTAGAAAAAATTGTAAAATAAAAAAAGAACCGCAGTATAAGACCGTTTATATAATCACATTGTGTGTTTCAATGTTTATTGNCCACTCCCCCCATACACCTTCATGGTGTAGTGCTTAATTAGTAAGCACAGGGACAACTTTACCTTTTATAGAAGGGGGTTTGGATTGGTAACCAGATTTATTGCACACTTACACAACTTTGATTTGTTTCATTCTGGTCCGTCACACTAACAATATTATAAAAAGTTAAACAGTTCCGTCCAGTGTGACTGGTGAAGTTTTTTCTTATTTCAATGCTTCATGCCCTTACATGTTTCGGTCTTTAGAGACCATCTTCAGAGGGACATCAATACAGTTCGAAGTTACTATTACAATATATGTTCTGAGTTGGCTGAAGTGGTGTAATGCTTTTGATTTGCATTCGGGAGGCGCCCTCCTGTTCGAATCTCGTCCGGGACACCGACTATCATGGCTGAGGTGTTTCGTGGATTCCTCAGTCCCTCCAGACATGCCAAGGTGCTACCACTAATTACGACATGATTGCCTCCTTCCACATCGTCTCCAGTTCTCGCTTAATCCTACCATTCGACACAATACGGTCTGAGATACCGACAGCTTCATTAAATACACCAGAGGTTTTCAACCTTTTTCAACTCACGGCAAACCGAACAAGGCGCTAAAAATTATTAGGGCATACCGTAAGTTTCTTTAAGGAGAGATTTAAGGCCGCCCCGTAGCTCAAGCAGTGAATCGCTGGCTTCCAACCGCGGCGGCTCGGGTTCGATCCCGGGTCTGGTCAAGTGGGATTTGTGGTGGACAAAGTGGCGCTGGAGCGGGTTTTCTCCGAGTACTTCGGTTTCCCCTGCCAATCTTCGTTCCACCAAATTCTCCATCATCATAATCACCCGGGGCAGGCTACAATAGACCAATCAGTGGCCGCCGTGCCGAGTGAACCCAGTTGGACTTCGCCCCCCCCCAAGCGAAAAAGGAGAGATTTTATCATTAAAAGAAACTAGTATTAACATTGTGTTTAAACGTTCACTAATCGTTGTATTATTTTTAAAAATAATTTTCATCGGGAATTTCGACGATTTTTTTTATTCCTCCATTTTTTCTCGCCTTCTTTCAGCCTTCCCCCCCCCCCTCAAACCCCCGCGGCACACCGGTTGAAAATCACTGAAACAATCTGTAATTGGATAATTATTCGGAAGGACATGTTTTAAGTTACGGTAGTTGCGTTTTATTCGATTTACTGAGAAAATGTAAGTAGTCACTTGCAGCAGACTGTCTAGTCCACAGCAGGGGTAACCACTCAACCACGAAGTCCTTAGGCCGGGTACAGACTAGCGAGCTGTTGCATGTAACGTAACGGTTACTGTAACCACGTCTTCGTATGGACGGTACGTGCAGAGTCGTCATGTAACCAGCTGCGAGCGACCCGATCCATAGTGCTCGTGGTGAGCTCGCCATGAAGACATAGCGATTCGCAACGCTACTCCTGGCTCGGAGGAAACGTACACATTTACGAGCAAGCGATTGTGGCGTCCACTAGCGTACTGCGAGTCCCTTTGTGTTCGCTGCAAAAACCGCTGAGGCAGTGGCTCGCCGGTCGTGTTGTAGAGCGCGCTCGAAGTACGTTCGCGAGCGTGGTTCGGAAGGCGTCCACACTAACAGAATGTGGTTACAGTAACCGTTACGTTACATGCAACAGCTCGCTAGTGTGTACGCGCCCTTAGACGCAATAAACGCGGCATTGTAGCATCAGAGATGTGAGTTTCGTTCTGTCTCGGTTGGTGCGTCGACTCCGTCCTTCTTACTGTACTATTTCGGTACTACTGCTCATGTTGTGTCATTGAAACGCCTACACTTTACGAAGTGCAGTGCAGTGTTGAAAATATTAGGTTACTGCATGTATCAGATTTTAAATTGCCTCAGAGAATAAGGTGTGCAACCTAAGTTCCAGAAATTACGTCGAATAATCGCCGATCACGGTGACCGATCTAAGATATGAATTGGCTTCGCACGCTGAAACACTGGGATCGTGGGTTCGAATACTACTCGAGGCATGCATGTTCGCATGTTGTCCTGTGTAGTTTTTTTTCCTTGGGGTGGAGTGAGACTGAGTCCACTTGGTACGTTGGCCACCAATTGGCATATTTTATCAGCCCCGGATGATTGATGATGATGAATGTGGAGCAGTCGGTGGAATGAGAGTTGGCAGGGGAAACCGAAGTATTCGGAGAAAACCTGCCCCAGCGCTACTCTGTCCACCACAAATCCACATGACCTGACCTGGGCTCGAACCCGGGCCGCCGCGGATAGAAGCTGGCGACTTACCGAGTGAGCTCATGGTACCGCCTGTCCTGGGCTGATCCCCCGGCCACCGATTTCTGCCGACTGTCTATATGATCAAGAAACTCTAAAATCGAGGCCAAGGTTCATCGTGGACGGTAGCACGCACAGAAAAATTAAATTTATTTCATCATACCATTTATGAACTAGAAATATTATTTTGTAAATACAGTAAACTACTACAGATTCGTTATAAGTTTCTGGTAAATTTTCGATGGCGCACTATTTAATTAGTAACTGATTTTGATAGGCCGCTCCATAGCTCAAGCGGTTAGTCGCTGGCTTCCCACCGCGGCGGCCCGGGTTCGATCCCGGGTCTGGTCAAGTGGGATTTGTGGTGGACAAAGTGGCGCTGGGACAGCTTTTCTACGAGTACTTCGGTTTCCCCTGCCAATCTTCACTCCACCAGTTGCTCCACAATCACCCTCACCTATCATCTGGGGCTGGTACAATAGGCCAGAAGTGGCCGCAGTACAAGGGACTTAGTCCCACCCCACTAGCAATAAAAAAACTGATTTTGATAATTTAGGCAAGTTTTACAGAAAAAATATGGAAATTAACAGGATTTAATATTGATTCAGAATTGTACTATTACGTCCCATGAATGTCGATAGGATGTAGGAACCAGAACATGACGATCTCTAAAAGAAAGCGAGTTTACTTCAGGGAGATATTTAGAGCCCTCGTTTTACATGCTTTATTCAACGACAGTACTGAGAAGTAACTTCATGTTATAGCACGAAAACTAGTCGAAATGGAACTGCTTTATTACGATGTTACGTTATAATTTGTTGGGAAAACATTTTATAACAAGAGACATAACTGAATACTTAGAAATGCATTCATCCACTCTCCCATTCGCCTTCATGGCGTAGTGTTCAATTAGTTAAGCACGGGGACAACTTTTTTCTCTCCCCCCCCCCCCCCCCCCCCCCACCGCNCAGCGGCCCTAGGCCTACTTCCATGAACTTCTCCGTTCACTTCGGTTTTTCCAGATCTTACACATTCGGTAGCACTCCTTGGGTGGGTGATCAGCTCGTCGCAAGGCCTCTACCTGTACACAAACACAGAAAAACGCACCCACACAAACTAAACATCCATGCCCTGAGTGGGATTCGAACCCACGATGCCGATTTCCAAGCGAGCGAAGACAGTACATGCCCGGGGACAACTTTACCAACTTTAATCCCGGGGTTTTGCGCCCTGCGGGTTGGTTTGCCTCCACATGTGCAAAATAGGAATGTCGAGGACACACAGTTGTCCCATAACATTCATTGTGTGCACATCAACTCTTCGTGGTAATATTCTGTTCCCTTGTTGGGGACGGGTTGCTGTCACAGCGCAGGCGTAGTGATAACCAATCGCCAGGTTGGATATAGATATGCTAGGTTAAACGGAGAGACTTGGTTTCGTAGTGTAGTGGTTATCACGTCTGCTTTACACGCAGAAGGTCCCCGGTTCGATCCCGGGCGGAACCATTTTTTTTTTTTCTTTTTTTTAACTTTTACTATTACGTATTCTATAAATGGCTAAAGGTAACATTTATGTATTACGAGAATGCAACAAGTCTAATGTGATAAAAATTGCACTAAAACAAAAGGTGTTTATTATGCGTGTGAAGAATTTTCATGCCCTTATCGTGGGATTTTGGCTCTAATTTGGCCTACAATCCTATAAACCCCGTCTGTGCGTCAGCCTGTCGTCGGCCCTTTTCGGGAAGAATTTTAACAGGTGGAACTACACTACTACTGTACTAAATTATACAAAAATTATACTTTCCATGGAATTTCTGCTAGTCATCACTTTACGTGGATGTGAAAAAAAGTTTAAAACAGATATCACCGGCTGTTGACGTCGAGTGGTCATTTCTTGTGATTCGAATTTGGGGAGTCTCGGGTTCAAATCTCGCCCACCGAAACCGGCTGCCCTTGCTGAGGAGTTCGTCAGTTCCTGCAGGCCAATGATCAGATAATACGGCTTCCTCCTGCATCTCTTCCAATAATCATCATCATCAACGCTGTATAATCACTAACTGCAGACGTCGTCCACATCAACTAAGAATAAATAAGCAGTAAGAAGGCCAATAAAATCTAATATAAATAAATCAATACAAAATTTTTGTCGGTAAAGCCTCAATGGATGAAATGTGATCTTGACAAATGTGGGAGGATAATATTCAAATAGATCTTAAGGAGACTTAGTGTGATAACGGAGACTGGCTTTAACTGGCTGATGATAGTGGCCAATTGTTGGCTCGTACAAACAACAAAATTTAACTTTCATTAAAATCAGGCAGTTTCTTGAACTGCTGGGTAAGTATCGCCTGTTTGAGGAATGATCACGAACCATACCGTTAGTGACATAAATATAAACGGATTAAAAGTAAATTGCTTATTTCTGTTTTCGGACCGTATGGATTTGTTTCTGTTCTAAGAACTGTCGGACTAATGATCTTAGTCATCTGGTGTGTTTAAATCCTTAAATACCCGCTCATCACTCACTCATGGGGCTGAGCTCTTCTTGGGAAGCCGCCAATATTGCAGCTACTCAGGCACTTCCCAGCATTTTATGGAACCCCAAAGCTCTCCACTTTTCCCTATCCTGAGCCAGATCAATTCAATCCACACCATCTCATCTCATCTCTCCAAGATCCAATTTAATATTGTCCAACCACCCTCGTCTTGGTCTTCCAGTGGTCTCTTTCCTTCTGGCTTTCCCACCAATATCCTATATGCATTCCTCGTTTACACCATTCGTGCTACATTCCCTGCTCACCTCATCCTCCTTGACTTGGTCATTTTAATTATACTTGAAGAAGAGTAAAAGTTATGCAGTTTTCTCCAACCTCTTGTCACTTCATCTCTCTCCTGTCCAAATATTCTCAACACCTGTTCTCAAGTTACTCCCTTAATGTCAGAGACCAAGTTTCACACCCATACACAACCACAAGCAAAATAATACTTTTGTATAGTCTAATTTTTATGTTCTTGGACAGCAGACGAGAAGACGGGTTCTGGACTGAATGGTAGAAAGCCCAGAACCTTTTGTCTTCTCGTCTGCTGTAGACTTCCTGACTTGCCAGAACTGTGGGTAGGCGCAACTGCATTTTAATTAATTCTTGAGAACTCGTGAGCCGACGGTAATCTGAAATACACTGAAAAGGAAGTAAAATCACGAAACGCCACTTTTCTGGAGGAGAAAAAACTTTAGTTGTGTATTAACGTTTTGTTTCATTAAGTTACTGAATCAGCAGGAAAGTGTTGTGTTTAGAGACATAACCTAGTCTTTGAGACCCATTTAATAAAGATAATTTTACGATGCACTTATGTCACGTTCACCATTTCTTTTTACCTAACTTTCCTTTTCGTAAGACCACGGAAGTGAGGATTACATACGATGGGGTACCCAAAAGAAACCGAACTAATTTTTTTGTGGGCACAGCTTTTGTAGTACCGCGTTTTGCCGCTATGAGCGCATAGAGCTAACATTCCTGAGTCGATAAGCCGACTACCGTTGCTTCAGAAGGTAAGGACTAGTTTCGGCAGAGTTTATAGTGACAACTGTTTTGTGTGATCGTCGTTTTTGCAATGGCCCGAACACATGAAAATGTTGAAAAAATTCGTGAAATCATCAAGGAAGATCGACGACGGACCATTGAAGAAATTGTGGAGCTGTCGGGAGTGACTTGGAGCTCAGTTCAGCGAATTTTGACAGAAGATTTGGGAATGAAAAGGGTGGCTGCGAAATTCGTGCCACGACTGCTGACTGCTGAACAAAAACAAGGTCGCGTGGAAGCATGCTGTGCTTTGAAAGAAGAGTCCCGAATTGATCAAAACTTTTTTTCAGCGTTTTGCTGATGTTGCTGAGGTGTAGGAAAAAAACGACGGAGGCGCTGTCAAGCATCTCAAAAGATGAATTTAGACAATGTTTTGAAAAATGGAATAAAAGACTAGACAAGTGTATTAGTGTAAGTGGAGAGTACTTTGAAAGGGATTGAAGGTTTGTGCTTAAAATTTGAATAAATAAGTTAAAAAAAAAATAAGTTCGGTTTCTTTTGGGTACCCCCTCGTATATACGCTGTAAATAGTAATGTTACTGTAGTGAAGTACAGAACGTTACAACAAAGTGATATCTAGCTGGAGTTGGTGAGACAGGAAACGATAATAGAATTTTGGAGCGGAAAGCTCCAGGAAAACCGATCTAGTGAAATGGCGACATTAAGACAGATGTCAGTGAAACAGACTGTCAAGATGGGAGGTGGGATAGTAAGTATTGGTGGGCTTTAATATTCGCTGCTACGAAACAGTCGTTTAGTTTAATATTTTTTTTTTCTTGGCACTACAGCCCCAGTGGGCCTAGGCCTACCTCCATGAACTCCGTTCACTTCGGTTTTTCTAAATCTTACACATACGGTAGGACTCCTTGGGCGAGTGATCAGCTCGTCGCAAGGCCTCTACCTGTAGACAAACACAGAAAAACGCACACAAACATCCATGCCCTGAGTGGGATTCGAACCGACAATCCCGGCTTCCGAGCGAAAGAAGACAGTACATGCCTTAGACCGCTCGGCTACCGTGACCGGCTAGTTTAATATAGTAAGTCTTACTTTTCCATTTGTAACCGTAGTAATAGCCGATCGAGTGGCCGCGCTGAGGCATGAACTATCTTTGCCCGCTCGAACACTGGGATCGTGGGCTCGAATCCCACTCAAGGCATGGATATCTGTATGTGTTTATTCTGTATGTCGGTAGCGGCCTTGCGACAGACTGGTCCCTCCCCCCGCCCGGTCCATGGAGTCCTACCGTGTATAAAATTACGAAATGAAGAAGTGACCAGGGCCCAACAAAGGGCTGTAGAGCAGTTGATGAATGAATGAATGAATGAATGAATGGACCGTAGTAATGTTCTTCATTAAGTTTATACGCAAGGAATTTTGATAGATTTCTTTATTATAATTATTTTTAAATTTCAGTTCATGAAATGGGCCACAAAATATATACGAAAACACGAAACGGGTAACAGCGCATTTTAAATTAAAAAAAACGCGCGAGCGCACACGCAGAGATAGAAAGAAAAAACAGTGAGCTGATATCCACATACCACCGCAACAAACCCACGCCTGACAGCCAGATGCAAGGGGGCTGAATCATACGAAGGATCAGAACTTCCATAACGTTTCTGGATGCATGCTCACTGGAGCTTTCTGCCTTGGTTTTTGAAATCCAGATGCTCCCACTGCATGCTCACTGGAGCTTTCTGCCTTGGTTTTTGAAATCCAGATGCTCCCATTGCATGCTCACTGGAGCTTTCTGCCTTGGTTTTTGAAATCCAGATGCTTCCATGTGATTTATGGTTAATACTTACCTCCTCGTGTGCTTATGATGGTGGCGGCGGAGCTCTGGGTTCCGCAAAATGCAGGGAATTACTATATTATTCTGTACACAGACTGTAATATACATACATATGTACTCTCGTCGTGAGATTTAGAACTATCAAGCATGACGTAATGTCTTCTATGTATACCCATTTCCACATCAGTACAATATGAATTCTCGTTGGTGAAGAATATAAAGTAAGTAAAAAGTAAAGCTATCCCTGTACCAGGCCGTGAAGGCCCATAGGATTGTGAGACGTTGAGAGTCCCACATTATCTAGACAATCGGCTCAAAGATGACGGTAAGGTTGTCAGCCTTACGCGCCGGCCGCGCTTTACTCCCCAGGAAAATTATTTAATTAATTCCTGGTACTCATTTCTGTTAAAGGCTGAGTTGACCCCAGGGCCATAGTGCGGCTGGAAGGATTAGGTCATCTCAAAATCAGAGTCCTGTGGGACGTAAAGAAGAGAGGCGGTCCTGCAAGTTCCTTTAGGCGAAAGAATTTTAAATTCAACGTAAGATTTGAGGTTTTCAAGGCGATGACTATGAACAAAGCCGTCTTTTGGGATGTGGCGCCGTGTAGATAGTGTTAACCGACATTTCGGAGGACCGTATCGCCTCCATCTTCAGGGTAGAAGAAAAACGAAAATCCGCAGGAGAGGAACGGCGTCACATCCTGGAAGACGGCTTTCTTCAATTTTAAATTAAAATCGTAATTTTTGGATTTTCGTCGCCATTCGAGATCGGCTTTACGTCACATTTTACACAGACATCTGGAGTTCTGCATCATTACGTTATGCCCTTTAACGGTTAACACTTTTATTGGCTTTATGGTGGTTAGAAAGTGGCACGGTACGTGGTACTACCAAGTTGGCAGTAGAAAATACTGCTTGACTTCATGGTATATAAGAACCATTATGTATTTTTAAGACAGTTCAGTACGTAGGGAGTGACACACTCTAAATTCTGTTTCAAAAAACTCATTTAAAGAGGCTACTTACACGACCAGCACTTAGCCTGTGATATATTAAGGTTATCATGGAAACTAGAAAGGAATGAGGCACAATGATAACCTTTTATTTTCACGAAATTTAAGTTACTTCACAACAAACACACCGAAATGTTCAACAAATTAATCCACATTTTCACTATACAGACACTGCTTGTACAGCTTTCTGGTAACTTTCAAACTGGGCCGCGCCATAGCTCAAGCGGTTAGTCGCTGGCTTCCCTCCGTGGCGGCCTGGGTTCGAGCCCGGGTCAGGTCAAGTGGGATTTGTGGTGAACGAAGTGGTGCTGGGGCAGGTTTTCTCCGAGTACTTCGGATTCCCCTGCCAATCTTCATTCCACCCATTGGTCCAGTCACCACCATCTATTATCTGTGGCTGGTACAATAGGCCAATTGTGGCCGCAGTACCAAGTGGACCCAAGTCTTACACCACTAAGAATAATAAAAAGAAAATAAATAAACTTTCAAACCGACTTTCTGGGGTGCTGCAAACAACGGTTAGCTAACTGCAGGAGGGGTTTCATTATTATTATTATTATTATTATTATTATTATTATTGTTGTTGTTGTTGTTGTTGTTATTATTATTGTTGTTATTGTTATTATTATTATTGTTGTTGTTATTATTATTATTAATGTAACACACACAAGATGTACAAGGATGAGAGGCTGGTTTGCAAACGATGCATTTCGTTGGTAGCATGGCAAGAGTTAACTGTTCAGTGGAAGTTCCTATACCGTGTCTTGAAACGCCCTTGCGGGGGCGTTATTCGTTGAGTAGCAGGCCTGAAAGAAGAAAAATGTGACCTCCAGCATGACCATGTTGGAAACAGAATTCAGCAAATTTGTTATGACGTAACGATGTGTCACTGTAATAATGAAGCTACAAAAGACATGTTTTAAATAAGTCTTAAACAGAGTTAATCATGTTGTAAACATTGAACCTGAGAGGAGGAGGATGATGATGATGATGGAAATGGTCGTGGCCTATTTTTATAATGCAGTCTGTGACAGACGGCCCACCTGGTATCACTGTAGCACTGTCAGGGTGTAAGTGTAATAATAGATTCAACAACAGAAGTTTGAAAATTCAGCTGTAATAGATCGTTTTCTTTGTAATATGTACAGTATATATAGGTATATTTAAAGCGCATAACACAATACATATGCATGCTTACAATAGCCTAACCTGATGTTCAGTCTTTCATCACAAAATATTGTTACAATCTCAAGTGACCAATGTCAACAAAAAGACAGTGGGGGGTGTGGGTTTGTGGCTGAGGAACTTCGCGAGTGAGACGTTCCTGTAGTTGCACCGACTCAGTCTCATTATCAGTAGGCCAGCTTTCTACTGTCACACAGCCCAAACCACATTCCCCTCACAGACATTATCAGCCGCCACGGTCATGTCTTAACAAATACACATAAACCTGTATATGGCACCTTCTTTTGTTTCTCAAGAGAGGTCAGCATATCCATTCGGCCATATTTGAAAGGTACACAAAATATAACTATGACTATGAGCCAGCCGGCCAGCTTAGCTCATGGAGCCTTGTTGCGAATGAACCACTTTTACAGAACATAACACACAGAAATGTTAGAATAAATTCTGTAATTATCCTTAATCATGCTTCCGTAACAGTGAATAATAAAGTCATCAAGCCAGGTAATTAACGCAATATATCGTACGTATGTCTGAGTAGTATCACACTGAACATACGGTAGAATAAAAACAATACTTCATAAATATATGAAATGCGTCAGTCACAAATAGGCAAGGCACTGCTTGGATAGCAAGGGGTTTAAAATAACCAAAGTACCTCAAAAATTGATCCTAGAAGTGCGACGTCTTTTTAATCGTCCTTCGTAGGAAGTGCACAAATTAAATTACGAGAAAGTCATTTTTCCGTGGGTTTGGACAAAATTTAGTATTAGAGACGTACAAAAAATAGCTATTGGACGAATCTGATTTTGGTCAGTATTCATCTAGTATGACCGGTCTAGAAAACCGAGATTAACGGCCGTGGGGATCCGCTGCGCTGACCACGCGACACCCTCTACAGGCCACGGAGTTTCTTTTTTGGTCAAATATGAACCTGACTTAACATAACACTCAAATTTGTTTTCCCTTGCTTTGTCCACGATCGAAGTTCCAAGCAGGTTTCATAAACAGTGTCCGCTATATTGTTATTATTAATAAGAGACAGATATATGCATTGCTTTGAGGTGAGGTGGCTGTGACATCGAAAAATAAAAATACGACCAGGGATGAGGTGCACTTCTTCAGTATACGTTTCCTTCCCTAAAGAAAAAAAAAAGTAGGCTTCAGAGATGACCATGCCCGTTGTTATGGACCTATCTCCCCACCCCTACGTTACAAAGACAAATCATTTTGCTAAAGAAATACAAAGATGAATCATTTATGTCACTGTAGTGTCACATTTGTATGATTTAGCTTTGCAACAATAGGTTTATACAAATATTATGTTTCTGGACATTATCCATTGTCTTGTCTTTATCTAAAAACCGTCCTGTTTATTTTTCAAAACACAACGTTTCGGAGACTGGATTCTGTCTCCGTCTTCAGGTAAAACCTACTCAGTAGGCTCAATCGATAGAACTGATCCCTATCTCCGGGGATATGGCCCAACTAAGTAGGTTTCACCTGAAGACGGAGGCATAATCCAGTCTCCGAAACGCTGTGTTTTGAAAAATAAACAGGACGGTTTTTAGATAAAGACAAGACAATGGATAATGTCCAAAAACTTAATATTTGTACCAATGTACCATGTCACAGACTTTTCAGTTTTATTACCAATAAGCTTGTGTCTGCAGTATACGAACATAAAGGCCAATGATATACGGAAAATAGCAAAGAACGCATATGTAAAACACATATACACAAAACTGGACTACACCTTTCCAGTATTGTTAAAATATTTTCCTGGTTTCAGATATTTTGATATTATTAGTGTTATTCAGGCCTTGAGGAATAATTCCAAGGTTACTCGCCAAACCGAAACTATGCACCACTACAGAACCTTAGAAACATATTACGTGTGACTTGTACACATCAATGTTGCAATTTCGTTGCCAAACCATTTTAAACCACCTGCAGGCCTTCTGACCTACGGTTACGATTTCTGGCACTGGTTATAGGAAGGGTTTTAAAATATGAATGTTAAGGTCTCGAAACGATATCTGATAGTAACCTAATACTTATTTTATTAGTGATATCTTATAAAATGACTATATTTATAAAAATTTTAAGCATAGAAATAGAAATCATGGAAAAGGAATTGATAAGCAATGAAATATATACTAAAAAAGGTTGACATTTTCTTAATGAGATCGTGAAAATTTACTAAAGTCGTATGTTTCTACTGAAGGTGCTGAACTGAGGTCTAAAAGTGTTCAGGGTGTAATATTAATAACGTATGCCTCTATAGATTCCTCAACAAATGCATTTTTGTTTCTCACAGACTGTACCACATGCTACAGATCAACTGCTCATATGACCGTTTAATGGCTATGACTGCCGTAAATTTATACTCGCTGAGGCAAATGGGCGGCCATACATATCAAGTCTTGAATATTGACACAGACGATACTTACTGTTTCCATTATTCATAATCACTTAGAAAACGCTTTGATTTTCTGAATCAAAATGCCACAACGTTTCACTAATGAAATGTCATGTCAGTAAGAGCCAGGATGCACATATAGTGCTGACTTATGGTTTTATGGGTTTTCGGCCCAGTGTGGCCAAGTCTTCAGAACTTCAAAAAACGCTTGACCAGGGCTCTCTGTGGGTGACAACTGTCGATGAGCCAAAAGTTTGTAATCGGGCGCGATCTTCTTCAACTCCACTCCCAGATCAATCACCTGCTTTCCAGCTAGGATCTGCTTCGATACCGGCAGATCTGATGTAAATGTCCCAATAAAGGCTATACCAATAGCTTTCCTGTTGTAACCAAGCGCGAAGGCGCCTTCCGTGTCCCATCCGCGGCCCTCATATGCGTTCCCGTCGCCACCCACCAGGAAACTGTAGCCGATGTCGTTCCAACCGTTGCTCTCGATGTGGAAGGTCTGCACATGACGCACAATGAAGATACAATCTGCCTGAGTCGAACAGTTTTCCGTAGCCGTGTGGAGGATCACCACATATGGGACCGGGTGGTGAAGAGGATTACTAGCCTTGACAGGGGGCTGCGCCAACCATGTCCGCCGATTGACTATTCTCAGCTTTCCGCTTCCTGTGTTGTTTGTTGCTGCAAGAAGAATAAAACCTTTCATCATGAATACAATCTCAAACAAAGTGGATGAGAATCTAATTAACTCTTTCCATTCTACGCTTGAGTTATCTCGTTTACAAGCACTGTTTCTTGTGGTGTCAACTTTGGCGAGCAAAACATTTCCCGCCGTCTCTGAAGAGTTAGGACTAGCGCGCTCTGTGGCTTTTCAACAATAGAATTATACTTTTTTTTTTTCCTTGGCACTACAGCCCCAGTGGACCTAGTCCTACCTCCATGAACTTCTCCGTTCACTTCGGTTTTTCTAGATCTTACACATACGGTAGGACTCATTGGGCGAGTGATCAGCTCGTCGCAAGGCCTCTACCTGTAGACAAACACAGAAAAACGCACACAAACATCCATGCCCTGAGTGGGATTCGAACCCACGATCCCGGCTTCCGAGCAAGCGAAGACAGTGCATGCCTTAGACTCCTCGGCTACCGGGACCGGCTAGAATTATACGTTAGCCTGTAGATATCATGACAGGATTCTTGAAACAAAAATCGTCATGCTACGAGGTTAACCGTAAAAAAAACTCCGTGACCTGTAGTCCCCAAGCGAACTATACCGACCGAACGACAGCCGCTTGTCGCCGAAGTTAGTGCCAACTTTTGCGGATACAGGGTGTCGCGTGGTCTGCGCAACGAATCCCCACGGCAATTAATCTCGGTTTTCTAGACCGGAGCCGCTATTTCCTTGATATAGCTCCTCAATTATCCTCACGAGGCTCAGTGGACCCCGTTCCAGACCCACTAACTCTCAGAAAATCTGTCAGCGCCGGGAATCCAACCCAGGACCACTGGATCTGTAGCCAGGAACTCTGACCATTAGACTACAGAGTCGGCCCGAGTTTTAAGGGTCAAAATGCTAAAAGGGACATAATTCGTACATAAACACGCTGTGTGTGTGTGTGTGGGGGGGGGGGGGGAATCAGCTTAAATGTGATGTCTGAGAACGCCAATGAAATGAAACATTTCTCGTTATTTGTAACAATTTCATTCCTGATTCCTAAACAATGGAAAACGAATACTGACGTGGAAATATAAAGAAAGGAGTCCATTAAACCTAAACAAAATCTCGGCCCTGAACTTGTATATTTTCATTTGCGATTTAACGACGCTGTCAGTAGCTCAGGTTATGTGGCGTCGAATGGTACTATGATCAGTGAATGATGAATTAGAAAGGATAATTCTGATTGTGGTTCTGTGTGGGTGTGAAACTTGGTCTCTGACATTAAGGGAGGAACACAGATTGAGGGTGTTTGAGAACAGGGTGTTGAGGAGAATATTTGGACCGAAGAGAAATGAAGTCACAGGAGGTTGGAGAAAACTGCATAATGAGGAGCTTCATAACTTGTACTCTTCTCCAAGTATAATTAGAAATATCAAGTCAAGGAGGATGAGGTGGGCAGGGCATGTAGCACGAATGAGAGGAAAACTGTATATAGGATATTGGTGGGAAAGTCGGAAAGACACCACTGGGAAGACCAAGGCGTAGGTGGGTGGACAATATTAAAATGGATCTTAAGAGAGATAGGATGGGATGGTATGGATTGAATTGATCTGGCTCAGGATAGGGACCAGTGGAGGGCTCTTGTGAACACGGTAATGAGCCTTCGGGGTTCCATAAAATGCTGGGAATTTCCTGAGTAGCTGCACAACTGGCGGCTTCCAAAGAGCTCAGCTACATGAGTCAGTGAAAGGAAGCGGTTTCGACCAAATTTTCGATACTGTTGTGGCATTTGCCTGGAGGGATTGAGGAAAACTACAGAAAACATGTCACAGTCTTCGGTATTCCGGCTGAAATTTAAATTGGGGGCCTTCCAGAATACGAGTAGTCACGGCTTGAGCCAGGTGTATTGATTTGAGCGGGTAGGAAAATCGATTGTGTTGCGGAATAAATACTGTATATACATCCCAGCGTCCTCCATGAAAAATAACTCGAAATCTAGCCACATTACGACGTCCACTAGCTCCAGTCTTGTAGTATGTTTCAGAGAGGCTCTGTTTACTTAAGGACATTGTATCAACAGCAAATGATAAATACAAACGTTTATTTTTCCCGTCACTACATGCCGCCCGTTATTAATGTTTCGCATTTCTATAATTTTCACGCAGACACCAACGCGAAGGTATTTTTTTTTTTATTTCTAGTGTGGTGGGACTAAGTCCCTTGTACTGCAGCCACTTCTGGCCTATTGTACCAGCCCCAGATGATAGGTGAGGGTGATTGTGGAGCAATTGGTTGAATGAAGATTGGCAAGGGAACCCGAAATACTCGGAGAAAACCTGCCCCAGCGCCACTTTGTCCACCACAAATCCCACTTGACCAGATCCGGGATAGAACCCGGGCTGCCGCGGTGGGAAGCCAGGACTAACCGCTTGAGCTATGGCGCGGCCCTAACGCGAAGGTAAGTTCAATCCTTTCCATTCTGAAAGACATAGTTTTCGTTTTATGCTTTGTGGCAATTTATCAATTTGATCTGTAACTAGTTAAAAGAGTTCCGAGAGATAGCTGAACAGGTTCACTTCACAGACAGACACACGTTCAAGATGTACAGGGATGAAGGACCAGTTTCAGGGTGGTGAACCCTAGCTCCCTCGTGTTAAATCTTGAGTATGACAGCCATTGGTGGCTGCCGTTAGCGACAACCTAATTTACAGTGATTTCAGAACCTCTCCCTAATGAATATTCACTTACAATTAATAAAATGTCTGTGGGATAGACAAACGGGTTTCGATTCCCTGGGTCGGCACACAATTTGCTATTCTGCACCACTACTAGACCGATTCTGGGGCTCACCCAGCTTCCTGTCTAACAGGCAAAGCTCAAATTATATGGAGATACAACGGCAATTCATGGAGCTGAGTAATCAACTCCATCTAACGCCAAAGCTTTAAAATCTTAGTTTACCTTCTTTCAGTCTACGAGTATACAGGGCACGGTAATTAGAAAAGGCAGCAAATGCGTGTATACACTCCTTACCACTGTGGGAACCGAAGTCAGATCACCGAGGACGCTCTGGACTGGTCCTCGGGAGGCGCTATCTTGGCCAGGACACCTACTATCCTGACGTGCATCATCTCTCCGGGCAAATTTCGAAGTTACTAAATTCAGGCCACAACCGCTCTCTTCATCTTCAGGGTGTTCTTTCTGTGAGACACTGCAGGTAGTGTAGCAACGCGGTTCGAATGTATTTTTGCGGGCTATTTTACGATGCTGAATAGTATGATAACTGAAGAGTTGGAAGGAAGTGTTCGTATCCCAATCAAGGTACTATCCCGGAATTTACCTAACGGGAATGGGGAACACCATCAAAATCGTCAGGATAAGCGGAAGCATGGCCGAGATTCGAACCAAGCAACTCCTGAATGGAAGTCTAGGTCATTACCCCAGCTCGGGTGAACTTCAGTCGGGAAAATAGGGCACGGCGGTTCCCAAACCGCTTTCTTCTTGTCTTAGTCATATATGGTATAATCTGTAAAAAGTGGAACAAGGCGAGGGCCAATCGCTGCCGACTTTTCCCTGGAAGCATATTCACAGTCCCGCAGGTAAGGATGTAATGAAAACGTTAAACAGAAGACTGATAATGTGTCCATAAAGTTGTCCCTGTGCTTAACTAATTAAGCACTATGCCATGAAGGCGTATGGGGGAGTGGCTGTATAGGATCCACATTTTCTTGACCTCGGCACTAGTTGGGAGGTGAGTGGTCAGCTTCATGCCCCGGGGAAAGAGCCGCTAGTACCCAATGGACAGGAGATTGGGTGGGCCCCAGAGCCCATCTGGAAGACTTGGAGAAAATTCTTGATCCTAGAGGGGTCGTCTAGCCCGTGAGAAATCTCGGGACAGCCACAATTACGTCAGCCTGCCCTCTCACTTGACGTCATAATGCTCAAGATGTTACTGAATCGCTGAAGTATTCTTTCTCTTTCTCGAACCAGGAAAAAGCTCACATTCCCGTGGGCTGTCGGTACATGATTCTTTGGCATTTGGCGTAAGCCCAGTGCCCTTCCCGCCTCGTTCTTAGCAGAGCGTTTATCGCATCGCAAATGCCCCTGAGCTGCATCATGACATAATTCTTCTTTTGTGCGAAAGTACAACAAATTTCGTCTTTAGATGAACAACGACTGGACCACTGTGGTTTATTACACGTTTACATGACCCATCTGTAAAAATTTATGGTTTAATGAGACCGTTTTGTGTTGACGGCATAGGCTTCATTAAGAGATACTGACAGGAGACCTGCGAAAGCTAGTAACAGCACAGCATTTCCCATGTTAGCTCCGATAACCCTACTACATTAATGGCAACGATTTAGAGCATTCAGACTCGTTATTGAGAGCCAAACATATAGTCCTATTTTTATATGTGGCCGATTTGAAGCAAATACGCAACCCTCTAATGACAAAGGTTAAAAGGCCACTGGTGACAGTCTAGCAAAATCTGTTAACGAGTAGACTTCTTTGATTGCAACGTGTTATTGCTGCTTTCTTCAAGCAGAACACAATTCCAAGTAGTTCCGTAATATGCAAAGCCGGCTTTCGTTCCTTAGCACAGGAGTTGGGCAGCCCTGACCATTCTCAACTATTTCCTTTTCTGCAGCTATAGTAACAAAACGGCGAATCTGACCAGTTACATCTAATGTCGAGACTTCAAAGCCTTCATGGCGTCAGGCTTAGTCTCACAGTAACCTATTCTTCTTTCCCCGTCTTTCTGTATTTGTCTCTCTTCCTCTGTCTTCTTACCATTCTGCTACCCCTTCCTATCTTTTATGTTTCTCACTAACGTTCTTTCTGTCCCTATTCCTACCTAGCTTTTCCTCCCTTCTCTTCCTTTGTTTACTTCCTCGTCTTGTTATTCTTCTAGCTCACGAATTTCATTCTACACGCTCGTTGCTCCTCTGTGGTTAAGGATTATGTAAGTATGCAGATTTGGTAGTGTGCTGTCTTGCATCCTGTTCAGACGTTCTTTCCAGTATCTTATTCTTTTATGCTAGTCCAAAAGATAGGAAACAGATGTGTTGAAAATGTGGCACAGTATGATATTTGGGAACAACGGTAACAGATCGAAACCTGATTCAGGAGGAAATTAAGAGGCGATTGAACTCGGGTAATGCTTGCTACCATTCAGTCCAGAACCTTTTCTCTTCTCGTCTGTTGTCCAAAAACATAAAAATTAGAATATACAAAACTATAATTTTGCCTGTGGTTCTGTATGGGTGTGAAACTTGGTCTCTCACATTAAGGGACGAACATGGACTGAGGGTGTTTGAGAACAGGGTGTTAAGAATGTTTGGACCGAAGAGAGATGAAGTGACAGGAGGTTGGAGAAAACTGCATAATGAAGAGCTTCATAACTTGTACTCTTCTCCAAGTATAATTAGAATGATCAAGTCAAGGAGGATGAGGTGGGCAGGTCATGTAGCACGAATGGGGGAGACGAGGAATGCGTATAGGATATTGGTGAGAAAGCCAGAAGGAAAGAGACCACAGGGAAGACCAAGGCGTAGGTGGGTGGACAATATTAGAATGGATCTTAGAGAGATAGGATGGGATGGTATGGATTGGATAGATCTGGCTCAGGATAGGGACCGGTGGAGGGCTATTGTGAACACGGTGGTGAACCTTCGGTTCCATAAAATGCTGGGAATTTCTTGAGTAGCTGCAGAATTGGCGGCTCCTCAAGAAGGGTTTAGCTCCATGAGTAAGTAAGTAAGTAAGTAAATGGGGTGGGACTAAGTCCCTTGTACCGCGGCCACTTCTGGCCTATTGTACCAGCCCCAGATGATAGGTGAGGGCGATTGTGGAGCAACTGGAATGAAGATTGGCAGGGGAAACCGAAGTACTTTGTCCACCACAAATCCCACTTGACCAGACGCGGGATTGAACCCGGGCCGCCGCGTTGGGAAGCCAGCAACTAACCGCTTGAGCTATGGAGCTTTCCAGTATCTTAGTGCAGCATCTATTTTTCCTCTTTTACGCAGAACACGAGTTTCACTTCCAATACAAAAACTCGGTTCAACTGTTGGGCCTATATTACATATAGTATGCTTAGTTGTTTATTAATTTGCATTTATTCATTGTATGTAGTGTGTCCTTTATTGTTTGTGTAGTTTTGTGTTGTGTCTTATTGTAGTACCACTGCCACGGGGTAGAACCCCATTTGTAGTTAAAATAAATAATAATAATAATAATCATAACTGAACACCTCTCATTTCACATTTTTAAAAATTGTCTTCATTATTTCGTTTAGTTGGTGTTGGGTGTGTGTTTTGTGTTCATTCTTTCTTATGTCTCTTCATTTAGTTAATAATACATTTTATATTCAATGTAATCCACTTTTGATATGTAGTCATGTGACCATTTACATACACCCCCTTCGTCCTTAGACTATAAACCCATTCTTCCCTGCCTCTTTATTTCTCTCTCTCTCTCTCTCTCTCTCTGTCGTTTTTCTTCATCCTTCTCACATTCCCATTTTCATTCTGTGCCTACTACGTACATTTGATGTACACAGACCAATGGTAAAGTTAATGGCAACGTGAACACAACACAGTTTGCGGAAGTACATAAACAAATCACATTGTTCACTCACATGCGTGTCGTTTGGCCTGCGAGGAGCCTGTCACGCACAGAAGCGGTGCTTCCCGGGGCACCGAACTGAAACAATATCGCAACAAAAAACGTGGGACGAAGACGCGTCGTTTTGTATATGCCTATAACTACTGGCGTCAATTAGCCGTTCTGTCGATTGTATGCATTGTCTATAGCTGCAACTGGGATTACATTCAACCTTCAGGCGTCTTGTAGGCCTATTTACGCTGCATCCCAAGGCCATGAACATGTCATGGCAAGATGCCCAAAACTTTACAGCCGCAGTGGAAACCCCAATGTCAGTCAGGGTTCTTTAAGCTATCCTATTTGGCTCATGATGCAATACAGTTCTCAGAGCAAGAAACTAGGCCTACGTCTCAACGCAAAGCTGTGCCTATGAAGTCGTTTCACTGCACGTATTTCGGATTTGGTGACAAGTTGCTTAAGCTTGGTCAGACTGTACACACAGCTTCCCCCTGCATTCCCCTCTCGAAAACAAACACTGTGGCGCTCTCAAGGAAAGCGGCTGAAGCCAGGCTGCATAACAGACGGCAAGGTGCAGACACTTCAATAATGAGGCCTTTCATAACGGGAAGGCATACTCCTCAAATATTGTGATGACTAAACAGAGATGCATGAGAAATGTAACACGCAGCGGTTCCTACAGCGCAATTTGTGGTTTCCATAGCAGTGACTGCAGTTTCGGACGTGACACCGAGCAGTGGGATAGAATATACTGTCACGTGTATGAGTGCGAGGTTTTGGATTGGATACTGGATTTACTGATCATCACTTATGGATCGTAACTATAATAACAACACGGAATTACACCAACTATCACTGTAACTACAGCACACACTGAGTCTTCTCAGTCTTCACTAGTCGTTTCCTGGTAACGGATTTTAACACTGGATATTATTCAACTTTTGTGCTAACTGCACACACTAAGACTTCTCGTCACAGACTCCCTTACAATTCTCCTCAGTGTTCCAAAAGACTAACTCCCAGGCTGGCGGCCATTCCACACCAACCTCCTAGTCTTCTCTTTACAGCATGGCTTTCATCTGAGCACTCCCAGGCTGGCGGCCATTCCACACCAACCTCCTAGTCCTCTCTTTACAGCATGGCTTTCAAACGAGCACTAAACTCATTGCTCCCAATCGTCCCGCTTACAAAATTCCGGCACGGACCGCACAGAAAACACCGTTTCTCTGTTGCTTATTAAGAATCTTGCCTAGCAACGGTCGTTGTTTCGGGACCGTTGCTAGAAACGAGCCGTTCACTAGCAAGGGCTGTTTCACTGGCTCAACTGTTTTTGCTCTGAGCAAATGGCAATATGTACATCCTCACGATAAATGCTAATAATTTTACTGTTATTATTACAGCAAACATTAGAACCTAAATTATTAAATACCTCCTTTTTCCTTTTTTTTCGTGATAAATGAGAGATTATTCCATGTCCTAGTACTTAGAATATAATGTGCCCTGAAATTAAGTACTTTTAGCCGAAACGTCAGCAACCATCTACCACTCTAAACTACGTCACATCCCAGAATACGGTGATCTTCATTTTTCAGTTGAAAACCCCAGCGGGAAACCCATTTCGCGTAGAGAGAAGTAGTACTGAAACTGATCTTCAATATAGGCATTCGAGGAATTTTCCCTTCATCTCGCTTAGGCCAAGGAAGCAGTTAATGGGCGTCTGTAAACATATTGACCTTTCAGCTGCATAGGAGGGAATTTCTTTACTAGCTGTGCCACTATTACGTCCTCAAGAAAGCCATGGAGTTAGGTTTTTATGCTTATGTAGTCACCTTCACTACGAAGAAGAAAAGTGCGCTACCAGTGATATCCAAGACACATCTGTAACAATAGCGAGAACAAAACAAACACTGTTAGTGCAATATACTGCCCGCCGCGTTATAACATTCACGCAAACCAGTACCGAGAACTCTTCCGGAAACTAATTGGTCGATTCGTCATTGGAGGTGATTTCAACGAGAAACATACACAGTTGGGATCTAGACTAACCACACCAAAAGGGCGCCAACTGTACCAAGCTTCCATGGACTACGGGTGTGAGTTCGTATCTACTGGAAAGTCCACATACTGGCCAACCGAACCGAACAAGATGCCTGATCTGACTGACTTTTTTTGTCATTAAAAACGTCTCGGCAAACTACATCACAACTGATGAGGGATAGGATCTGAGTTCTGACCGCTCACCAATTCTACTAACAATCAGTGAACACATAACAAAAGACCAGAACCCCGATCTGATAAACAAGCGCACAGACTGGGACTACTTTAACTTCCTTCTGAAAAACAATATTAACTTTAGGGCTCCACTCAAAACAATTCGCCAATTAGAAGATGAAGTGAAAACGTTACCATAGCCATCCACGACGCAGCATGGAAAAGCACACCCACCATGAAAAGAAAGCTCAAGAGACAGAACTACCCAAAAGAGATCAGGGACGTGATTGCTGAAAAACGAAAACTAAGAAGGCGCTGGAATCAAACACGGGCGCCACAGGACAAAACCACCCAAAACAGGATTACGCAACAACTTAACGAAAGAGATCAGAGCACTGAAAAACTCTTCAACCAGCAAATTTCTTACCGACTTGACTGTAGATCACAGCACGGAATACTCTCTGTGGAAAGCAACGGAGTACCTCAAGCACCCTATCACACAGGTACCCCAATCCGAAAACCTGATGGACAGTGGGCCCGCAATAACAACGCTAAACTAGAAACGTTTGCGGAACACCTCGAAAGTAGGTTCCTGTTCCTGCCTAACCCAGGACCAGACGAACTGCCTGAACTGAATCCAACCGACTATGAGGACGCAATCCCGCTAGTCACACCAAAAGAAGTGGCTGAAAAAATTCGTAGAAAACTCAACCCGAAGAAAGCCCCTGGCTTTGATATGATCACAGGTACAATAATTAAAAACTTCAAAGAAAAGCCTTAGTAAAACTAACCACACTAATCAATGCCTCAATCAGACTAAAGCACGTACCAGCATCTTGGAAAGTGCCAGAAATAATTATGATACCAAAACCTGGCAAAAACCACACTGAGGTAGAATCATATCGGCCAACTGCACTGTTGCCGATTATGTTGAAGCTGTTTGAAAAACTGATCCTGAAACGTCTCAAACCAATCATCGAAAAATACCAACTTGTCCCATCCCACCAGTTTTGGTTTCGCAGTAATCACTCAACTATTGATCAAGTGCACAGAATAACCGATGTCATAGAAAAATCTCTTGAAGATAAAAAAGTATGCTCGGCAATATTTCTGGACATAGCACAAGCATTTGATCGAGTATGGCACGACGGCCTGATACATAAACTAAAATCTCTTCTCCCTGATTCGTACTATCAACTCCTCAAATCGTACCTAAAGGAGCGAAAATTTCGCGTCAAACACGAAGATACGTATTCAGAATTAAAGGAAATCCGAGCCGGTGTACCCCAGGGAAGCGTCTGGGACCGGTCCTCTATTTACTTTATATCAATGACGTACCACAAACGCCGAACGGCACTACTGCCACATTTGCGGACACCGCAGCGATGGCGACAGGAAACACAATCGATGAATCAACAACAAAACTGCAACGAGCAGCTGATAATATCGCCACCTGGACACGTAAATGGCGTATCAAAACTCAATGAAACCAAATCTACGTACATCAACGTCACCAACCAAAAGATTAATCAGCGATCAATCTCACTAAATGGAGTAAGGATACCGCCTGCCAACACAGCAAAGTACCGCGGAATGGCACTTGACGCCAAACTCCGATGGAAGGAGCATATTGAGAAGAAGCAAGAGGAACTGCAAATCAAATTTCGAAAAATGTACTGGCTGATCGGACGTCGATCAGAACTGTCAATGTACAAGCTGCTCCTGTGTAAACAAATGCTGCGACCAGTCTGGACATATGGCGTCCAACTATGGGGATGTGCGAAAAAATGCAACATCGAAGTAATCCATCGATGCCAGAACAAAGTACTAAGATGCATAGCAGATGCGCCCTGGTATGTACGCAACAGGGCCCTCCATCGAGACCTCGGTGGCGAAACAGTCGCACCCATTACTGCAAGATACGCCACCTCACACGAAAACCGACTTCGACATCACGTCAATGAAGAAGCGTCCAGGCTCCTAAATGTGGGAAACCTAACCAGGCGACTCAAACGGACCAAGCCTTACGAACTAGCCAAGCAGCCCGACAGCTAAGGGATCCGATAGGCGAACTTAACTTCATATAATCTTAGTAACTTAGTGTCAAATTAAAACAGATTGTTACTTCAAGCGAACTAGTCTTTGTAACATTTTGCTTACATCTTGNTGTCCTTCAATGTAGTCACCAGCATTGTGTACAACCCGCTGCCAGCGATGTGGAAGTCGTACGATACCTTTAGCAGCGCCTGTTGTGTCTGTTGTGTTGATAGTTCGAATGGAGCGGTCTACTGCCTGAAGAATCTCTGGAACAGTTCTGAAGCGAATGCCACGAAGTGGTTCCTTCATCTTAGGAATCAAGTCGAAGTCACAAGGGCTTAAGTCCGGGGAGTATGGTGGATGGTACAGCACTTCCCAGCCCCATCGATCGAACAAATCAGCCACAGCTTGCGCTGCATGCGGCCGAGCATTGTCCTGCAAAATGATGGGTGGGTTCTGCAGAAAGTGTCTCCGCTTCTTTCTCAAAGCTGGTCGCAGGTTGTGTTCCAAAAATGAACAGTAATACTGCGCACTGACGGTCTGCTGTCGGGGAACGGTATGCGTTAGGATAACACCATTACAGTCGTACACGAGAATCACCATAACTTTGACACTGCTGGGGTTCTGACGAACTTTTGATTTTCGTGGTGACCCCTAATGACGCCATTCGTTAGATTGGCGTTTTATTTGTGGCTCGTACTCGTGCGATTTGGTCCATGTCTCATCCAGCGTAAATGATACGGCGTACGAAAGCCTCTCCTTCGCGCTCATAGCGCTCCAAGTGGTTACGAGCAGCGTCGTATCGTAGCCATTTCTGCATTTCCGTCAAATCATGCCGAACCCATCGTGATGCAGTTTTTCTCATGCCCAGGCGTTCCTTCAGAATGTGAAGCACAGTCGTATGCGCTAATCCTGTCTCTCGGGCCAGCTCACGAATCGTATGGCGTCGATCACTCTCCAGTAACGCGGAAAGAGCATACACTTCTTCACTGACACTAGGACGACCTGGCCGACGCATGTCTGCCACATTTTGGCGTCCCTCGTTGAAGGCTTTTACCCACCTTGCCACTGTTCTGTAAGGCAATGCAGATTCCCGGCAAGCCTCTCTTGAAGACATTGATGACACTGTCGTGCTGTACGGCCTCTGACACATTCAATCTATATCCAACTCCGTTGTTCCTGTTTCGAAAACATCGTGACAACACTACATTAGACCGCCAGCTAACACGAGGGTCTGTTCTTCTCGTCACTGCGCATGCGCGTGATGTGGGAAGGGAGAGTCCATTTGCTCTGAGGTAAGGTAGGTATGTAACTAACGTGTAGTATAAGCGACATTATTTGGTTCCGTTGCATGGCGTCTATACAGCAGTGTTGCCACTATTAAAGTTCGTATAAGCCAATTGCTTCCATTTTGCCGCTTTATATCCTGACAAAATCTGTATACTGTTCAAAGGTCTGTCAGCACACACTGTGTAGGGATCGTACCATTCCATTCTCACGGCTGTTCTCAGCCTTATTTTTACTTTATTGCGCTCTTCGAACCTAATTTATATAATTTTATTTTAACAGGAGGCTCCGTCCCCAAGGAGTAAATCAACAGGAACGTTAGGCTCACCACTCACTTCCATCTACTGCCGAGATTAAGAATAGTGGAGCTATACCTTCACTCCCCTATACGTCATGGGGTAATACTTAATTGGTTAAAAGCAGTGGAGCCATACCTCCACTCCCATACACATCTTCATGGGGTGATGCTTAACTGGTTAACTAACCGGACAAGGCATAGCCTCATATAGATATATTAGACGCCTGGCATAAACGGGGTATAAAGATAAAGTTTTCCCTGTGCTTAATCAGTTAAGCTAGGGGCCTTGCGACGAGCCGATCACCCGCCCAAGGAGTCCTACCGAATGTCTGGGTAAACCGAAGTGAAACGGAGAGTTTCATGGAGGTAGGCCAAGGCCCAAATTGGAGCTGTAGCGCCAAAGGGAAAAAAACTGAAAAATAAGCACTACCCCATGAAGACGCACAGTGGAGCTATACCTTCATTCCCCTGTGCGTCTTCATGGGGTAGTGCTTATTTTTCAGTTTTTTTCCCTTTGGCGCTACAGCTCCAATTTGGGCCTTGGCCTACCTCCATGAAACTCTCCGTTTCACTTCGGTTTACCCAGACATTCGGTAGGACTCCTTGGGCGGGTGATCGGCTCGTCGCAAGGCCCCTAGCTTAACTGATTAAGCACAGGGAAAACTTTATCTTTATACCCCGTTTATGCCAGGCGTCTAATATATCTATATGAGGCTATGCCTTGTCCGGTTAGTACGAGGGTGAGACAGTTTCGAATTTCGTGGTTTTCCTTAGTTCCCCCAGACGAATCCCAGGATAGTACCTCAAATCATCGAAGACAACTTCCTTGCCAATTCACTAGATTTTAAAGCCGGGATAGTGCAGTTGCTATAGCGACTGGCTACGGGATGGACGACTTAAGGGGTAGAGTTCGAGTCTCGGTGGCGTCAAGAATTTTCTTCACGTCGTACAGAGCGGCTCTGGGGCCCACCCAGCCTCCTATCTATTGGGTACCGGGAACTCTTTCCCCCGGAGTAAAGCGGTCAAGCTGACCACTCACCTCCAACTAGTGCCGAGGTCAAGAAAATGTGGATCTACGAGTATACATCCACTCCCCCATACGCCTTCGGGGCGTAGTGCTTAATTATTTAAGCACGGAGGAAACTTTACCTTTCACCTTTGTCGTTCAGTAGGTATAGGCTTGAGCTTCTGTCAGCGCAGTTATATAAATCACAAACGATTATAAGGTTTGACCTTAAGCCATCCTGTGACGGTTAACCATTTCAGATGCAGTTTCAATACTGCTGGTTTTTCCGCTGTCTCCGATACACTCATTGGATCTCCTTTACTTCATCCCACACTACAGATCTCCAGCAGAACACTCATTTTAAACACCCGCCCGCCATCCCTCGAATCGTTCCATACACTGATAACCTTCCTTTCAGCTCCATATATTTACAGACACTTACTCCGTAAATGTCTCTTTGGATGCATTTCATCAAAGCAACGGTCATGTTAAACCGGTTACAATACTATCGCTACCAAAAATGAACTAAAAGCAAAATAAGATAAGGTCTGTGTTCCTTATATCCGTCATGCTTTTCAGTACTGCATACATTCTTTTTACGTAAAGTCCTCCCCCCCCTGCTTAATTACGCGGGGCACGCGGTAGCTTAGTGGTTGAGGCACTATGCTACAAGCCAGAAGGTCGCGGGTTCAAGTCCCGATTAGGTCATTGTATTTGTTTCAATTGACCTAATCCTTCCAACCGCACTATGGTCCTGGGGTCGACTCAGCCTCTAACAGAAATGAGTACCAGGAATTAATTAAATAATTTTCCTTGGGAGTAAAGCGCGGCCGGCGCATAAGGCTGACGTCCTTACCGCCATTTTTGAGCCGACTGTCTAGATAATGTGGGACCCTCAACGTCTCACAATCCTATGGGCCTTCACGGCCTGGTACAGGGATAGCTTTACTTTTTAAATTTTTTTTTTACTTAATTACGCACCACTCCATGACGACATATGGGGGCGGAGATAAAGCTCCATCATTCTTAGCCTCGGCCCTAAATGAAGGTGAGTGGTCAGCTTCACGCTTCTGCCGCTTTATCCCCGGTAAAAAGAGTCCCTCATACCCGATGGAAAGGAGGCTGGATGAGCCCCAGAGCCGGTCTGGTCGCAGTGGAAAAGACACCAATCTTTTACGCCTGACGAGAATCGTACCCCAGTTCCTCGTAGCAGTCACTATACCGCCTGAGTTTCCCCGGTTTCCATACTTTCGAGGAACCGCAAATTAAATCTGCTTTTACCTTTTTACTTTCCCCGTGCTTGGTGATGTATGCAGGTGAGATAGTATGGGGTGATTCTAGATTATTGTCGGGGTTTCCGTGGCCTACAATTTTCAAATCGGAAGGAAAATGTTCTTACAGAATGTGAAAGTGTAACTCAAAAAGTTTTATTACTTATAGAATTATTACTGCAGAATGCTAAACAACTTGAACATACGCCCCTTTCTTGGCACGCAAGGTATCCAAGCTTCCTGGACTCGATCAACATCTTCCTGCCAAGTACGCGGTGTTCCCGCTCCTTTTCGGTGCAGAACGTTACTAGTCTCTTGAAACTGCTTTAATGAACGTCGGACAGCATTATCTGAAGATGGATCGTTTCCATATTGAGTTCTGTAATGACGCTGCTTTTTGATAACGAACTGTTTCGAGAAACCAATGTAGGCACTTTGCCTTCTCTTGAATAGTCGAAATTTTAAGTCATGGCGTCGTTATTTTCTCCGAGACGTCAATGCGGAGAGTACACCATTGCCAAATAAAACTTTTTGAGTTACACTTTCATATTCCCTAGGCAGTTTTATTTTGTTGATTCCCGGTTTAAAAATTATAGGGACCGGAAACCACGACAATAATGTTGAATCACTCTGTATATTATGAAAGTGGCTGAACTGAAGAAGAGCTATGGCCTAAGATGGGATGTAGCAAAACTGGCGTCCTTCTGAAAAGCGGTCACGGCGAAGACAGGCAAGAGAAAGGAGGAACGCTAAACGTAAACATTTAGAAATGAATGACATAAGACAGTGTGCTACTTCAGAACTGCTTGTGGAACCGATCGTCATAGTCGAGTATACAAGAGGTCCCAGGTTCGATTTTCGACTCGGAGGTCATCTTTTGTGACTCTTTCTCTCCTTTTCCCCAGTGCCTTCAAGTGAACCACAGGAGATTACCTTAAAATAGGCCACTACCGTTTCCTTCCAAATTTATCACGTACCGCCTTCTTACCATTCGATGTCAGCTATCATATAACCCAAAACTGTGTATGAGAACCGTGCAACTACACGTAGTATGTATGTGTTACTAATGAAGACAACGTGACATGAATGCAGGTAAAGGTTCTTGGAAGTCGGTATATATACATTTTGAGGGCATCTACTATAAGTTCGCTGAAGTGTATACGAATGTGAATTAGTCAGTAATACTTGCGCAGATGTCACTGAGCAGCAGGAAGCTGAACTGCCTGCATGCAGGTTCATGCTGGTAATAATCCTCTAAAACAGTTCCTAAAATGCGACTATTGTCGGAATTCCACGTATTGGATCTCAAGGCAAACTCCTCGTAATGCTCTGACGTTGCAGCGTAACCCTGGGAAACCGCAAACGTGCATACACAAGAAAAATGTATTTACTCCTGAACATACTTGAGAGCTAACGCTGAATTATCTCTTACTTTCTCACTTACTTACTTACTTGGCCGCGCCATAGCTCAAGCGGTTAGTCGCTGGCTTCCCACCGCGGCGGCCCGGGTTCAATCCCGGGTCTGGTCAAGTGGAATTTGTGGTGGACAAAGTGGCGCTGGGGCAGGTTTTTTCCGAGTACTTCGGTTTCCCCTACCAATCTTCATTCCACCAATTGCTCCACAATCACCCTCACCTATCATCTGGGGCTGGTACAAGAGGCCAGAATTGGCGGCAGTACATGGGACTTACTCCCACCCCACTAGCAATAAAAAAAATACTTACTTATGAAACTGAGCCTTTTTTGAGAAGCCAAATCTGCAGCTACTCAAGAATTTCCCAGCATTTTATGGAACCCGAAGGTTCATTACCGTGTTCACAAGAGCCCTCCACCGGTCCCTGTCCTGAGCCAGATAACTCCAATCCATACCATCCCATCCTAAGATCCATTTTAATATTGTCCCCCCCCCTACATCTTGGTCTTCCCAGTGGTCTCTTTCCTTCTGGCTTTCCCACCAATATCCTATACGCATTCCTTTTCTGCCCCAGTCGTGCTACATGCCCTGCCCACCTCATCCTCCTTGATTGAATTATCTCTACGACACGGAAACGTAAAATTGTTTGCTTGGTATAAGAACGTGTGATCCTGCTAGATGGTGTAATTTCTTCGTACTTCAGTGGAGCGATGTTTTGTAGGTTCTATACTGCCTGCAGGTGTAACTTTGCGGTGAGAACATAATGTTGCTTCCATTAGATACGTTTGTATATCTTCACTACGCGTGCCATTTGCGTGCGGAGAACGTGAGCCCCGCACATTCCAGTAACATGGCAGGATTTTCAGAACTCAATAGCCATACGTAACCTGCCGATCACGGTAGCAGAGCGGTCTAGGGCATGCACTGTCCTCGCTCGCTCGGAAGCCGGGATCGTGGGTTCCAATTCCACTCAGGGCATGGATGTTCAGTGTTTGTGTACAGGTAGAGGCCGTGGGACGAGCTGATCACCCGCCCAAGGTGTCCTACCGAATATCTAAGTTCTAGTAAACCGAAGTAAAACGGAGTTTCATGTAGGTAGGCCAAGGCCCAAAAATTGGGGCTGTAGCGTCAAAGGGGGGGGGCAAAAAAAAACAGCCATAACTAATACGTCAACGAAAGCGGCCCCCGTAGTCTAGGGGTAATGTTCCCACCTCATGACTTAAGGTACGCGGGTTCAAACCCGGCGGAGGTTGTGGAATTTTTAAGGGCGGAAAATTCAGGAAATAAGTCCTCCGGGAGGGACTTTAAGCCGTGGGTCCCATGTCGTAGCTTTAGGGCACGTAAAAGAACCTCATGTCTCCAAAGGAGGCCACTGAGCCAAATTAAGGACATTTCCCACCCAACAGTAGTCTCTAACGCCTCTGGTAGATGGGGGAAGCATCGAGACACATCTGAGCAGGTAGAGGCCGACCTCGCTGGCTGAGTAGGGACTGATGGTAAGCACCAGTCCCGGTGGGGTATAGAGGCTGGTAGAAGATTATAAGGGGACGCACAATAGATCAAACTGGCGGCGGTGCACGGGGAAACCCACCCCTCCAATAACAACAACAATACGTCAACGAAGATAATATACAGGTGTCTCACGACTTTAGGGCATAACTGCAGGAGGTGATTTCCTAGGTCTTTGTGATCAAAAAAATTCATATAAATATGTGTCCGATTTTGGACGGTTACGGAGTTATGGCCGTTTTAAACTCAGAATAGAAGGTAACGATTACTGACAATAAACGGAACAAAATAATAAACCAGCATAATACATGATACATTTAAAGTATGAATGTAAAGTTAACTTCGTGAAATTTCCTTTAATTGGAATTTATTGGTGCTTAAAGCTGATTTTTGAAAATTCCACCGCCGGCCGCAACACAGGCTGCCGCTCGGTTTGAACCGCGCTGGACATACCAACCCACTCCGCCTTAGGTACTCTCAAGTGCTGAGATAACGAGAACGCTCTGTCTGTAGCTGGCTAAAAATAGCGACCCGCCAGATGGCAGACGCGGTTCACACGAGGGCGTGTATGGGAATGAAAAAACGGTCATAACTCCATAACCGTCCAAAATTGGACACATGTTTACATGAACTTTTTTGATCACAAAGACCTAGGAAATCACCTCCTGCAGTTATGCCCTAAAGTCGTGAAACACCCTGTATAGCAAGTCTTCACAGGCACCGCCGTGAGAATTTCAACCCACTGTTTTTGTTACAACATTTTAATAATATTCGTGTTAGAGGACGTTTACCTACTCTCTGTCAAGTAATCTCGATTTAATATAAGGGCTTCCCAGTAGCACATCTTTTTCAAATGAGTTCTTTGCTATTTTGCATACTCATTGGTGTTCTTCTACTGCCGATACAAACCTACTGCAGCAAAACTACCAACACTTTAAATCTTCCGAAATTTCTAACACACCCTGTATAAACAAATTTTATTTGCTTCCCTGGTTATATATGAAAACACGGCTTTAAAAAATTGTAGATCTTCGCGAGGCCTGTTTTACGGTATTTACGATGTCTAAAGCTTAGACTTTTCTTTTCCCAGAAACGTCTGAGCTTGAGACATCGTGAATGCCGTAAACAGGTCTCGCGAAGATCTACAATTTTTTAATTCCATCACATGAAATAGAGGTCATAGGGCCCATATGGGCCAAATTAAATCCAGCCAACAACTATCAATGCGAACCTAAATACAGAACTTATCTGGGAATCCAGTAAAATACCTCCTAAGGTTAAACATGAGGATGCGGCCTCCTCGTGATGCTCTTGTCGCAAATTTTTCCCCTTTTTTTGCTACAGCCCCAATTTGGGCCTTGGCCTATCTCCATGAAACTCTCCGTTTCACTTCGGTCTACTAGATCATAGACAATCGGTGGGGCTCCTTGGACGGGTGATCAGTTCGTCGCAAGGCCTCTACCTGTACACAAACACAGAAAAAATGCGCCCGCATACACAACACACATCTCTGAGTGGGATTCGAACCCAGATCCCGGCTTCCGAGCGAGCGAAGACAGTGCATGCCTTTAAACGCTCGGCTACCGTGACCGGCCTTGTCGCAAATATTGTACAAAAATAGGCCAATCAGAGTTCTCTAACTTCATTTTTTTCTTGGACCCGTTCGCAAACAGAAAGGGCAATATTAATTTCGCCGTAACTCCCTGGCCAGACGCATGGATCTGACCTTTAATGCGCCGATAATTATCCAGTACTGCTTCATTAACTTTCATCTTCACTTTACTGCCTGACGTCATGCGCTGACAGAGGTGAGCACAGACACCAATTTCCATACCGACGTCATCAGCAGAAAACAAAAATGTTTAAAGCTCAAGTATGAGAGGACGTGAGAGTTATGTTTCACAGAGACAACTCATAACTATCCCTCTCTTTTGAAGTGAAGACTTGCGGACGGCGTGACAATTCGATTTACATGGTGAGGTATTAAATTACTTTGACTCGACTGCAGAGGATGTTTTTAACATTCGTCCAGATGACGGGATGATATTAACGGCGAACCAGAAAACACGATGAAGTGGTCGTGTCCGGTATGATTCCAACGACCACCACTATTCTGTGAAGTTATCAGATAATTAGGTCCAGATTCAAACTGGGTGCCTTCCGAATACAATTCTACAGCGTTACCACTACAGGAGTCGGAATAATTCAGACGGTATAGAACCGAGCTACGGGCTGGACAGCCCGGGTTCGAGTCCCGGCAACGGCAAGATTTTTCTCTTCTCAGAGCGTTCACACACACTCTGCAGCCCACCCAATGGGTATCGGAGGGTCTTTCCCCGGAGGTACAGCGGTCGGGGCGTGAAGTTGATCACTCACTTGCATCTAAAGCAGAGGTCACGAAAAGTGGAACTTTACCTCCACTCCCCCATGTCTTCATGGCATGCTCAATTAGTATGCCTATCAACCTCTACTTTAGTTGGCTGGCCAATATCCAGTAGCTGTCACTACTAAATTACAAACTAAACTTTCCATATTTAAGATCGGCATGAAGGGCAACTGACAAGAGCCAGGACAACTCAGTCGGTATAGTGACTGGCTATGGGCTGGACGACCGAGAGGTCGGAGTTCGAGTCCTGTTAGGGTCAAGAATTTTCATTTCTCCATCTCGTCCAGACCGGCTCTGGGGTTCATCCAACCCTCTATCCAATGGGTGCCGGGGGTAAAGCTGCCGGGCCGTGAAGCTGACCACTCACCTCCTATTAGTGCCGAGGTTAAGAAAACGTGGGTCTATACATCCACTCCGCCATGCGTCTTCATTGCGTATTGCTTAATTAGTTAAGCACAGGGAAAACTTTACCATGAAGGGCTACTGACAGCAGTAATTTTTTTTTCCTTGGCACCACAGCCCCAGTGGGCCTAAGCCTACCTCCATGAACTTCTCCGTTCACTTCGGTTTTTCTAGATCTTACACATTCGGTAGGACTCCCTGGGCGGGTGATCAGCTCGTCGCAAGGCCTCTACCTGTACACGAACACAGAAAAACGCACACACACGAACTAAATATCCATGCCCTGAGTGGGATTCGACTCCACGATCCCGGTTTCCAAGCGAGCGATGACAGTACATGCCTTAGACCGCTCGGCTACCGTGACCGGCCAGCAGTAATTTACATGGGAGAATTTAATAAAAGGACATGAATGTAATACAAGCTGCAGTTAAAACTGGGCCTATATACTGTACAAGAATGGACACTAACGGGAGGCTCGCGTAGCCCACAATTACCCCCCCCCCTTCGCCACTCTACAAGCGAAAAGTACTGTGCAATACACCTACTGGTTTAAGAAAAAGAAGTGTCACCAGTCTGACGTCACGAGAATAATGGTTCTAATTAACTGTATCGCAAGGAGTTAAGCTACGAGTACCTTATCTGTAGTTCTGGTCCAAGCTGTTACTCGCAACTAGCTTTCCAAGTCCACTCCCTGGGTTTTCCATGAGTTCATTCCATTATATTCTGATTCGCAAAACCACACAACCTGCCTCATGCCTCACGTCTTCGTAGTAACGGTAGAGACGCTTAACGTCTGCAGCAAGTGCATTTTGACCTTTCTGATAGGGCATTCCGTTTTATTTCCTAACGAATTATTTGCGCTGTGATATAATATTCATTCATATTTCCTGTGACTCCCTCTGGAGCATAGGGAATCTGTAAAACTCTTCGTTTCACTTCAGTTTCTTAATCATAAACAGTCTGTAGGACTCCTTGGACGGGGAATCAGCCCGTCGCAAGGCCACTACCTATACACACAACACAAACACAGAATACACGCAGACAGACATCCATGCCTTGAGTGGGATTCGAACGCACGACCCCAGTGTTTCAGCGAACGAAAACAGTTCTTGCCCTAAACAGCGCGACCAATCTGATCGGCGATATAATTGTCTTCGGAAACATATCGATCTTTCTCTGTGTTTCTGACTCTTCTTTACTTCTCTTTTACTTCATTTCCGGCATGTTTCTTTCATATTTATATTGTTTCTTCCGCTTCTTTCACTGTTAGGTCTTTTTACAGTCCGACAGTTATATTCGTTTCACCACTTGTTGAATTATGGAGTTTGTGTCTGCAGTTTATTCGGGACCAAATAGGCTACAAATCAAAACACACACTTCCTCTACCGCCTACTCCTTTCTCTAGCTGGTACTTTCTTGCGTTCTTTATGTTTTCTTAATTCTTAATATATTTCTTTCTATTCTTTATTCGTTTTTGTTTATAATATGTATGAATCTACGTAACTTATTACTATTTAATTTATTTGTTTGCTCCTTTAAATCACAAGTCGTCCAGACCGGCTCTGGGGTCCACCCAACCTCCTATACAATGGGTACCGGGGGTAAAGCGGTCGGGGCCTGAAGCTGATCACTCACCTTCAACTAGTGCCGAGGCCAAAAAAAAATGTGGATCTATCCATCCACTCCTCCACACGTCTTCAAGGCGTACTGGCTTAATTAGTTAAGCACAGGGGCAACTTTAGCTTTTACTTTTAATAATATCTTCATTCCTTTTCCACCCTTTCTTATTTCCTTTCGTAATTTATTTTTGCCTACTTACCTGTATGTATTCTTTAACTCTATTTGTTTATTCCCACGGCTGGAGCCAAAACAATTAGTTTCTTACTCTAGGAATATCCGCCGCCACTAGCCGCTGTACGCGCACACGTGCCGGTCCGGAGGCTTGAGCGTAAGTCCATCGACTGTGCTGTCTGCTGTCCACAGAGGTCACTAATGGATACAGTACTGTAACCGACTATCAGCCGTCTCTGTGTTTTCACGAAATTCACTGAAAGATATAGTATTACAACCGTCAGCCGTCACCGTTTGTGCAGTCATCGACACAGAGAACCACAACAAAGTGATAGCTGTCTCTGGGTATTCACTCAATACACTTAAGTATAGGGCACAACTGTCACCACATGTTCATGGAATCTGATGAACGATACGGTATCATAAATAGCTGAAAAATGCGCCCATGTGTTCACGGAATTCAGTAAACCATTACGGTATCGTGGCCAACTGACAGCCGTCGCCAGCGACCACGAATTTTCTTAACGATAAGGTAATTTACCTGCTGATAACTGCCTGTCATTATGCATGGCCAACGACTATACTAAGATCTTTATTTTCCTTCTTCTGTAGGCAGAATAGATACTGGTAAAGGTAAGAAAAAAAAAAGGTAAAGCTAACCCTGTAACAGGCCGTGAAGTCCCATAGGGTTAGAGGCTGAGTCGACCCCAGGGCCATAGTGCGGCTGGAAGGATTAGGTCAATTGACAAATATCCAATGACATAATTGGGACCTGAACCAGCGACCTTCCGGCTTGTAGCATATTGTCTCAACCAACTACGCTACCGCATGCCCCCTGATGACATATATAGGCGTGAAAATTTATGTTATTAGTTCTAAATATGTAATGTAACTAAAGATAATTATTTAGGTAAGGATGCAAGGTCCTAGAAGAAAGGAAAATAAACACGCAGAAAGAATCCTAGATTTACTACTAAGAACAATGAAACTGAGTTCTCTTTCATTTCAGCCGAACATTTTCACTTGAGTACGCCTATAATTATCTGTTGCACAGACCGCTGTCTGACAGTACACAACTTGCATTTACTGTATGTTGTTCTGGCTTTAGAATGAAAGAATCTTACGTTCTACTGGGATTTTCTTGGCTTTGTTGACCGGTTCACGGCAACCGGTGCATCGCAGGCTGCGAGGCGCATACGAATTTTTATGAATGAATCGGTGTGCCTCATGGCCGATAACGTTTGGAATTAGGGGAAGATATTAACTTTGTGGGCCGCTTGACGGCATTGTGTTTCACGGCGAGCAGTGTGGTTCATGCGTGGGAATAACCGGACAGTACTTATTTAATTTATCGACATAATTTTGTAATCATTTTGGGTTTAATTAACATGAAAAATGTTTGTGGCTGTCGTTTTTAGTACAAATGCAAAGAGGTTTATGTGAAAATGCGATTAAAATTATATTAATACAATTACCCTGGTAAGTGAACCTTGGGGATATGTTGCCGTCCTCGGGGAGTCGAACCGACGTACCTTTAGCCTCGTCATGGTGCGGCAGTAACACGAGTAACGTCACCAGCAGCACCAGTGCGCATGTGCTGAGCGTTGCGAATATTGCTATACATCGCCTCGTCCTCACCACTTTGTGCATCCAGTGCGCCACTGTGCCCTTGCGTTCCGGAAGTGACGCTTGCTCACCTGAAACAAAAGGTATAACTTCAGTGTTCAGAAGGATGTCACGGGGGGAATTCTTCCTTGGAAAGCTGATAGTCACTGACCCGGTGAAGAAACTGCAAGAGTTTTATGGTACCCAGGTTTTGATTGCAGCCTTTGGGTCACTGCATCGCGTAGTTTGGCATGTGGCTACCGACGTTTCGGAGGAAAAGGCTGCCTCCATCGTCAGTGTACGATTTCTACTCTGAAGATGACTGTACCATATGTCCTCCGTTGATACCACCTATCAGTTTATTCTGCGTCATAACCCAAGAAATAATTCTCAGACCTCATATAACCGATGGTTAATAATCACGAGGAGTTCTATCTTTTCGAATAAAACGCCGTGTAGTTCGTTGAAAATCAACCGACGTTTCGGAGAAACATATATCCTGCATCTTCTAGGTCGAAGAATAAGGGCGAAAGCACACCAAGGAAACTGGCAACCGCAGTTTACGAGAATCGTTATCAGACTGAGATGAACACATGGAACGGAATGGAGCAGCACAAATTTAGGAAACGGCACCGCAACTCGCGGAAGACTGAAGCTCAACTCCCAGGCAACTGAGCAAGCCAGTCTTCTCACTTTGCGTTGCCACGTAGTTTCCAAGTTTCGGCTATTCTAACGTGATTCTCTGATTAATTTTCTTCTTTAGACGACACAAAAGGCTCATGAAGCTGATAATTTTGTTTCTGTAAGCATGGTACAGTGAAACCGCGCTCAACGAGCATAATTCGTTCCAGAATCTTACTCGTAATGCGAAACACTCGTTAAGCGAAACAATTTTTCCCATATAAATTAATGTAAAATACGATAATGCGTTCCATTCCGAAAAAAATACTCAAAAAATTTTATGTATAACGTTTATTCAAAGAAAATTATATATACATTGTTAAGGAGCGTGAATCATCTTCATCTTTTCTTCTATGCGGAATGAACCAACCTGGAATTCGAATTCGATTTGCAGAAAAGAAAAAGAAAAAAAACGAAATAATTAGTTTATTATTTATGATACATATCTAATTCTCTTTTACTAGAAAGCTGTCTAGAGACATTTTTTTTTGCCGACACTTCAAAATTTGGTGAAAATGCGACACAGCATTATCATTAAATCAATTTGTAGCGCGCATAGCCACTGCCTTATTAGGGTGATGCTTCTCAATGTACGATGCAACAGTTTCCCATGCTTTCAGCATTTCTCTTATTGCGCCAGAAGATTGTTGCTTTGCTGTTACCTCCTCCTCCTCCTCTGCCAAACTCTCCTCCACAACTTCTTGCTGTGAAACACAATGCAACTCCAAATCGTGCAAATTGTTGATGTAGACCGACTGTATGTGCGTGCTAGATCAGCCACGCTCACACCTCGTTCTCACGTTTCGATGATTTTACGTTTTGTTTCTATGGTTATTTTTATTCTCTTATGGCTGTCTTTTTGCGGCTTTTTCTTCGGGGACATTTTTGCAAGGGTTATTAAACTTTGCACAAAAAAAATGACAATATGTCTGAACACAAGTTTGGAAAAATGTGTGATCACAAGCGACACTAAGAGCTAGCGGAACGAGTGCTAAACACAGACTGATGTAGCAAGCGCACAATCCGGGGCTTCCCCTCTCGTCACTCTTTATGCGAGCCATTTTTGTTTTTACAATTTGTTTTGCCCGATATGCGAATTACTCGTTATGAGAGGTGCTCGTTAAGCGAGGTTCCACTGTATATATGTCAAACGCCACCCAGACTGCCCGGCGGGGCAAAACAGATTTGCATTTCATGCATCCTGTTGTGTTATAATATATAACTTCTTTATTAAGACCGTCACAACACAACTATATCAAGGTCAGTGCTTAGTTTTGGCTCTGCTACATGTTTCGGCTATTAAAAGCCATCATCAAGCAAATACATGTTTACACCACTGAACTGCAGTATTAATAAAATTGGATACAATAATATTACGTATGTTACACCTCAAGGGGGAAGGGGTGAGAAATTATAAGTACTTGGGTCTGTCGTTACTCATTTCCTAACATCGGCGCTCCACTCGGCTGCCGTCGGCTGTCTTAGCTATGGTAGCTCGGGAGCGGTCGAGGACAGGATGGTTACTGGCGGGTGAATCAGAACTCCCTGCGTACATTTTCTACTATGTACACTGTCTATTTACAATAATAATTACATGAAGAAAAAGGTTAGCTTTTGATCTGTCTATCCTGACTTTTATCCTAAACTAATTCTACCGACCTTGGTTGTGGAGGGGAGGTGCCTTGAAACTGTGCTCCTATCATTGTCTGTCACTCTCCGTTCATTTCTACCCTGTTCTACCCTGGATCTCACTTGGTACACTGGAGACTGCCTTATAATCACACAATAACACTTTTCTTAACAATAACATCTAACAGCATGGCGTATATGAGCGAAAAGACTTACTTGCAATACAAATGTAGATTACGGCCGTTGTCCACCCTCTTATGGAATACATGTCGCCGATAGCCTTCGGCTGACAACTCTCTATTCTGTTTAAAATCAGAATTCTAAGTCTCTTGACTTTCCCTCATTTATAGTCTTAATTCGCTGATTCAGCGTGGACGACAAGGGGGTAGATAGCTCCTCCCTTGTGTTCTACTTTCTTAACGTTAGGCTTTCATTGGATATTCTATGTGGCTGGGGGTGGACCTCTTGCGTCTTGTCGCTGTGTATTTGCTCATATGACCACCTCCAGTGGCCTAGTTAGCGGCGCGTCTTGCACACGGTATTACGCATGAATGCTGATTATCGCATTCTTAACCTCATTGCGTGTCCATGTGTTGTCATCTTTGCTCTTTCACTGCAAAACACTTTTCGCAAGTCTCCAGGCACCTAGGTAATGACTTAAATTTTCAATCCCCAAATTTGATCCTCAACAACGTAATTATATTAAAATACTTGACGTAAAAATACAATAAGTTAGATTATATAAAACAAACATTATAGTATAAAACAAGAATAAAATTTTTCGACTGATGCTTTACGTCATCGAGTCAGTCGTTGGTTTTTGTGATTTGTTTCGTTCCCATGGACAAATTGGAGAATTCTATATTTTGTGTATAAAAACTGTTATTGGAGGCTCGTGATGTAGATGTAGTAATATTAATGTTAATTATTTAGTCGGTGTGTCATCTTACAAAGTACTGTCCGTTCTATAGGGAACGTAAACAACGACAGGCGGAGTTAGTGCCAACTTTGCGGATCGAGGGTGTCGCGTGGTCAGCGCAACGAATCCCCACGGTCGTTAATTTCTGTTTTCTAGACCGGGGCCGCTGCTTTTCCCTTCAAGTAGCTCCTCAATGACCGTCACGACGCTGAGTTGACCCCGTTACAGACACACTACTCCTCAGAAAATCTGGTAGCGCCGGGAATCGAACCCAGGACCTCTGGAACTGGAGCCAGGAACTGTGGCCACTATACCAAAGAGGCAACTCAGGTGTCCTCTCTCTCTTGCTAAAATTGTTCCACTGTATGTAAAAATATCGTGTCGCTTGTGAAAGCATTATTTCCTGAATAAAACAAATTGACCTTAATTAAAATTAATTAATTAACATCCCGTGAATTTGATTTGTTTCATTCTGGTCCGTCACACAAACAATATTGTAACATGTTGCGCGACTGAGAACCCCCCTCCACCCTCCTCTCCACGATAACGTAGCGCTCCCCGCCACTCCCCTCCGCGGTGACGTCACGCGGTGACGTAACGCGCAACGCTAACGTAACCGTAATCAACGTCCTACTGTGACGTGGCACTCATTACGCCACAGGCAAGCACTGCAGCTATATAAGTGGATGCACAGTGCGTATCGATCAGTTCGAGTTCGAGTTCCAGT